>NC_034592.1:7193347-7207504 GCF_900095145.1 Mus pahari | reverse complement strand
CAGAAGATGGCCTAGTCAGCCATCATTGGGAAGAGAGGCCTCTTGGTCTTGCAAACTTTATATGCCCCAGTACAGGGGAACACCAGGGCCAAGAAGGTGGAGTGAGTGGGTAGGGGAGCAGGGGGGAGGGTATAGGAGACCTTGGGGATAGCATTTGAAATGTAAATGCAATAAATACCTAATAAAAAATTGAAAAAAAGATTAATGGTCAGGTCCTTGATTTTATATATATATATATATATATATATATATATATATATATATATATATATATATATATATAAAATGTTTTAAAGCATTTCTAGATTACTTATGATACCCAATGTAATATAAATTTTATGTAACCAGTTGCTAGCCTTACTGGTTTAGAGAATTATGACAAGAAAATGGATCTTCATAGTCTGGTAATGCAATTCCATTTTTACAATTTATCTTGTGTATGAATACTTTGCATGTATATATGTATACCAAATGCATGCATGGTATCAACAGAGTTCGGGAGAAGGAATTAGTTCCCCTAGAACTGGGAGTTAGGGATGTAGGGATGTTGTGAGTCACTAGGTGGGTGCTAAGAATTCCTGAGTCCTCTGAGAGAGCAATGAGTACTCTTAACCCACTGCGCTCTCTTTCTATTCTCCACAGTTTTTTGTTTGGTTGGCTGACTTTAACATTTTTAGCTAGTTGAATAGCTAGATGTGAAACCTGCCAACATGGAGAGAGAACTGTATTTCAAACCAAAAGAAAACCACCCCAGCCTGAAAGGAGAAAATATGTACTTTTGCAAGTTGTGTTTCCCATAGAAGAATGTGTAAACGTATTTCACTTGACTAAAACCCCTTTTCAAGTAACAATACATTTTAGCTTGCTTCTAGATTCTGGATAGATGGATCTAGAGATCCATCGCTGTAGTGACAATTTTGGAATTTTGGTCTCTTTTTAAAAACACAGAAGTATTATAAGAATATATTCCCATTTTAATCCCAGGTATGGAATGCGGAGCTGCTTCAGACTGTCCACAGCATCTGATATGACTTGCCTTGTGCAAGAGGCGTGATTTTGCCTCACATACAGGTATTTTCTGCAACTGTGTGACATTTGGAATTCTGGGGACTTTTTAGAAGGTATATAAATGGTAGGGCCTGAGAGAAGGGTGGGCTGCTAGTTGGTTGCTGCTTTTCAGTTTGTTAAGAAGTTGTGGACAAAGAAGAAACAAGAAGAAATTAGATAGGCTGACGGAGAAGATCAAACTTGCTCCAAGGAACTTGATGCCCCTAATCAGCAGGAATTAATCTAAAAGTAATGTCACTCCCTTTCCCCTCTATCTTTTTTTCTCCTATCTATAGTTAGGGGCATGAAGGAAGGAAAAAGAGAAAAAGGAACCCACGAAGTATCAGAAGACCAGCTACAGAGAGCTAAGGAAAACCATCTCTCCAGAACTTGCTAGCTACCATTTCACTGCAGAGTTTGGATCCACAAGGTCACTCTTGAATCTTAGGCCTGACTGGAGCTCACGTGTGGCAGAAGGAGCCAGTATAGACCCTCCAGAGCTCTCTCCTGAGGGATGGATGGGTGACGTGATGCAGTTTCACCCCAGAAGAAGTGTCTTCATTGGACTTCAGTGGAATCAGATGAGGCTATGTATGGCCAGGATCACCACCAAGCAAGGACCAAAGTCCAAGCCTCGGGTAGGACCAACCAATTCTGGCAAGTATGTAGACTGCATAAGAATATATACTGCATACAGCTGGGCCTAGAAAGGGGCCACTGCCAAGAAGCAAAACTCTCTCGGGGCTTTCTCTTCCTCCTTCTTCTCAGTCCCTTGGCATATTTATTTTATCACTCTGAGAAACAGCTACATTTTCTGCTCCTCAGGGACTCTGTGGAATAAATTACACATATGATCTTTTAAATTTAGATGTTAGCACCCCTGACTCCATATGTACTAATCTTGCATGGGCTGAATGTCTACCCAGGTGCAGGGAGCTGTTGGCATCAGGGTTAAGGCTTCCCCTTGATGGCATGAGAGAGTGGCAGAAAGCAGGATAAGAGTGACAGAACTGAGAAACACTGTAGACCAGTGGTCCTCGGCCTTTCTAATGCTACCACCCTTCGATGCAGTTCCCTGTGTTGTGGTGACTGCCAACCATCAGCTTATTTTTGGTGCTATATCATAAAGGTAATTCTGCTACTTTTTTCCTGTAAACACCTTTCATTCAGTTAGCCACACTAGCAGGCAATTTTTCCACACCAGAAAGGAGTCATGACTTGATTTTTCCTGCTTCCAAAATGTTTATCAAATCCTGTGTCTCCCAGCAAATGAAACATCCATTGTCAGTAATCCTGAGACACAGTCCTTGGGAGAATGGAGGTGAGGCTCCAGTCTGTATGCCGTGAGAGCAGGAAGGTCAGTCTTTCCTCCTCTTTACAAATCCATTCCCCCTAAAGTATCATTCCGGAAAACTGGGAATGAACGACTAAAAGGTCAAGGGAGGAAAGGGGGTTGGGAAGCACACACCATGAACACAAGGGAAATTAAAATTGTACAAACTCACGCAGTTTATATTGGACTACTCTGAGACACCAAAGGCTGGTTGAAGGAATTAGCCATTCTGCAGGAGCTAGGGCATTTGCTGTGTGGAGATCTGAGCCAAGCAATTCACTGCTTTAGGGTTGTAATCCCCCTGCCCATGCCAAAGTCTGGTTTCTGCATCATGCCTCCACAGGGAGGGTCTCTCATCCCACAACTCAGCACACCATAGGGGCAGGGGAGGGCTCAAGGTCCCTGAAGGCTCAAGTCTTCTTCCCTTCCACATTCATGCAGACAGTGCTTCAGAACATGATGGGACTATTATTAAGGACCTGAACAGATTCAGAATCATCAAACAACAAAACCGAAATAGGGGAACTTCCCTCCACTGTTGATGTGCAGCTCCATCAAGTTCCCATAATTTTGGAAAAAATCCTTCAGTTCCACATGTCAACCTCATGAGCTGTCAGGGTGCCTCACCATCCTTCAAAGTTCCACATCTCCTGGTTCACCAGCCTCACAAATTGATCCGGGTCCTCTCTGAGGAGGGAGTTATATCTTAAGCCAAGTATGCACCAAGAAAGGTCACTCCCTTATTCTGAAACCGAGTTCTTTAGTATGTGATCATCTTTATCATTCCTATTTCGCTTCCCTCTTTCTGTTAAGACCTGTCTATAACATAGCCTCATTCTATAGGGAAAAGCTTTGCGAGGGTCAGTTTCTCAATCACCAGCTCCCAGGTACTTAATGAGTTGCTATCACTAGAAAACAAACAAACAAACAAAAAACAAAAACATAATTTTGCAGGGAATGAGTTAGCTATTCTAGATCTTTTTCTCTATCTCCGCTTATGATTTAAGTACCTCCATATCTGAGCCTACTCTATGATCTGCACAGCAGAAGCTTGAATCTCACTGTACTTAAGTGTAGACAGATCAAGACTTGCCTCCTACCACACACAATGTCTCAGGTCATTTAAAGTGCTCACACTGTTACATGAATTAATGTCTTTTTTTTTCTGTTTTTCTTTTATTGGATATTTTATTTAGATTTCAAATGTTATCCCCTTTCCTGGTTTCCCCTCTGAAAAACACACTTCCTCTTATCCCTCCCTGCTCACTAACCCACCCTCTCTTGCCTCCTGGCCCTGGCATTCCCCCACCCTGGGCACAGAACCTACATAGGACAAAGAGCCTCTCCTCCCATTGATGTCCTTCTGAGCCATCCTCTGCTGCATACGCAGCTGGAGCCATGAGTCCCGCCATGTGTGCTCTATGATTGGTGCTTTAGTCCCTGGGAGCTCTGGGGGTCCTGGCTAGTTCATATTGTTGTTCCTCCTTATGGGGCTACAAACCCCTTCAGCTCTTTAGGTCCTTTCTCTAGCTTCTTCATTGGGAACCCTATGCTCAGTCCAATTGATGACTGTGAGCATCCACTTCTGTATTTGTCAGGCACTGGCAGAGCCTCTCAGGAGAGAGTTATATCAGGCTCCTGTCAGCAAGCACTTGTTGGCATCTACAACAGTGTCTGGGTTTGGTGATTCCAGGTGAGTCATTCTCTAGATGGTCATTTCTTCAGTCTCTACTCCACACTTTGTCTCTGTAACTCCTTCCATGGGTGTTTTGTTTCCCCCTTCTAAGATGGATCGAAGTACCCACACTATGGTCTTCCTTCATCTTGAATTTCATGTGGTTTGTGAATTGTATCTTGAGTATTCCCATCTCCTGGGCTTCTGGGCTTCTGGGCTAATATCCACTTATCAGTTAGTGAATATCATATGTGTTCTTTTATGATTGGGTTACCTCACTCCGAATGATATCCTCCAGATCCATCCATTTGTCGAGGAATTTCATAAATTCATTGTTTTTAATAGCTGAGTAGTACTCCATTGTGTAAATGCACCACATTTTCTGTATCCATTCCTCTGTTGAGGGACATCTGGGTTCTTTACAGCTTCTGGCTGTTATAAATAAGGCTGCTATGAACATAGTGGAGCATGTGTCCTTATTACCAGTTGGGACATCTTCTGGATATATGCCCAGGAGAGGTATTGCTGGATCCTCAGATAGTACTATGTCCAATTTTCTGAGGAACCGCCAGACTGATTTCCAGAGTGGTTGTACCAGCTTGTGATCCCACCAGCAATGGAGGACTGTTCCTCTTTCTCTACATCCTCACCAGCATCTGCTGTCACCAGAGTTTTTGATCTTAGCCATTCTGACTGGTGTGAGGTGGAATCTCAGGGTTGTTTTGATTTGCATTTCCCTGATGATTAAGCACGTTGAACATTGTTTTAGGTACTTCTCAGCCATTCGGTATTCCTCAGTTGAGAATTCTTTGTTTAGCTCTGTACCCCATTTTTAATAGGGTCATTTGTTTCTCTGGAGTCTAACTTCTTGAGTTCTTTGTATATATTGGATATTAGCCCTCTATCAGATGTAGGATTGGTGAAGATCTTTTCCCAGTCTGTTGATGGCCTTTTTGTCTTATTGATAATGTCCTTTGCCTTACAGAAGCTTTGTAATTTTATGAGATCCCATTTGTCGATTCTTGATCTCAACAATAAAAGAACTTCTGGTGGAATCACCATGCCTGACCTCGAGCTGTACTACAGAGCATTGTGATAAAAACTGCATGGCATTGGTACAGTGACAGGCAGGTAGATCAATGGAATAGAATTGAAGACCCAGAAATGAACCCAAACACCTCGGGTCACTTGATCTTTGACAAAGGAGCTAAAAACATCCAGTGGAAAAAAGACAGCATTTTCAACAAATGGTACTGGCTCAACTGGCAGTTAGCCCGTAGAAGAAGGCAAATCGATCCATTCTTATCGCCTTGTACAAAGCTCAAGTCCAAGTGGATCAAGGAGCTCCACATAAAACCATATACACTGAAACTTATAGAAGAGAAAATGGTGAAGAACCTCGAACATATGGGCACCGGGAAAAAAATTCCTGAATAGAACACTGATGGCTTGTGATATAAGATCAAGAATCAACAAATGAAACCTCAAAAAGTTTGCAAAGAATTAAAGTCTTTTATTAGTGTGCCATAGCATTAAGAACAGCATCGAACTAAAATTTGGGATGTGAGGCTTTTGAGAACCTGTAATGTTATTTTTATGCTATAGCTGTTACATCATTAAGTTGTGCATGTTCACATTTTTTAGTGTCAAGAAACTCAACACAGCTTAAAATGAAAAACAGCAATTCCTACTCCAGCCCTCCCATTCCCCAGTACCCACTCCTGTACCCTTACTCTGGTATTTTATTACACATTCTAACTGATGCGCATACCTTTTGTTATGTTATAGTTATGTGAGTTTATGTTTAGTGTTGTTATAAATATAAATGTAGTTTGATAATAACATGTAAATGTTATTTTATAGAAATATTAAAATATTTGGGTTTTACTTTTAGACATTACAAAATGTTTATATATTTGTTGATGTGTGTCTATGTGTGGACAGACGGACGTGTGTGGGTCCCATGAGTGCATGTGGGGGTCAGAGGGCCACTTGCAGGCATTGATTCTCCCCTTCTACTATGTAGGTCCCAGGGACTGAACTCAGGTCTCCAGGCTGGATAGCAAGCACCTTTGCCTCCTGAGCCACCTTAGTTGGACCATGTTTTTAAAACTGAAAATTAAGCATTTAACCTTCTTGCTTTCTCTGTGTATGTATACAATCATGTATCACTTGCAGACTCCACATAACCTCGGGGGATTTCATCATTGCATGAACTCAGAGCATGGATGTATGCAACCTGGAAGGTTTTACATATCAGTCTCTTCCTTCAAATAGTTACTACATTAGCCACAGTTAATAATTTGACTGCTGTAGTAAATATCTTTAAATCAATGTCCCACAGGTTAGGTGTCATTCCTCCAAGGCAGAACTGAGAATATACTTATTCTGAGGCTGGGGATAGGGTGAAAATTGTCACCTAAGTTGTTCCAATGACACATAACCTCTGCAAAGCATCAGAAGTATACATGAGAAAGTCATTATTTGCTGAATGTCTCTGGGTGAACAAGAGACTACACCACAGTGTCACCACAGCTGCCAAGGACACAGGATCACTGTGCCAGGTATCCCTGAAAGGGTCTCTGGATAGAGACCCTGACAGTGTGCTGTAAACATTCAAGTCCTTTCTCACCAGAACAGGCTATAAATAACCTGAGCAATTTAAAGTCACTAACTTCATTGTCGGTGCCTGCTTTAACTACAGAGTCTGCTGTTTCTGATTAAGAATACTGAATGAAAAATAAATAAATATAAAGAACATGACTGCTGGTAGGTTTGATGGAGAAAGTTCATTGTAGATAAAAGGGAGAGCATAACCAGAGACAGTCATCAGGGAGAGCCCAGAGAGGACATGACCCTCAGCCATGTGAGGAGAGGGAGGAGGGTACAGAGAGAGGAGAGAGGGAACCAGGTGCAGCAGCCAAGACACAAGATGGCAAAAGGTAAAAAAAGAAAAAAAAAAAGTGGGGGAGCAGCAGATAACCAAAACCAAAAGGGCTAGCTTATCTAAGGCAGACCCCCTGACTCTGGGAGGGGAACAGCCCAATCCTGGGACTGGAGAGTTGATGGGGGGGGGGTGGAAGGGTAGGGTATACCAGCCCTGTAACAGGCAGGGATTGAGGGTTAATGAGAGAACCTGGCAGCCAGATCCACCTGCTATGTAAAATAGGCACCCCAGTCATTTGTCCAGGGTTTGAGATGTAGGGAATTCTAAGTGAGATCACTGAACACATAATTAACAGTTGGAACCACTGCTTCCTCAGAATTTGCAAGACAGTAGTCTGCCATCTTTTCATTCTTTCTATCTTGTATTAGTCAACTCACTATTACTGTAGCAAAGCACCTGAGGCAATCAACGGAGAAAGAGGAAAGCTTTATTTTAGGAGACAGGCTTAGTGGTTTCAGTTTACAGTCAATTGGCCTTGTTGCTTTTGAACTTGTGGTACGTCAGATCTTATGATTGGGAATGAAATAGAAAAAGGAAATGAGCAGGATCATAATTCCAAGGGCACCCCCCCAACACACACACACACACACACACACACCCACAAGACGAGAAAAATGCCCACTAGGTCCTACCTCTTAACGTTTCCATCATCTCTCAATAGTATCCAGTCAGGAATGTTCAAAATGCAAACAATAGGGAGTCATGCTTTGTCATGCTTCGTTCCAAGACTGTGAGTATAACCTATCATTCCTCTCTGTAGGCTTTGATAATACTGTTTTTGACATTCCTAATAAAGGGGCTGGAGAAATGGCTCCATGAGTAAAGCGCTCATTTATACAACCCGGGGCATCCATGGGAAAGCAGGGTATTGCTACTCGTGCCTAGAACTTTTATACCAGGGAACGGGAAGTATAAAGGCAGGAAGATGAAGTGGGCTTTCTAGCCAGCCGATGGAACTAAAAGCAAACAACAAGCTGAAAGCTCGGTGATAGACCCCGTCTGGAGAGAGTAAAGTGGGGAGTGATCGAATGAGACACCTCGGCATTCCCTGTTAGCTTCCACAGGCACACACACACACACACACACACACACACACACACACACACACACACACACACGNACACACACACACACACACACACACACACACACACACACACACACACACACGTGTTCACATACAGAAAAAAAAAAATCTAGCCAAATTCCCACAATGCATCACTTCAGGGGTCCTAGTCCCGTCTGAGTCCACAAATTCAACTTGTCCGGCTGTCCAGGATGGCCCTGTGGATGCTGAGGACTTTGCAATCTGGTAACTGTCACAGAGTTCTAGGAAATCTTTTCCCTAATCTTTCCTGCCAAGCAGTGTCGCGCGGGTTCTATTTCAGGAGCACTGACAGATACTAGACTTACTAGATTAATCTTTTTGCTTTCTTTTTTCATCACATTTTCTATGCCCTGCCTCCTTGTTCTACTTTGAGCAATTTCTTCCATTTTATCATCCAAATTTCTACTGAATATTTGACTTCAGCGATGCTATTTTTAACTTCAAGAATAGGTTTTAAAAATAGCATTCTACTCCCCGGGGTCCAAGACCCCGCTGCAAATGTCACGTGGGTTGATTGTGTCTTACCTCCCTTTGGGGGTTTGTCCTCGTTGACTGTGCTCTATTCTGTTGCCTTTCTTTTCCTTTCACTTGTCCTTTCCATTTTGGTTGTTTTGCAGTTTTGTTTCCAAGATGCTGTAACTGCCTCATGACACGACGCTGGTTCTTGGGGTGGGATAAAGAGCCTGCATGCAGTGGTCAAGTATCTCAAAACTTGTAGCTTTTACTGGGGAATCTCAACTGAGTGTCTCTTCTTTTGACTCAGACCAATAAAAGGAACGTGCCTCGGGTCAGATGTAAGCTTGGCAATCTGAGTGCTCAAAGACACATGGAGGCAAAGCTGGGGCCACACCTTTTAACATCTAAATTTTCTGCTAGATGCCTGATTTCAGTATGCTTGGTGTGAAGGACCTCACACTGCAAGAGCAGCTCAAAACATGCTTCGAGCAGAGAGCACATGGGAATGAGGATGCTCCACATGCATCTCCGAACTCCCTCTGTGTGTCTGAAGACCAATCCTCTGGAAGGTGCTCAATCTCACAAGTCCCGCCCCTAAACAACTGTGTCAACCACAGAGGACTAACTTGGATCCTAGGAAAGGACCCTGGAGGTTGGCACCACACCCAGTGAAGTGGTCTCTCAGTGTTCTCAGCCAGCCTTGATTTACCATGCATGTCCTCCCCGCTTCCCTAGGTTGAGTGTCTACCACTCCCAAGGCGCCCTAAGTCTTTTCTCCTTTCCCTACAGTGCATAGCAGGATTTGAGCTTTAGTCAGTTGTCCCTTCTTACAGTTCATGTGTTGCGGGATTTCCCTGAATAACTGTATAATTGCCTTTTCTATTAATCTGTCTGTCAATTTATTGCATAGTTCAAATCAACCTATATTGACCCAGCAAAATGATTATTTACTACCTAAAAGTGCATATGTTAGTTCACTATTGTAATTCTTACAGTATTATAGAAGTAGATATAAAATCCACTGTGCAAAAGATGCATACATACATACATACATACATACATGATGTTATTTACAATTCAATACCACCACAGCTTCTGAAATAGATACATAGATTGGTTCCATCACACAGTGATGAAGCAAGGTAAAAGATGTTACCCAATTTACCCAAGGTTATGCATGCAGTCAGTAAGTTCTTCAGTCACAATCAAAACTATCACTCACCAGCAGACTCTGCTCCAAAGAAGCCGCTAGTAAGCAAACTTGTGAGCAAAATGGGATTATAGCCTCTTAATTATTAAGTAGATAACTACTGATGTACAGTCCAAGTGTTTACACCACACTGCACACAATGCTCATCTTCAAGAAGTCAGTATTTGCTGGCTCTTTGCTTCCTATATCCAAAGAGTATTTTGTTTCCTAAGTTACTCAGCACATCAGTGTGGTTGGCCCTGATGCCTTCTGACCTATCATCAGAGTCAGTTTTCAGTCTTTGTAATAAAGGAGCTGAGAAAGTCAACTTAAAGGGAGGATTATTTGTTTGGGCTCAATTTCTGAGGCTTCTGTCTCTGGCTGACTCACTCCACTGTTTGGGGCCTTAAGGGGAGATGGAACATTATCTGTGTGTGGTGGTTTGGACACGTTTGGCCCATGGAAAGTGCCACTACTAAGAGGTATGGCCTGGGATGAAGTGTGTCACTGTGTGGGGTGTGCTTTGAGGTCTCCTCCTGTGCCCAGGCACCATCCAGGGCACATGACAGTCCCCTTCTGCTGCCTTCAGATCATGGATCAAGATGTAGAACTCTTGGCATCTCCAGCACCATGTCTGCTCGAATGTTGCCTTGCTTTGCACCATGATGATAACAGACTGAACCTCTGAAACTATTAAGCCAGCCCCAGTTAAAGGTTGTCCTTCATAATAGCCTTGGTCATGATGTCTGTTCACAGCAAGAAGACTCAAACTAAGACACTGTGGAAGAGTGTAGGGGAGCAGAAGAGCTCACATCAGGCAGCTGAGAAGTAAAGTAGGAAGAGGGCAGGGTTCCAATGTCCTCTTCAAGAGTATGCTCATATGACCTAACACCCCACTACCCAAGCACTTCCCAACACACCGTAAGTTAGGAAACATTTAAGATCCAAACAAAATAAGTAGATAAAACAGGACACAAAATCCTGACAGAGATGGGGCAGATGATCTCCAAGTACCCTCATTTACTGAGGAGCTATTGGCAATGCTCCAGTGGTTGGCCCCACACCCATGCACATATGGGCAGCACTGGCTAGAATTAATGGGTTAGAAGATAAAAAAGACAGGAAGTTGGAAGTTGGGAGAGGGACCTTGGAGCAAAGAAATGGGCCAGGGTATATATGAACACATTTCATTGTATGTAACTTTAATTTTTTTCAAAACCTATTTACAATGATGGTTCTTAAATGCTTTAACCTCTCTTTTAGCCCACTACCCACCAGAGACAGTGAGAAAGAAAGGATATTGTGGAAGGGGAACTGTTTAAAAAGGTTCTTTGGAAGACCTCCCATCTGTGTTGTCTGGAAATTGGCACTTCAGTTCACAGGTCAACAGTGTCAGCTCAATCTACTCACAATTCACAGAAATAACAGAAGTCCAGTTTAGTAGAGTTGGGTTAGCAGCAGCTGTGGCATGACCTAGCAAGAACAGCCAGAATAATTAGGCCTCAACCTTGGCACGAGTCAGCAGGAAGGACCAACAGGAATGCCAGGAAAAGTTCTCAGCGGTGCCTCCCTCTCTGGGAAGCAATGATCAGCAAAGACTCAGACCAACAGGCGTTCAGCTATGTAAGCAAGCCAAGCTCAGCCTCCGTCACTGTCCATCAAGTCCTTTTTATACTACCTCCAAATATCATGTGGTCTCCATGGGTCTTGCCTTAGAACGTGTGTCTGTCTGACATCACTCTGCAAATCAGCCTGAGTCCAAGAAACTGCAGCACACTACCAGAATTTTGGGGGTGTATTTCTCTCTATGGAGTCCCAACAAATGGAGCTCAGTTACACATTGTAAGGCGGATCAATACATGTGTGTCATTAGCAAAGAATCCTTCATCATGTATCCTTTAATGTGCTTGCTTTAGCAGAACATCCTTTCACCTGTGTCTGCTTCAGCAAAACATTATTTCATAAGTCTGCCTTAGCCTTTTACCTGTGTCCACTTCTGGAAAACATTCCTTCATGTGTTTGCCCCAGCAAAACACCATCCAACACAACTGACTTTTTCAAAGAATCCTTAAGATTCCACTTCAATTGTATAGATATTTGAAATTCTCAGAAATATTTTAAAGAAAGGCATACTAAACAACGTGGTTACCACCCTTCTCTGTGACAATACCATGCTGAAGAGCAGTTATATTCAGGACAGTTAGCACTTCCTTCTTATGGACTACTTTTGATTGATTTCTGCTAAGACTATGTGACCCATGCTAATTTTCTGTGTGATTTTTTTCCTTTAGAATAGTTGTATGTGGTCTGATTTGTTTATAATAAGTTTTTGTTTATTTGCTAATATTTGTGAACATACCAACTTTTTTCCTTAGTAACTTTACTAACTTACCAAAATTGAATATGTAAATCCATATGTGATCCATGGGGAGGCCCCTCCCCCTCCCTAGAACCTCGCTGACAAGGTGTGTTATTATTCCCTTCGCGTGTGCACGTTCATGATGATTCTTAATAAATGTCATTTTGGAGGATTATTGTCCTGGCTAAATCCTATGACTCTTTTATACAACCTCTTGCCCACTCCACAGTGCAGCTTCCTCTGCCTTCCTTTCTGGAGAAGTAGACTAGAGCAAGGCTTAATCTTGTTTTACATATTCAATTTTGGTAAGTTAGTAAAGTTACTAAGGAAAAAAGTTAGTATGTTCACAAATATTAGAAAATAAACAAAAACTTACTATAAACAAATCAGACCACATACAACTATTCTAAAGGAAAAATCACACAGAAAATTAGCAAATGAAATCAGAGAGAAAAATAACACCAGAAATAAAGCTAAACAAAGTCTGTAAAGAGCCCAAAGAGGGGAAAAATATTTCTATATTGTTCTTTCTAAAGAAATGCAGGGCTTACATTGGACACAGATTTTCTAAGACATTTCTGATATACTACCAAAGAACAATTAAGAATAGAAGGAAATAGAACACTAGCTCAAAAATGTTGAATGCTTTTCGTGAGTACACTTGATATGTGACGATTACATTGTTGAGGGGCTCATAATATCCTAAATAGAGCCACCATAATTCTACTCTCATATAAATGACACAGTTTTATTTACTTCCAAAATATTTCTGTACTCTATGTATTTCTCCATAAAGATAAGTAAACTCTAAGTCATTTCTAAAGCACAGATTTGGAAAGACTGCTACCCTCTACCATAACTTCTTCACCTTTTTGTACAGTGTTCTGACCTGCTACACTCCCAGGCATGTTGTACTATAATATGGTGGCTTCCCAATGAGAAAGGGACAGAGGTCACCGGTGCCATCCTGGCTCATGAAGCTTTTTTTTCCCTCAGCAGCTAGACAGAGATGTGTCAGTGGTGACATTACAGCCCTCATGACATGTCTGGGGAGCAGTAAGCCACACCAATCCACATGTCCCCTTTACTTCCATTAGGAAACAGAGAAATCTGTATTGTTTTGTTACAGTAGCCTGGCCTAGCTAATATAACCATCTATTCTTAGAGAATAAATCCTTATAAATCAATGAAGTCAGCTCTTAGCAAACTGCTGTCCTTTGGAGAACTCCAGCTTCTGCCAGGTAAAATGGACAAATTTAAAAACAAAAACAAAAAACCCTGAGAATTAGTTTCTTTTTTATAAAGTGCATCCTGTAGCTGAAATCTCTCTCCTTTGGCTTAGTTCAGGTGAACTGCTGCTGAGGCTTCCGTTTCAGGTACACTGTGGTTTACTGAGACAAGGAACGTGGCTTCCAGTAAAAACTGTCATTAAAAGATTATTCCCTTTAGATCTAGTGCGCTCTTGCAGCAGACTGGCTAAGGCAGGGACAGGCATTTTGGGTGTTCATCCCCTCAGCTGTGGTATTTCCTCCTGCTTCCAACCCTCTGACATCACCAGACTTGCTCCCCTTTCACTACAGCAACCACAGTGTGAATGCTTCCTGTTTGTCCTTAGAACGGAAAGCCTCCTTGGAGTTGATGTTACAGATTGGCTGCACGTGTGTCACATGAAACATGGGACGGAGCTCCCTTCACAATTAACCACTCTGCAGCTGCCCTTAAATGGTACCTAAATAAGCTAAGAAATACAACCATCATATTCTCTCCCTCAAACTCCTCAGATTGGGAATTGAGAATATCAGTTTGTACTTAAAACAGTGCTTCAAGTACAAACCAGGAACTGTCTCTGTATACATTGCCAGCCTACTGGCATCCTGAGTTCCAAATTACAGTTAAAAAATTCTGACTCAGGGGCTGGTGAGATGGCTCAGTGGGTAAGAGCACCCGACTGCTCTTCTGAAGGTCCGGAGTTCAAATCCCAGCAACCACATGGTGGCTCATAACCATCCGTAACAAGATCTGACACCCTCTTCTGGACAGCTA
>NC_034592.1:7175001-7193332 GCF_900095145.1 Mus pahari | reverse complement strand
TGTGTGTGTGTGTGTGTGTGTGTGTGCGTGTGTGTGTGTGTGTGTGTACGCCCACAGGCAAGAGTGTATTTTCTACTTCAATTGCTTTAAAATATTAAATGCGCATACCCCCTTGGGATCAAGTCATATCCTCTCTTCAAACCACCATTGTTTATATTTTAATTGTCAATATGTGAACGTGAGTGCCTACTCAACTGTTCAACATCTCAATATGAGAAGAAAGTAGTTTCCTCTCATGGACTTGAGGGCTAGGGACATGGAGGACTAGTTTCCAGAATAGACATAATTCACACTCACTGAAAAGCTATTATCAAAGACATTTGCAGGGAGCAGTCAGGTCTGTACCCAAAGTGTTTGTGCACAGTATGACGTGCAGTCTTCTGTGAAGGCTGAAATGTGCACTACTTCAAAGTTTAGGGGAGTAGTGAACTAACCACAGAAATGTATATACAGAAAGGAGGTGATGGCAGATATGTTTGTGACCGCTTATCTCTGCAAGGAAGGAAGCCAAGCACTGGGCAGCTTGTGACAAATTGGGCTAATTTTGAGGATTAGCACAGCCAGCATTTGACATTTAAATCAGGCACTGCATGCATGCATTCAGAGACCTATTCAATGGCCAAACCCACAATACCATCAACAGCTACCAAAGATTAGGTAAAGGGGGGCGGGGCGAAACTAAAGCTTAAGCACGTGACTCACGGTACAGCCCCTCCCCTCCAGGTTAGAAAAAGTAAAACCCAGTTAATTCGTTAAGTTGATTCTAATGAAGTCAAATGTCTCTAACCAATATAAGACATCACAATGGAGAGTTAGGAGCGGAGAGTGACAATTGTGAGAAACCAGAATGTTTGTCAGGAACACAAGTAAGAGGGAAGCTGGTGGAGGGAGGTCCCAGGAAGCTGAGACCCTGTGTAGCACAGACACTTCTCAGCTACCCAGAGTTTCACAGCAAAAGACCCAGTCCAGCAGAACTCCGCACCTCCTAGGGGGTGTGCAATGCAGGAAGATTAAACCAAGTTAAGTTCTTCTCTAAAGGCACACAAATTCTAAGGAATTCCATCTAAAGCAATTAATTTGTTTGCCGTACATCTTTATACACAAACTGACCATTTATTTAGAAATTTCAATTGTGAGAACTTGGATTATATTTTATGAAGAGTGATCTGATAACAGTGAATTCTCTCTCTGATCTTTCCCTTGGAGAACAATTGACATTGACCCAGTTTACAGCAGAGGAAATACAGTTTTGATCCGATTCATGCTACTTACCCTGGTCCCATTGATCAACTGGCACAAGCATGCTGTCAGTGCTCCTGAATACGCCATCCTGAAAGAATGCTTGAAATGCGTCCAACATTTCAGGCCAGGCCATAGAGAGGAAAGAGAGGTAGAAACTGCTATATTCTGGACTTGGTCAGGGTATACTCATCCAAAGCACGGCACCTTCTGCATCAACTCAGACTGGCCAAAGTTCTGCGTGGTTCTATTGGTTCAATTTCTTAAGATGCTTGAAAGGTGGCACAAAGATAAATTTAGTTATTGCTAAGTCTGTTCATTACAGAATTTTAATACTTTGGAGCTAGAAATGAAGCTCAGTAGTAGAGGGTGTGCTCAGCATACAAGACACCCTGGTTATAATCCCAAATATAATCTTTTCTGTAACTGACTATTTTAGTTTAAAATGCCCAGATAGTTTTATCAATGATTATACCCAGAATTTTTAGTCATTTTTCCATATCATATCCATCCACTAAATATTTTTCAAAGCTCCTAATTCCTTCCAATTTATTCCCTCATTCAGATGCTAAGTACCTCCTCTTTAGAACTAGGGAGTCAACAGTGGGCATAAATAGCCTACACCCACTACACTTAAAAACATGGGAATAAATACATGAAATACATATATTCTGACTTTGACATAGTCTAGATACACCTCCACGTGACGGCTGTTAAAATCAGTCCATGCTACACACCCACTTCTGAACTATCAGATATGTTTGTCTGCAGCAGCATTCTGTTGCTAAAACTGAGCACAACAGCCAGGTCTTATCTCACAGTTCTGAAGTCTGGAGAGTCCAAGTGCAGCATGGTGACTGTTTCCAAAGAGGCCCTTCTTGCTATCAAAACAGGGCTGATGGCATTAACTGCAGAGCAGAGTAAGGCGGCAGACAGCCGCTTTAATAACAAAGCCAGCCCCTCAATATCCCAGTAATTCACTAACCCAGTTAGCTCTCAAAGACCTCACCTCTCAAAATGACACTTATGGCTGGGGACTGTGTTCCCAACACACTTTCTGGGGGAGGTTCCCAACTATAGCACCTACATAGAAAACTGTGCATAAGAACACTTTCCTTCTCAGATGCCTTGCCAGCTCTTCCTTAGTATTGTGATGAATTAAGAGAAAAATGTACATTTCACATTACTTCAAGATCCTATTTTTGTTTTTATTCTCAGACAAAACTACAAAGAAAACCTTTCATCATAGGGCTGGTTACATACCCCAGGGCAAACCAGACCAATCTTGATGGTCATGGGATCCTCATGCATTCATCTTATAAAATGTGGTTTCAGAGGAAAGCTTTGTGTGTGTGTGTGTGTGTGTGTGTGTGTGTGTGTGTGTGTGTGTGTGTGTGTAATGAAAGCTCCCCAGGTACATGTTATCTACAGTGATTTAACAACCAATCTCATTAAATACAATAAAACAGGTAAATTTTATCTCTGAGGAAACATCTGAGCCGAAAATGAAGAAGATTCAGACACTATGCTTCTCCCACAATGCTAAATCTCCCTGCTGTCTCAGATTCTAGGCAGTAGTCAAATGCGCATTAATAATTATTTTATCAGGCTGGAGAGATAGTTCAGCAGTTAAGAGCACTGACTGCTCTTCCAGAGGTCCTGAGTTCAAATCTCAGCAGCCACATGGTGGCTCACAACCATCTGTAATGAAATCTGATGCCCTCTCTGGTGTGTCTGAAGACAGCTACAGTGTACTCATATATAATAAATAAGTAAATCTTTAAAAAATAATTTTATCATAGGGCTTCTGGTTTCTTTGGCTCTTCTGTGGTAGAGTCTGGCTATGACCCCAGACTGACCTAGGACTTCATATGTAGCTCAGACTGGCCTTCCACTGCCTCAGCTTCCCAAGCAGGATTTAGAGATTTATCATCACACCTAACCTGTAGCATAGCTTTTAATCTATAAGCCACTTCAATAAAATATTCAAGTTAATAGTATGATTTTCTCACTAATTTACCTGAAAACAATTGCTGGGTGTATTTTAGATCTCATCCTTACCATGATTTAGAGAGAAATAAATTCAAAGGAAACTTGATGTAATTCACAGCATCAGCTGTCTCCTTTAGGAGGTTCTGGATCTTGGCTGCTCTGCAAAAAGTAGCTGAAGGAATAAATGCTTAATAATCTGCTTGCTAAAATAAATGCAAAGAAGAATAAACCTTATTATCACCTATCTTTTCAGATGTTCATGTCCTGTGCTTAGTGATCCAAGCTTGCCACTACTGACAAATAAAATTGGCACAGCAGTAGTAGAGAATATGAAACAGGAAGAAATGAATACTGCATTTCCTTCTTCAAAGATAATAAAATAAGCACAAGCCACACAGGACAAATGGGTACATAAGAAACTATTCAAACAAGACATCTCTTGTTTCATATCCCACCACACATGAAAAAAACCCACTGAGTGCACGTAAGAAAGGTTCCTACCCACACCTCACATGAAAAACATCACTCTGCCCCCAAAGATGTAGAAATATATGCATTTGAACTAGCATTGCATTGGCTGAAGCTGACATTGCACTCTATCTCACTACCATGTCATCTTAGAAGCTGTGTCAAAATCCTCACTTTCCAGTGGATACCTCTGGCCAGGGATTCTGATTTGAAAACACAAGTAACCTATTCAGGTCAGCAAAAGGTTGAAAGATACTTTGAGGAACATCATCCACTCCACTTTCTGGTCCAGGTTCTCAGCATCTCCAAAGTTCACAAAATAAATAAAGCAATGGCTAGTCGCATAATTCAGATAGCATTTGTTCCTGACCACATTATGTAACCAGTTGGGACAAAACTTTACCGAAACCTCTAGAGATCCACAATTAACATTTAAATTTCTGATAATATTTTCTTTCCTTGATAACCAATGTAATCCTTCTAAGCATGTAGGTAACAGATTCCAGTGTCTGCAACTGTGGCATCTAAGCAATCTACTGAAAATAAATCCAAATTAGCTATATTCTGCAAGACCTCACACCTAACATTATATACCCAGATAGGTGTGGTCTTTTAATCCATTTTTGTTGCTAGAACCAAACCCTTGAAACTGGGTTGAGTATAAAAGAAATTTATTCCCCTTTAGAGGCTGTGAAGTCCAAGAAACTGCCATGTTTCTAATCTGATAAAGGTCAGTTACTTACAGATTCCAGGCATCCATGAACTGCAGAGGTCCAAAAAAGGCTTTAATCTTCCAGCCCTCTCATGAGGCTTATTGAAGAGGCCAGAGCCCTCATGACTTAATCTCTTTCCAAATGCCCCACCTAGTGGGAATTGTGATTTCTGAAGGGGGCACATATATAACATAAAATGCATTTTAGAACTAAATCTGGTTAGCATTTTTTAAAGTAGATTCTCATTGCCATGACAACCAGATTAGGTAAATTCTGGACACCAGTTTGGCAACCCTTTAATACAGAAAAGTCTACGCCAAAAGAGTGGGTCACAAAGTATAACATTTAATTAAACTTGGACTGTCGAATTACACGTCCTCGTTCATTAGCCAATAGGCACAGATAAAATTTGATAGAATTATAATTAGAAATAATAAGAGCAATTTCTTGAGATATTTCATCTTTAAATTATATTTCATTGAGTCTTACCCTTTAATATGACTAGACTTCCCATTCATGTGGGAATCTGGCAAACCTCTCAGGATTCTGGGACATATTTACAATTGAAAAGGAATGTGTACATTTTTTAAAAAGTTCTTAAGAGATCTGGCTACTTAAAAACCACTCTACCCAGAAAGATGTAAAAGTATACATTTTATTCATTCATTCCATCAGCTGAGAACTGCTACATTGTACAAATAATTATTGTACAAAAAAATCACAAAATGTTACAAAATAAAAAAGTACAAACTGCATTACCTAATAAATACACTAGAAGTAGTTAAAGTGGCAACATAGATCTTTTTTTTGGGGGAGGGGGGGGTGGAAACACTGTTTGACCCAGCAAACCATACAAGTGGCTTACATTTTTACATGATACAAAGTGAAGTCTATTTTGCCTTTTGGGAGAATTTAAAAGGAGGGAATATTAAGACAAAAGCGTCCTGCGAAAACAGCAGCTGAAACCAAGAAGCTGTATAATGCAGGAGGCTGAATTCACACAATTTCATAAATGCTTTTCCTAAGTTGATGAATAAAACGAACACAATCGAGAATACCAGACAATCTATTCTATAAACATTAGAGTACAGAATTATCATTCTGCTGTCAGCAAATAGCAGACTTCAAGTAAGGCCCGGTACTGTTCTTTAAAAAAAACAAAACAAAACATCGTCCCAAAGTTATCCCTTCCTTAACTGTCTTCAAAGTGGACCATTTCTTAAAAAAATAACATCCTCTCCCCCACCCAAAAAAATTCGGTTTGTTTCATCAAAATGGAATGAGCTAATCATCTGGCAACATAATGTGTCAATATCCATTTGAAATAATTAAGAATTGTGAAATCAACAATAAACTAACTACTAAATCACAAACTGAAATAAACTTCATAGACAGCACTTCTCTGGATTCTGCTTAAAAGCCGTTTCTCGAAATTGGAACAAGGCATAGATGAAAGTACACCCATTTTTAAAAATGTGCAAAAATACATTTTTATAGAAAATAGACTACCAGGAATGAACAAATTCATACCGTGAGACATCAGCTTGCAAATTAAGTAGCGCTCACTTTATACAGCAAATTATAAATAGCAGTAGGCTCACCCAAAGCTATCAGGAAACATCATTCAGGTGCCCAGCAACCTGCGGCTGAGAGGACATTCAAAAACTGATTAAGGCATTACACCTAAAGTCAGTCTACTAGGAAATTGAAAAGTGCCATTACCCTAATTAGAGTTCGTGTGGTTCTCCCAACACAACTGACATTACGCCATCTCCCCCAACTTGTCAGGTCCTCAGACTTTTCAAGAGCATGCATTTTGTTCAATATACATTTTGGACAGGGATATGGCCATGGACTTGGCAAGTTCTTCATCGCGTTTTTTCTGTATTTGGGTTTGCTTGCACCAATTGTCATACTCTGGGTTAGGATAGGAGTGGTCAAAAACAGCATCGTAGTGTCCATTGCTGAGCCAACTGAGCCAAATGCTGGGCCTTAGAGAATCCTCTGGGCCCAGATAGTGGATCATGGTAGACACGGTGGGGCTCTCCAGCCTCCCTCCAGTAGTTAAGTGTATATTCACATTCAGCATCTGCCCCATGGCCAGCAATTCGGGGTAGCCCGCCCACGCCCCATCTTGGGCAGCAGCGATAATAAACTCCCCCACGTCGCCCTCAATGAGTGGGCTGAAGTGGTCCAGGTGGTCCGCGATGTAGTGCACGGTCTGCTCCCTCAGCTCCCGGTGCAGGCTCTGGTCCCCGTACACAGTCTTGCTGACAGCTCGGTAGAGGCAGTTGCCGTCCGGGATGATGTGGAATCGGTACTTGTTTCTCTGTCTCAGGTACTTGTCCTGCCTCTCCACCTCGGCCAGGTACAGGGCCAGCTTCTCGTCCCTGGCATCCGCCCGGGGCGTGCCTACGGCTTCGCCTTCGCCGTTCTGGGCCGGCTCGCCGCTGCTCCGTGCGGGTGCCGGAACCGGGTGAGCCTCGGCTTCGGGGTCTTGCCGTCGGGGCGCGTCAGACCCGGAGGCGTCGCTGCGACCGCTCGCCCGGTCCCAACCTCGGGAGCTGCGCTCCGCCCGGCGCTCTTCACCCCACGGGCCGGGGCCGGCGCCGGACTCCGGGCCGATCGGGGCCGGGGCAGGGGCCCGGTGCTGGGAGGCCGCCAGGGCCTGGCGGTGCTCGCTCAGTCGGAAGTTCCTGTCGGGAGCGTCGCGGGCGGCGTTCGGGGCCGCGGGCTCGTCCGGCCGGAGCAGCTCTTCCAACAGCCAGGCAGAGGAGCCGCGACGCGGCGGCGAGGGGGCTGAGGGCGGCGGCAGCAGGAGGCGCTCGGCGCCCAGGGCCCGCACGGCGATGTGCGCCGTGGACGTGAAGTGCGGCGGCAGCGGCGGCTTGCTGCACGCGCCGGGCGGGGCGGCGGCGGACCCGGACCGCTCGAAGCAGGCAGAGAAGGCGGGCATGGTGGCGGCGGCGGCGGCTTCGCGCGGTTCGGTGGCCGCGGCGGGTGGGCGCTCTCCGGTATCCGGCTCCGGGGCGGCGGCGGCGGGGCTGGCTGACTGCAAGGAGACCTTGAAGGCGGCGGCGGCGGTGGCGGGCGGGGCGGCGGCCGTGGGGCCCGGCGTGCCCGCAGGGTAATGGGTGCACACGCTGCTGTAGAGCTGCATGGCCGCGGCCGCCCGCGGCCCCTTATAGCCGCGAGCCCGGCTCGGAGACACACCCTCGGGCGCAGTGCCCCGGAGCCCGAGAATAGCGCTGAGCTCAGCGCCGCGGGCCGCCGCGTCAGGAGCCGCGAATAGCGCCCGGGCCGCGACCCAATTCGTGCTGCGCCACAGCGCGCGGGCGGTCCGAGGGCACCGGAGGGCGCGCGCTCGGCCCGGGACTCGGGCGTAGGACGCTGGCGCAGCCGTGCCCCGCGCCGGCCGCTGGGGACGGTTGGAGGAGCTGCCCGCTCAGACGAGCGCCGCCCGGCCGCAAGCAGGAGTGCAGCGCGCCGATGGTAGGAGGCGGGGCCGCGCTTGTTTACCTCAGGCCGCGCGGCCGCGTCACGTGGTCCCACAGGAATGCGCGCCCCATTCAAGCGGGGCGGCCCCGCCCCCAGCGGCGACCTCATGGGCGTGGCCGGGGAGGGCGAGGCGGGGGCTGGGCTACGGACATGCGCATTGATTGCGCTCCCAGCCTGACTACGGTTGCTGGCTGCCTGGTACCTGGGAAGCAGATCTGGGGGCTCTGCGGCTGTCCTGCTTTGTGACGCTGTGGCGGGACCAGCGTTGCTGGGGCAAACAAATAGTTTGGAATCACGTGTTTCTAAAAAACTTCCGGACTAGGGACTGACCTCTACCTTCAGGGCCAATGGCATTCAGCAACTTCTTGAGTCGTTTCCTCAGGTTAACGCGTTTGGGTCTGGTCTACACGGTCTTGTTGCCTCGCTAAGCAAAAATAGATGTTCCTGCACCGGTAACTTAAGTCACCTAGGGAATGCAAGGGCGAAAGGAAGGCTTTCCCACAGCCTTCCTCGGAATACCAAATGACATGCCGCCTTAAAGCCTTCTGAAAGTAGATCGCGGCTGCTAAACGTTGAGGCAAGAGGCACAAAACCTGTATTCTGGAACAGCACAGCAAAATAAAATGAACAGACTGAACTGTGCTTTCTTTGCAAAGGAAAGCCAGAGTGTTATCAAACTGGTACCTACTTGCAGTAACAGTAGCTTTTGCCTTATTCTGAGTTTCAATCCAATTTTAAATTTAGTTTCCAGATATACAGATTGACTTGAAGGCTACTTCTTGGTATGGAAAAATAGCCTGCAGGTTGTACTACGTGCGTGCCTTTCCACTGGAACGTAATTTCTGCTTGTTAGTAGGGTCTCTCCTTGGGGGTTCTTAGACTCCTTAATCAAATAAATTTAAAAGGCTCCAAAGGAAGCTTGGAGGCAATTTTACAAGTGTTTGAGAGGGTAGGCAATCTGCTAATCTTGGCAGGTGGCCAGAGAAAGTAAGGGAGGGAAAAAAAAGCCATGCCCTTTTAAGTTAGGACTGGAAAAGGCAGGCCAGCAGGTTCAGCAATGGAGTTTGGCCAGCAGTTGCTCAGGTAAGGGATGGTGTAACCCGCCTATCAAGACTGGAATGGGTGTATACTAAACAGATATACTAACCCTGTTATTTACCCCACTGGGGAAAAAATGGACACCTCCCCCCCCCAACCCCGACCCCATACAGCGATATGCTTGTAGGCCTGCACATACATTAGAATTCCTCCTAGGGATCTATCTCCTGCTGGGAGGAAAAAATGGCTGAACCCCTGGGGCATCCAGAGGAGAAACTTACCTTCTGGAGATAACCTTTCACAAGAGATTTGGAGCTGAGAAAGGGAAGGATTGGGAACCACCTTTGCCAGCATTTAGTTAGGCAGAGCTTTTGTTTTGTATGGAAACCCAACTCCAAGGCAGAATTTGTGGATTAGTAAATCTCTGTGTCCCACTTTCCGATGTGGCCACATTGAATAAATCTCCTTTTTTTTTTCCCCTTTGGCTTTCTTTTCCTTCATTAATTTGGCACTTTTAGCTGCCTTACTGAAGAAGAATGGCCGAACTTGAGTTGGAACAGTTTGTAACCCATAATTCTAGTAATAGTAGCTTTAGAGAAAAGTAAAAAAAAATTACAGAATGTTCATAAAACCATGCCTGGTATCTTCAAGCAAACAATGCAAAAATGGAAATTACCATTTTCTGAATGAGAGCGCAGAAGAGAAGGAAGGCCAGACCACAGGGCTCGTTTCCAGAGGCCAGTGGCCACAAGGTGGGCAAGGTCTTCTGGGAAGGGAATGTATATTATCTTATTAAATGAATCATTATTCCTCCTCCTCCTTCCATTACTTAGCTTAAATCTATAGTGCCTCCACCCTGGGCTGGACACAGAATGCTCAGATTCTATTCTTTTGACCAGGAGAAAGTAGCTTTGTCTTAATGTTATTTAACAAAATACCCACCTCTTACCTGGTAATTTAAGTTGGAAAGAGGTACCTACCTTTGAAGGTGCTGGGGAGGTGTGCTCTGAAGTTCTGGATTCCTAACACTCGAGTGAAATGCCATCTTGCTCTGTTTTCCCATTATTCTCTAGCACAGCACTACCCATGCAGTGGAACTGATGAATCTTACTGAATGAAGGACTAGATGGAAAATGAATTCTCAAACTTTCCCAGATGGCAGTGAAGTCAGAATTGCTATCTAGGTGTCTTGGCTTTACCCAGGGCTTTTGAGGACTCAATGGATCCTAGGGAGTGTCAAATGTTCAAATGTTCCAGCCTGCTGGGTGGGTTCATTGAGGAGAAAGTGAATGATTGCTTCCATAAGGAAGGCTGGATCCATTGTTCTGCCTTTGAGCATGTTACTCTAAACTATGACTTCAGCCTCTCAGTAAATGAAGTTGTGAAATGGGAAAATAAAACTGACAATAAGGTCATCTTCAAATACAAGTTACTTAGTAAATGTGTGGCCGACAGGGCTAGCCAGCAGAACAAGAGCCTGGAGGGAGAGAAGGAGAATACAGAAATCCAAATCATCAAGAAATCCTCGGGAACACGTTAAGATAAACACAAGAAAGCAAAACAAAGTGTGCCACGGACACAGAAGGCCGTGATGGTGATGCATCCACTGGACCAAGTTACAAATGGACACAAAGATGAAAGATCTAAGCTTTGACATAGGGCATTGCTTTCCCTTTTACTTTGCATGAGCAAACTGTGCAAAACTATATATTCACTGTGAGGATCAATATTATCCATATAGCATTAGGCAGGCCTTCATGGGAACAGAAGGACCAATAATTCCATTCTAGAAATTTATCTGTCTAGAATATCATGGTGGTTTGCAGAAAAGAGGCACAAATTTAAAAAACACAGGATTCCAGACTCGTGCACATTGTTTAGTATACTAGAAAACAAGATATTAGCAATTATCAACCAAATGGCAACAAGAAGAAGCCCAGTGTCTCAGTCAGAGTTTCTATTCCTATACACACATCATGACCAAGAAGCAAGTTGGGGAGGAAAGCGTTTATTCAGCTTACACTTTCACACTGCTGTTAATCACCAAAGGAAGTCAGGACTGGAACTCAAGCAGGTCAGGAAGCAGGAGCTGATGCAGAGGCCATGGAGGGATGTTACTTACTGGCTTGCTTTCTTATAGAACCCAGGACTACCAGCCCAGAGATGGTACCACCCATAAGGGTCCTCCCCCCTTGATCACTAATTAAGAAAATGCCCCACAGCTGGATCTCATGGAGGCATTTCCCCAACTGAAGCTCCTTTCTCTGTGATAACTCCAGCCTGTGTCAAGTTGACATAAAACCAGCTAGTACACCCAGTGTGTCTGCATACACAATAGATGAGGTGTATATTGAGAAGCATATAGTGAGTCCCAACTATGCTGCCAGTTACAGAAGACTCCATCAGTCTTTCATGCTTTCCAGGCAGCAAAAATCTATCCACCAGAGGAATATGCATAAAATACAGTCCTAACACTTTAGTCCTACAGTACATACACTGAGAGCCACCAGCTCAGAATTTCTTACCTTCCCTGCTAAAATGAGACTTCAAAAACATCAAATTTCCATCTATTTCCTCATCAGTTATTTTTATAAAATAACTGATTTTATTATATAATTTCTTTGAAAGCCTACTATGGAAAGAGATGGTGGACCCAAACTTCTAAATTCCAAAACTCACCATAAGCCTACAGCAATGCAAGGTTTTCATTGTAAAGGTGACTTTTAATTGTGATCTCAGAGGCCTAGTGCCTTCATTTACTAATCTGGACCTACTTCTGGAAGCTTCTAGCCTTTCTACAACCTTATCTAGGCCTAGAATGTTTTCAGCCCCTGAGACTTACTACTGAATAAACTTACCCTTAGTCTTCTGAACTCTGCCTGGCTGGTTCAACTCATCTGTTCTGGCTCAAACTCTTCTCCAAGCTGACTGATTCAATCTGGCTTCTTTCTTAGGCTTTGGCTGAATTGCTCTGCTTGGCCTCATACTACCTTTGGCCATATCTTCTAATTTTCTAGTTCCTTCTCATTCTTTGGCTCACTCTGTCTCCACCTGTGTCTAGCTTGTTCCCTATCTGCAACCTGTCCCAGTAAAACTGCCACCTCCCTCTCTCTACACTGCTCCCTCAGGTAGCTTCCTTTTCCTCTTTCTTCTTGTGAGAGTTGGGCATATCCTATTCTGTCAAATCTGTCTCTGATTCATCGATTTGTCTGCCTCTCAAACATCACTTTCAAACATGGGTGCATCCTTCTACAAACTAACTTTAACTTCATTGTTTGGGATTAAACCTATGTACTAAGGGTATGTCTGTATTCCAGCCAGAGGGATTAAAGGTATATGCTGAGGGTTGAGCCACAACACAACTAGAAACAGTGTTTTTCAGTAAATAACACAATCACTTGGGTTTCAGTGTGATCAAATATCCTGCAACACTGCATGCTACTTCCTTGAAGACAAACATGGATCAATGGAATAGAATTCATATTGAAAAATAGTCTTAAAAGTTCATATATTTAAGGTAAATTGACTTTTGTTGTAAACATTTAGTTTATATGTATGTATATGCCACATGTTTGTGGGTGCCCATGAAAATAAGAAGAGGAGAATGAGATCCCCTAGGACTGGAGTTAAACATGATAGTGACCCAATGAACCTTGGTACTGGAACCAAACTGGAGTCCTAACCACTTAGCTATCTCTCCAGCCCCTCAACTGATTTTTAACAATATGTTGAGACAATTCAGTAGAGAACTAGATATGTACATGCAACAAAGTAAGTTAGACTTCCTATTTCATAGCATGAACAAAACTAAAATTCCAAAGACAAGAGCTAAGACCATAAAAACCCTTAGAAGAAATGCTTGGAATAATTTCTTATGGCTGTGAGTTAAGTAACAGTTTCCTAGGTTTAACACTAAAAGCTGATCTACAAGAGAAAGGTGTGTAGATACAGTGGGCCTCAGGGACACTTGAAGCATCCAGGGAGGTCTGGGAGGTCATAAGGTGAAAGGGCAACCTAAAGAACAGAGAGTGAACTTTCCCAAAGAAGATAAACGCAGAGCCAGTAAACACTGCAGCCGATGCCTGGTGTCACCGGTGTTCAGGAGTGCACATCGGAGCCTCGATACAACCATACTGCTCGATACAACCATACTGCACACCCACCTTTGATGCTGGAGCTGGCATTACTCTCAGTGACAACTTTGTAATGCTAATTTCCTGGTATGACAATGAATATGGCTACAGCAACAGGGTGGTGGACCTCATGGCCACCAAGGGGTAAGAAGCCATGAGCCACCAACCCCAGCAAGAGCATGAAAGGAAGACAGGTCCTTGGCTGCTGGGGAGTCCCTGTCCCAACTCAGCCCCCAACACCGAGGAGGCTAATCACCAACACTCCTCTCTCCTCAAAAAAGAAGAGGGGAAACTTACGGAGCCCTAATCTATTGAATACCCCCAATAGTTTACTGAACAACTCCTCTCCAAAAGAAAAGTGGTTTATCTGAGCTACAGTTGCAGAGGATCAAAGGCACAGTACCAGTATCTGTGCATGTGACTGTAACTGCTTTTACATGACAGGTGGCATCACAATAGCAGGTGTGTATGTTCAAGAAAGACATCCCATGGCAACAGAGGAAGGCAGATTAAGATGAGGGTGACAGTAATGACTTCTCTACTGGCCCCACCCCTCTGGACACCATCCCTCTGATACCCATCCTCCCAGTACATGAATCCTAGGGGGACATACTCGAAGCACAGCAATTACACAGTTGCCCATAAAACCCAGACATTCTGCTCTAGAGAAATGAAAACATATGTATCGGGATTACAACTTGTTTATCCATGTTCACAGTAACATTTCATAATAACCATAAAATAGAAACTACCTAACCATCCGTCAAACAAAGAGGAGATAAGCAAAGTGTGACATATGTACATAACGGGATACTAAATCAGTCATAACTGGAGCAAATACCGACTGACATGTGCTCCAGGAATGAACCTTGGAAACACACCATGTTCACGACTTCTCTCATTTCTTGTTCAGGAAAGAAGAATTGGTTTTGCTTTGGATTTGAAAGCATACAATCCAGTCCATCATGGCAGAGAAGGCAGGAAAATATGAGGAGGCTGGAAACATTGCATCTGCAAGGTGGAGTCAGAAGGGTTAATGTCTGATGCTCATCTAGCTTGCTCCATTTTTATTCTTTATTCAATCTATGACCCCAGCTCATGAGATGGTCCCAGCCATACTCAGGGTAGGCCAAGATAGAAAGATAGGAAAACTTTATAGGGACAGGACAAGGCAAAGGAGCCCCCTCCCCCACCCCAATCCAACTGAAGCCTCTCACCAACAAAGCAGCAAGAATTCCAGCATTAGCAAGTGTTTAAGGCCTTTCCCTCTCTTAAGCTGTAACCTGAAGTTTTCCAGAAACCCCAGTTATAGGCAAAAGCTATGTACTAAGCTCCAACCTTTGTCCACCTCCATGGAACCATAGTGGCTTCTGATTTAGCACATCATATTTTCATCCAAGGCATCCCTATAACCACAGCACTTGTCAAAAGAGAGAAAAGACGAAGGAAGTTTCTTAGCTGCTCTTTGAGGTGTAAGTTGATAGCATTCAGAAAGGTTGACTATATATGGCTACCATTGAGACAATCAATACTCTCCCTTCATTAGGTGCTGGTCCCTATTCCTGGGTATGACTTACTTTCTGCTGCATCTCTTCTTTGAGAAGTCTGCACCCATGCTCTTGTGTTTGTCTGACCTGAGCACCTCTATCTGAATGTCCCCTGCCCCACAGTTGTCTCTACAGTGTATTCAGGTCATAGTCCAGCCCTGCTTCATAAACTGTCTAATCCCAAAACTCTGGCCTACATCTAATGCATGAATCCTGGTTTGCTCTGAGTCACAGTTCCAACAAATTCAGAGAATCCTGCTGCAGTGACAGTGTCTCTGTCACGTCACCATTGACAGTTCTTTCTTCCTCAGTTAAACCTCTCTGGAAATGTCTTCACAGACACAACTGGAGGTGTGTCTACCTGTGACATTGAATGTAGTCAAGCTGGCAATGAGATTAACCCACATTATGTGAACTAAATCACATGCAAAATACTACTTATTGCATAGTATCACTTATATAGAATCATTCATGTGAAAATCCATAAATCAGCACCTTCACTCTGGAAATAAAGAAATGGTGGAGAGAGGGAGGGAAGAAGGAAGAGAGGAAGGGAAGGAACTAGTAGCGGTCAGAAGCTAGGTGAGACAGTAATACGGGCTAATTACTAATGTTTCTTTGAGGGTGAGGAAATGTTTTGATACTAGATTGTGGTGCTAACACACTCTGTTAGAGCTAGAGAAAGGGCTCGGGTCAGGAGTACTTGTTGCTCTAACTGGATACGTGGGTTCAGTTCCCAGTACCCACATTCACAACCCTCTTTAATTCCACTCCCATGGAATGTACTGTAGTAAAAAAATATTAAGAAATTCTGGCCCAGGGCTTCTTCCCTTCCTTAGACTATTTATGTCCCCAAATAAGAGTTATACACACAGAGCATTTATTTTTTTAGTAGCTTTAGTCAGCAAAATAGCTGGTCAGCTGCCTACCCTCCATGCTGTTAGAATCTATTTTCAATAACCTCAAGTTATCACTTACTATTTACTGTGTTCCATCTGGGGCTAACTGAATCGGGCAGCCCTCTGGGGCACACGTTCTCGTGGCCCTTTGCCCATGGCAGCTCTCCTTCTTCCTGCACATTCCTCTTCCATGGCAGCCACTCCCTCCTCAAAGTCCTCTCTGACTCAAGCCCTGGAAACCCCACCCCCACTTCTGTGTCTTCTGCTTAGCTATTGGCTGTCGGCATCTTTATAAACCAATCAGAATTAACTTGAGGGGCAGAACTCCAGAGACTATATGCAGACTCCCACGTCTTGGGGGCCCACACTTAGCATTACAGTAGACAGTAAAAGACAAAACCTCAACAGCTAATGTTCTCTTTTGACCTTCATATGCAGGCAAAACACTCATACACATACAATAATTCTAAAATTAACAAAAACCATTGTGTTATGCGCTTTAAAGGGATAAATGTTATGGTGTGTGAAGTATGTGTTAAGAGCCAGGGACTGTGCCAGGTACTTGAGAGGAGATAACTTCATGTTTTCTATAAATAGCTCAGGAAAACAACGTGCAGACATTACCGCATAAATTGTAGACGGACTTTTCTGGACTTTTCTGGTGTGTTCATGGTACTCTGTGTGACTGCTTAAATGCATTGGTTAAGACCATCCAAGCAGTAGAATATAGTGACATGTGTCTGTAACTCCAGCATTTGGAAGGCAGGGGCCAGCCTGGGCTATGAAGCAAGACCTGCTTCAAACCCACCTTCACAAAATAATACTATAATGAAGTTGAAGCTTCTGGAAACCAAATTATTTCTGCTCAGGTGGAATGAATATTTAAGAAACTAAAATATTGAAATAGCACTTGAATTTATAATTTTGCTTTTCCTTATACACTTTTAGTATTCCTTTATTATTCTATGTCAAAGCCAAAATCCTTCATTCTTGAAGGGGAGAAGCACATAAAGTTCATTCATAAAACACCTTTACCTAGATACGGAATGAACCAATCTGAAAACCTGTTATAAATTATTAAAGTTCATTCATAAAACACCTTTAACTAGATACAGAATGAACCAATCTGAAAACCTGTTATAAGTTACAGGGGAAAGATTTGTGCATTTTTTTTGCCTTACTATAATAAAAGTCCCTTTATGAAAAAAAAAATTTAAAAGTTGAAAGTATCCCTGGCCCTCTTTGCATCATAGTCAACCGGATCATTTGGAGAGACCTGAATTTCTGGTGATGGGCCATTATGTTCAGGTGGAAGCTGGCACTGTGCTGTCCTGACTCCTGACATTACCACTAGATCCATGGTTTACTGCTCAGCATCTCCGCACATTCATCTGCCACATGATCATGAAAGGACCCAATTCTATCACTATACCTTTTACACAACGGCTGGTATGCAATATTAATAGGGACACCTGGCCCACACTTGTCTTCAACTCAGCAAAGTAAGTTTCTCTTATGGCTTCTCTTCAGCTGCCTCAAACAGAGTTCATGGCCTCCTTAGGGTCCATAGAAGTCACCACTGAAAACAAAAAGTACAAAGCAGTCAGAATGTCATCAAACCAAAACGGAATGTAAGCCACAAAGGTAAGCCTCCTGGCAAACGACATGTGGTGAATATATGCCCATCCTTAGAACACATTCTGTTGAACTTACAATCTAACCCAATAAATAAAAGACCTCATATTATTCAGACACCGTAATCATTTTTCTCTGGTCCATTTTCCATGGCAGACATGTCACTGGCACTGACATTTCCAGAAGTAAAAGATACTCAACTATTTTAACCTTCCAGTTCCTTTGAAATGGATTTTTTTCAATTACTTGAATAGCTTAATCCTGTTCTAAAGATAAAAATCCTATTATTTAAATATCCCGTGACTTTAGGAAACTTAAGTCAAGTAACTCTAACAAGTCAAATAATTGATGTTTTGTTTTTTTTTTTCATTTTGAGTTTCTTCTATTCCCTTTGAGATAGGCTCTTACCACATAGCTCATGCTTGACTTGAACTCCTGATCCTCCACCAGACTTTCCTGAGTTATGAAATGGCAACAATCAGGATGTTACAATATATGTGCACAAAACGTTGTGATTGTAGCAGGGTAATTGTGATATTCATTTCTTCAAACATTTATCATTATTTCCCACCACTGAGAATATTCAAAATCCTACTGAAATACACAACTGTGAAATGTCAGTTTTGAAAAAGTACACACGAACCATGGATAGCTGTACTGTGTTGACTTTTTCAGTACTGTGACCAAAGTTGGCAAACAATGCAAAGGAGAAGAATTTGGTTTGAATTCATGGTTTCAGAGGTTATGGTCTATCCTGGCACAGAGGTTGTGGTGCAGAGCAGCTGGCATCATGGTATCTAGGAAGCTGGAGAGGATACTGTATTAAAGGGCCTTTAAAAAAATTCCACCTGAGGTCCCCCAACCATTGGGATGGTGTGTCCCATATACAGAGCAGTATTTCTCCTTAGTTCACTGGAGAAGCAGTGAACCCAGACACACCTAGAGGTAAGTGTTACAAACGTCCTAGAAGATGCTCAGTCCAATTAAGCTGTCAATATTAGCACCACAAACTGTTGCCACAGTGCTGGGGCTTACTCCTTCTGTCTGTTATTAGTTTGGGGATTTGTAAAAAAAAAAAAAAAAAAAAAAAAAAAAAAAAAAAAAAAAAAAAAAAAAAAAAATATACTGAAAGGAATGACACTATGCTTGGGCTTGATAAAATTACCAGC
>NC_034592.1:7121126-7174921 GCF_900095145.1 Mus pahari | reverse complement strand
AAAAAAAAAAAAAAAAAAAGAACAAAATATACTGAAAGGATTGACACTATGCTTGGGCTTGATAAAATTACCAGCACCTGGTAAATTCTTGGAGTTGCTATCTACTGACTAGCAAGTTTGAAATCCTGCTCATAGGTGGCATTTGTCATGTGGTAAATTCAACTGAGAACTGAGAGAAGTCAGGACTGTTAGTCACAGGAAGATTTAAATGACATGGTTTGCATTTTTGTCCCCATGCCCAGCTTTGAGTCACTACAGCCTGAAGAGGAGGAACCCCAACAGTCATTCCTTGCACTCTGTTGCTTTATGTTTGAAAAGGAAGCATTTTTGATCAGTGCCCTCCTGCCTTCCTGCCTCTGACTAACTTTACCAATATGGTAATCAGGTCGCTTGCAATAAGTAGGCCTGATAGCTTTAGAAGGAAAAACACCATAGCCTTGGTTATAAAGAGCTTAATAGAAAAAAGAAAAAACAGTATGTGAGAGAGAAAGAGCGTGTGCAGCCCTTCATGCACACTTGACTGCACATGCACACACATGTGCACAAGTACACGTACACACACACACACACACACACACACACTCACACGAAAAAAAATTGAAAACATGACGAAGGTGATTTTTAGCACAACTCAGTTGTCTGTGTGAAGACGTTAATAAAAACTATCCATTCTTTAGAATCCTTACCTAGTCTTAAAATATCTATGAATAAGTGACCTTGAGAATATTTTTTCACTCCACAGCCTGGTCCACATTCCTTTTGTGGGGGGTAGAAAGACAGACTGAGAAACACACCCTTAGTGGCCTAGAGGCCAATGCTGCAAGTGCTTCCCCACTATAACACTGTCCTCCCAAACCTCGATGAAGGAGGAGGTAGAGAACTGCTGGTCTGTCATTTCAAAATTGCTTTGAGATTTCTTAAATAGTAATGCAAATAAGTAAAAGGGAAATGCAGAGGGCGGGGTGTTACAGTTCACGCTCAGAATGCATGAGGCTCTGGCTTACAAGCTTGCTTCCCAAAAAAGAACGTTGCCTTACATAACACCATCCCTATCACCCATACCCTTCATCTCCCGTGGTAACTGGTGTAAATATCATATACACATTGTGCTGTAGAATACTTCTGTTTTTCATCCTAGGATCGCACTGCACATTTTCTCTGCAATAAGCTTTTAATTGCTGTGCTGGATACGCTTCATATCAGAACACACAACTCTTATCTTTTTAGCAAAAATGTCCAAAGTAATGGTGTAATATGTTCTCTCTGTGGAGGCAAATTGTCATTTTGTTCTTTTAAAATTCTTTGAGAATTTCATACATGTATACAGGATATTTTGGTCATATCTATTCCCTAATATCCCTCAACCTGTAAATAATGTATTTTAATAATATTTAAATGTCTGGACTTCTACATTAGTCACACTGGGGCAGAGAGCATCTTGGTACACAAATCTGAACTTTCTGTAAGGACCCATCGTTGTTTATAAAGATTTCAGAGAACCATGAGGCTTGTCAGTCTGCTGTCTGTACACCAGGCAACCTTTCGTTTTAGAATAAGTCCTTACAACGTACATGTAATTATATTTTTATTTTTTTCCTGACTCCCCTTTTGGGGGGGGGCACAAGACGAATACTATGTAATAAATAGGCCCCAGAAGGCCTCCCTTCATCATTTGTAAACTCAAAGTCAAGTGTTAATTAGCAGTGATTAATCTCTTGGGATGAATAAAAACAAAACAAAAGACTCATATCATCTAATAATTTAAATGATATATCTTGATTTCTATGGGTATGGATAAGGATGTGAATTTTTGGTCCTCATCCACAGTCCTGAATCCCTTCTATTCTGAGTCCTGTGGGTAGTGGGTGCATCTCTGGTTATAATAGTTGGCTCTGAGCCAAACATTTCAAAATTTTTGAAAGTTGATAGTACTCAGAGTGTTTCTGTGATTCAAGACCTTCCAAGAGCTCTGAGTTTTGATTCCTGGAATGACTGAGGGTGGGACCTTTAAATGAGCTCACGGTGGGATTCTCCACAAAGAAGGCTGTCAGAGGCACACGTGGCCTCTGGGAAAGGATCTGATTTTGTCTGATTAAAACTCTTGGCTAAAAGCTTTACTGAGCACCTGGGCTGCCACTGACCAGTTGTGGTGGGAGATGAAGGTTTCCTTGGACTAAGTGTCTCAACCCCCAACCTCCCCCTCTGCATCTCCTGACTACCCAATACTATCCTTGAATTAAACTGGGAACCTTACAGGCATGTTGCCCTGAGTTCTGTGTAACACTCTAGCACATTAATCAAACCCCAGCTGGGGTTGTAGATGAAGGGACCCTGGCCAGCTTGACCACTGTAAGCACTGCTCTGGAAGCCCTTGCCCTTCTCTCTGTTCCCACTGCTGTACTTAACAAACAAACAAACAAACAAACAAACAAGCAAAACCACTTAGATTACATTCCTAAAGCAGGCCACCAAGATCTATTCCTTTATTTGGCCACTTCCTCCTCCTGAGGCTGACTACCAAGGTTCAGCTATAAAAGTACTGAAGTTCAGCAATCAAAAGCCTTCTTTGGTTCACCTAAATAACTTCCTCAACCGTAATATACCACGACATCCTAGCCTATTCTAAAGCAGTCTCCCTCTTTTCTTGAGTTATCCCTACAAGGTCATTTGCTGATGTTTTTCTGCCTGAGTCAGAAAACATCCACTTTAATTTTTCTTCCCTGTTTAGTAAAGGATCCTTCTATGAAAACAGATGTGGTTTATGTGGGTGTGGTTTATGCCTAATCTTGTCTGAAAGGGAACCATCACTGTGGGTCCCCTAACATTATGAGCTAAGGCTGGGTGACATAATCTTTTGAAATATCACTACCTGCCAAGGGACTGAGTGTTCAAGCACATGGGCCTATGGTAGACATTTTATTTTCAAACCATAAGAACCAAGGTTAAGAAGACCCTGACACCCATGCAGGGTATACATGTTATACACATCTTTTTGGCAAGGGGTTTATTCAGCTTACACTTCCAAATTGCTGTTCATCACCAAAAGAAGTCAGGACTCGAACTCAAACAAGTCAGGAAGCAGGAACTGATGCAGAGGCCATGGTGGGATGTTACTGGCTTGTTTCCCACTTGCTCAGCCTGCTCTCTTACAGAACCCAAGACTACCAGCCCAGGGATGGCACCACCCACAATGGGTCCTCCCCACTTGATCGCTAATTGAGAAAATGCCTCATGGAGGCACTTCCCCCAACTGAAGCTCCTTTCTCTGTGATAACTACAGCCTGTGTCAAGTTGACATACAAAACCAGCCAGTACAATTGACCCCTTGTCAACTTGAAACACAAACATCACTATTAAGCCTCAACCCTTATGTTCTTATTCATCCCCAAGATCTAAATAACTTTAAAAGTCCCACAGTCTTTGCAAATTATTAAAATTTCAATCCCTTTAAAATATCCAATCTCTTAAAATTCAAGATTTTTTTTTTACGATTAAAAGTATCTTCACTGAGGGCTCCACTAAAATACTTTCTTCCATCAAGAGGGGAAAATATCAGGACACAGTCACAATCAAAAGCAAAAATCAAACTCCAACTGCCCAATGTCTGGGATCCAATCATAATCTTCTGAGCTCTTCCAAGGGCTTGGGTCACTTCTTCAGCTTTGCCCTTTGTAGCACACAGCTTGTCTTCTAGGCTTCAGCTGTCCGTACTCCACTGTTGGTGCTGTTTTTGGTGGTCATCTCAAACCATAAGAACCAAGGTTAAGAAAACCCTAGATTCTCAAAAATACTGCTGTTTTCTGCTGTAACTAGACTTCACCAACAGTCTCTCATAGGCTCTCTTCATGGTGCCAAGCCTTAACTCCTTTGCATGGCCCCTTCAGTCCTGGGCCATCAATTGCAACTGAGGCTGTACCTTCACCAATGACCTTCTGCCACCTCTCACAGTGTCCAGCCTCAGCTGTTCTTCTTGACTCCTTTATGCCTTCAAAACCAGTACCTTACACATTACCAATTCCCGATGCAGCACGAGGTACAACCTTGGCTATCTCTGGAACATAGCCTCTGTGCTCTCAGAAAACACTTCCCAGAAGATGTCACCTCAATGATGCTGGTCTCTTCTTAATCACCGCTAATTTCTTAGCTCCAGCTAACCAGCATCAAAGTCCCAGTAACACAAAGTTTTTGCTTTAGTAGTTCTGGTATCTTGTTGATCACAGCTGATTCTTCAGCCCCAGCTAACCAGAACCACAAAATCATTACAACCAAAGTAGCAATGGCCCTGATAAGAGTCTTTAATCTTCCCTCTGGGATTTCACAAGCCAGGCCTCCATCTTTTGCATTGTTCTCAACATTATTTTCCAAGCTCCTACAGAACATCCCACAAAGCTCTTAACACTGAATGGATCTTCAAGCCCAAAGTTCCAAAGTCCTTCCACAGTCCTCCCCAAAACATGGTCAGGTTGTCACAGAATACCCTACTATACTGGTACCAATTTGTCTTAGTCAGGGTTTCTATTCCTGCACAAACATCATGACCAAGAAGTAAATTGGGGAGGAAAGGGTGTATTCAGCTTACGTTTTCAAATTGCTGTTCATCACCAAAAGAAGTCAGGACTGGAACTCAAGCAGGCCAGTAAGTAGAATCCCTCCATGGCCTCTGCATCAGCTCCTGCTGCCTAACCTGCTTGAGTTCCAGTTCTGACTTCCTTTGGTGATGAATAGCAATTTGGAAACATAAGCTGAATAAACCCTTTCCTCTCCAGCTTGTTTCTTGGTCATAATTTTTGTGCAGGAATAGAAACCCTGACTAAGACAACTATACTTCTATAATATCTTCACTAGCATTTCAATAAATCAACTATTCTTGAACCTCTTAGAAAAACTGTAATATTCTTGCATAAATGCATGGTGTTAGTGCCAAAGTACACAAGGCTCAGCTTGCCTTGCCTTTCACCCTTAGAAATGATATTGGATCCTCTAAATCACAAACACACACACACACACACACACACACACACACACACACACATGCATACCCCTGGGTGCACACAAAATCAATTAGCCATTTAATTTAGTTACACCACCTTCTGGAGGCAAGATTAGCTCTACTTTCTGTTTGGTTACTTGTAAATATTGATTATATCTGATAAGTATTTCTCTGCTGGTGAAATGAGACAATTTAAACGAGATTAGATTATATTAAATGCAGGTTTATTGGGAAGTTGCACTGTGGCAAGTTTCTAGCCCCTGGCTGGAAAGTTCAGGGTTGGGGGAGGGTATGCCAGGTAGGGACTGAGGGATGCTGGAGGAGCCCCAACATCCAGTGTGCTTTTATATGCAAAATATGCACCTCAGTTCCTTACCCCAAGGTCCAAAACCAAACAATGTTTTCAGATTCCCTTTCTTGACACTACGACTGAGAACTGTCAAACTACTATCTTGCAACCAGCTCTGTTAGGAAAGTCAGAGAGGTTTCCCTTACTCACTGGTGTCAAGGTAAACGATGCACAAGCTTAGATGTAACCTTTCAAAGATGTAATCTTCAGCTACTTCCTTATCTAAACTCAGTTTCCAGTGACTAATTCAGTTTCCAAATTTCCTCCCCTTGTTATGCCCCTGTTATATTGAGACTTCAAGAGTTTAAAATCCTAATTTTTTTTTTTAGATTTATTTATTTTATTTTATATGAGTACACTGTAGCTGTCTTCAGACACACAAGAAGAGGGCATCGGATCCCATTACAGATGGTTGTGAGCCACCATGTGGTTGCTGGGATTTGAACTCAGGACCTCTGGGAGCACAGTCTCTTAACCTCTGATCCATCTCTCCAGCCCTAAAATCCTAATTTTTATCAATAGAGTTCTTATACTAACTCTAATAAAACATTCCACTATACGATCCAACGTTTACAATCACAAGTTCAAATTTTAAGTTTCCTTTGGTTGCATTTTAACTATAGACTTAAAGTGTTTCTCATGCTAAATCTCTTCTACAGCTACTGTAGTTACAAATTTAAGTCTCCTCTGTAAGACCCCAACCCCCAGTCAGTGGTACTTACACCCCAAGTGAGACACTTAGATGCAGATCAATGCAAAAGCAAGAAGTTTATTTTCCAGCCTATTGGGGTCAACCTTCAATTAGTCCCTCAAGGCAAGTGATTAGAAGGTTACCCCCAAATGGTTATTAAAAGCAGTTTTTATACTTTTTAGGGGAACAGGTTACATCAGCAAGGTTACAGTTCAAACATATTGACTAGGCATATTGGCCTTTAGATCTATTGGCTAGCAAGCGTGACACACATTTGTACTCTACCTGGGACTTTCCAGAGGGTCAAGTGACTATTAGTCAGTGCATTCTGAGAAGTTTTTACTCAAGAAAGTTCCTGTGGGTAGAAAATGGAACTTGGCCCCAGGCAGGAGAGGAAAGTTGTAAGAAGGGTATGGGCTTGTCAAGCCCCCTTACTCAAGTAGTCAGGCTGTGCAGGAGTCCTCTGCCTCTGCCTTCTCAGTGCTGGGACGGCCTGGAGCTGCCATGGCTGCCTGGCTTCTCAGTGGGTTCTGGGGATCTGATCTCCATCCTCAAGCTTGCCAAGTGAGTGCTTTATCCACTGAGCCATCTCCCCAGCCTGAGCAAATTCTTAAGAGTATATCTCGACATTCCTCTTAATAATTGTTTCAGATTTGGTATAAACTGAGAGTACCCTAAACAAAATAGGATATATGATCACCCATAATGGATGTGGAAAAGAAATAGTTAACTTTGTTTTCCCTATTTTTCTATCATATCCATGAATGTAGATGGTGTAGATGTTTAGTGTATGAGTGTTATAACTTGCTAATAGGAGCTAGAATGAGTTCCTTGGGATTCTCCTCTCAGTCTCAAAACTAATTAACTTTGAGAACATGATTACACTTCCCTGCCCCTAACTATGCCACCTATATTATAACTTAATGATCTCCTTGATTTCTTTTAACTTTAAGATTATATGATTTTATGCAGTAGAACATGAAGCAGAAACAATCTATAAAAGCTTACAGTATAAATGGATTTGTGTAATGCCCTAGCTATTGCCCATATCTAATTTCTTAGAACATTTCAATCTGTCCATTGAAGTCATAGAGAACCCCTGAGCCAGCCTCAGCCAGGGTGCAGCCATGGGGAGAAAAGCACTGAAGGCTTCAACATAGTTCCCTTCCGTCTACAGGACTATTCCTAAAAGAAAAAAAGAAATAAGAGAACTCCTATGATAAGCAGGTATCTTAGGGAAAACACTAATAGAGAACAGAGGATTTGGAATCAAAAACAAAAAAATGTATCAAAGATAAGGTGACAGAACAGTGCTTAATTTCAAGAGATGCAGACTGCTCGTCACCACCCAGAATCCTTGGAGTGTGTGTGTGTGTGTGTGTGTGTGTGTGTGTGTGTGTCCTGTGTGCATGCCTGTGTTTGGGTGCATGCTTCAGCGATGGATGCCTATATACTTGTGCTTCGTACCTCTAAATACCCTTGATTGATGTGATTAAATACACTTCCTCAATCATTTTCCTCCTTATTTACTGCGGTAAGGCCTAGCAGCTGAAACCAGAACTCTCTAATTCAACTAGTCTAGCCTAGGGGATCCCATCCTCTTTGTAGAACAATGGGGTTAGAAACAGGCTGCCATCCCACCCAACATTTATGTGGGCCAGGATTCAAGTTAGGTTCCAGCTGTGAAACGTGTTCACCTGCTCCGGATGTAAGTAGGAGAATAATAGGGATAGGTAGCTGAACAGAATCCCTAGAAATAAGCCTGCAACGTTGAGGCACCCATGCACAATAGCAGGAGCAGGGCCTTCTTCTAGAAGCAGTCCTTGCCACAGTAAGAGGTTCAGGGTTCTTCAAGCTTGATTTAGACTATCCCTGAAAATTCTCTAAATGTTCTAAGGCCATCTAATACATTTAAAGCTACTTACAGTGAACATTGTTAGCAACTAAAAGCTCCAACAAGCACTACATCGTGTGTTCTATTATTAACATTTTGTCAAGGAGATAAAAGGATAATCTGTGCTAAAGGCTAGAAGTTCTGTTTGAAACTATATTCTATTCTGGACATTAAATATTGATATCTGGAGAAAGGAGGAGGGCTGGCTGTTGAAGAGTAGATACACGCAGAAACAAAGTAATAAAAGTGCACCACCGGGGAACTTCAGAACACAGACCCACTTGTGTGTGCTTGATCTGATAAAGCAAAAGTTACTTAGTGTGGAGCTTATCTTAAGTGTGAGCTGATTGGAGCTTGATACAGGCATTTTAGGGTTGAAGTTAACTTACCTTCAGTGGCCTCAATATTTTTACTCTTAAAGTATTATCTCAAGATTACAAGTTCATTAGAATCCCAGAAGGATACAACTAGAAGAAATGTCAAAAGAAGAAATGATTTCTTGTGACTAGAGGGTAAGTTTGGAAGAAAGGAGAGAGAGAGAGAGAGAGAGAGAGAGAGAGAGAGAGAGAGAGAGAGCAAAAAATATTTAGAAAAGGTCCAGTATAGGCAGCTCTGTCACAGGATTGGGATCTGTGTGTAAAATTATCATACCAAGGTGATCATGAGGCTGCCTTAATAAATAACAGGCAGATGCATGATCATTTAACTTTGTGACCTACACTTAATGCTATGGCTAGATCCCACAGTCCAGTTGAGTAATAATAGGGCAGTCCTACCCACACACAATGGCCATAACTATCTGTGCATAAAGAATGTGGGAGGGTATAGGACAAATTACAACTGTGTACTGTTCCTGTCATTTCTTCTGAACTTGCTTCTTAAACCTTATTTTTCTGCCATGACATATATAATATTCACAGATACTACAATCTTGAGTACCTGAGATTCGAGAGCCCTTGGAAAGAAGCCATGAAAATAACATAATTGGTGTATCTCTCAGCAGGGCACAGGTAGACACTGCTCCTAACAAGGCAGGGCATGGACCGGGGGTATTAAGTCTTACAGTCTGCAAAGAAATCTTCTGTTTCTCATCCACAAAATGGAGTGGGGCAAATTGAAGGGGATAATCACACGGGTAAGCTTGCATCTATATCCACTTGTAGAGAAATCACTCTCAATGGCTCCCGTGTTGTCCAACTGACTGAAAGACCATACACTGATGCAACCCCATCGCTTGAACTGTCAGACTGAACTAAATTAAACAACTTCTGTTTCCTTAGTATATCTTAACTGAAGACTGGTAATGATCCACCTGAGAAAAATGTGTGAAAGAAAATTTAGAAAGGAAATAGATAGTAAGTTCATGAAAACACCCACCAAAGATCAATAGCATATTAGTCATCTATAGCTTGTAATATACTGCCAAGAAACTCAATGGCTTAAAACAATACACGTTACTTATAGAAGTCTGTGGTCATCTAATATTCAGGAAACTAGAGCTGAGTGGTTCATGAGGTTGGCATCAATATCAGAAGGGTCTGCAACCATACAAAGTCAGTACTTGAAGAGTAACTCCATAGTGGCTCATTCTAATGAGTGACAAATATTGGTGGCTGTCTTTGTAAAAGGCCAGTTGAGGGGCTAGAAAGATGGCTCCGTCAGGAAAATGTTTGTTGTGTGAGCAAGAGGATATGAGTTCAGATCCCTAGCTCCTAAATAAAAAGATGCACACATCTTATATTTCTTGTGATTAGTGTGTAGAGATTTGTGGTCCCAGGAGCTCACTGGCCAGTCAGACTAGTCAAATGGGTGAGCTCTTGGTTCAGCAAGAGCCCTTGTCACACAATATAAAGTAGTTCGGGAGACACCCAACATTGACTTCTGGCTTCCATATGTATGTGTGTGCACACAATCACACACAGGAAGGCCATTTGAATGTGTTCATGACACGGTGGGGGGGACTCACTAGCCAGCCAGACTAACCAGATAGATGAGCTCTGGTTTTCGTAAGAGCTCCTGTCTCACAAATAAGGTAAAGAGTGGAAGACACCCAATGCTGATCTCTAGCTTTCACATGCCTGTGTGTATACATAACCACACTCAGGCTATTTGAATGTATTTTATGACATGTGATGCATTCATCCCACAAGCTAGAAGTCTAAAAAGAGCAATGAAAATCTTCCTTGCCTTTTTATGACCTAGTACTGATGTCAGACAGCAACACCTCACAATAATTTGTTGGGTCAACAAGTCATTTCTGATTTAGTATGAAAGGAGACTGAAGTGAACATCATGAGATAAGATTCAAGGGGGAAACGAACTCAACCAGGAAGCTAGATATTAAAATCTAAAGGGTTGTAAAGGAAACTTACGCTTAGGTAGTAAGAGAACAAGGTATAGATAGATATGTGACTCTGAGTTTACCAATGCAGCTAAGACATTTTACAGAAGAGAAAAACTCAAGTCCATACATGAACACATAAAGTTGCCTTCCAGTTTAGACTTCCTACTTTAAAACATTGTTATTATTACTGTGTGTGTTTATGTGTCCATGATGAGGGGGACATAAGGGGGAATTATTTGTAATAAACTTTTCCTAGGGAAACTGTAACCAATCTTTGCTACTTTGTGAGTTCTTTTTTCCCACTCCTGTTTATCTCCCACTCCCTGTTTCACCTATCAGGAGACAGGAGGGAAAGAAGGATAGAGAGGAGAGAAAGAGATAAGCTATCCAAAAATATAAAATATCAGTAGACAAACAGCGACCAACCTACCTGAATGACCAACGACTATCAACCTCACCTCTCAGGAAACTTGAGGGTTCTTTGGAAAGTCAGTTGTGTTGGATGCTATTTGCTAAGGTGAAGGGATGTTTCATTGAAGCAGACATAAGAGAAAGGCTAAGGCAGACTTGTGAAGAAACATTTCGGATGTTCTGTTAAAGTAAGCATATGGAAGGACATGTGATGAAGGATTCTTTGTTAATGACACACGTGTATCTGTCCGCCTCACACTGCGTAGTCGAGCTGCATTTGTTGGGCCTCCACAGAGAGAAATGTTGCCAAAAGGCTTCTGCTGCTTGCGCTGCAGGTTCTTGCCACTTCCAAGGGCTCAGCTGCTTGGCAGTGATGTCAGCTGAATCTCTGAGACAGATGCACGTGCTGAAGCAAGACCCGTGGAGGGCATAGAAAGGACTCAGCAGAGTGAGTGATGCGAACTTGCTTGGCTTACCTGTGGAGCTAGCTGTGTGCCTCCTGTTGGTTGCATCCTTTCTGATCTTCACTTCACTGAGAGAAGCACAGATGAGAACATTTCCTGTTGGCCCTGGTCCCTCCTGCTGATTTGTGTCAAGGCTGAGGCCTGGCTGACTCTGCTAGGTAGTGCCACCTCTGCTGATTCATGTTTTCTATCCAGATTCTACTGAACTGGACTGCTGGTATATCTGTGAAGTGCTTGTGAGTAGATTGAACTGTTGTCATTGGCCTGTGAACTGAACTACTGATTTCCAGACAACACAGATGAGAGTTGCTTCAAAGAACCCTTCCTAAACAGGTTCACTTCTCCCGTAACCTTTCTTTTCCACTGCCTGTGGTGGGTGGTGTGCTAAAAGGGAGATTAAAGCATTTAAGAATCATCATTCAATGTAGTTGTTGAAAAACATTAAAGTTATAGGTCTTCAAATTTATATACCTTCTGAAAAGTTCCCCGAATTTCAAGTGTCCCAAAAACCGCAGAAACTATCTGCAATCTACAAACCCACGCCTTTGCTAGAGCATGAGGCAAATCATAGTCAGCCACTGTGGACAGTCTGAAGCAGCCCCACATCCCATACCTGGGATTAAAACAATACCACATTCTTATAATTTTCTGTGTGTTTTTGTTTGTTTGTTTGTTTGTTTAAGAAACCAAAACTCCAAAATTGTCACTACAGGCAATACATCATGTACACCCTAGAAAAGGAAACCATAGTCTACCAAAGTAACAACCTCACCAAAGTCCAATCTGGTGACCCAGTGAGTTTCACTGGGGTTACTGACTGGAGTCTGGGCTAGGGGTCACCGAAGCAGGGATGATTCAAAAGCAGCTGCATCATGGAGAAGCCCACCATAACAACTCACATTGTTTTGTGAGCAGGTGACAGTTCATGAAAGCTCCACTCATGAACCTCTATGCACAACTTGATGGTCACCCAATAGAGTCAAGAATCTCCTCTTGACAGTGCTGCTGGTCAGTCTCATCCCTCAGCAGTTGTTTCCTGTTCAACAACTTGGGGAGGAGCCTTCCAGACTCTTCCAAGTTTTTACTTTTCCATGACATGGTGTCTGTTTACCTCCCCAGTCTCAGGAGCCTCCACCTCCCTCCTATAGATAATGTTTCAATTTGGAGCAAGTGCTATACAATTGTATGTATATGTGGGGGGGGGTGTAACTTTGTGGGGAGAGTTGGTTCCAGTAATGGAACTGAAATGAACAGGTTTCAACAATGTCTTAGTATTTTATTGCTGTGAAGAACCACCAGGACCACAGCAACTCTTATAAAGGAAACCATTTTGGGGAGGCTGGCTTAGTTTCAGAGTGTTCTTCTGCGTCATGCACACCGGTGCTGTGTCTGCCTGGGCAGAAAACACCTTAGACTGGGTTTGTACTGAAGAGCTAAACTTCCTAAAATAGAGATGAGCTGCAAGGACGAACATTATTTATTAATTACACAGGGGAGAACCCAACCCTCTCCCGCATGTCCCATTGTCTCTGCTGAGTGTCTCTCAGTCCCAATGGCGCAATGTGCAATGGCGAGCGGTCCGATCCTCAGCGGAGCTGTGTCTAGAAGGCGGGTCCAATCGAGTAGGCGTGACGACATTGGTGGTTGGTCCGGGTGACAAGTGGGCGTTGACAGTGGGCGGTCCGAGGACGCTGTGTTCTGGGACGTCCAGGGAAGCAACTCTTAGCATGTCTGTAAGGGGCGCAATACAATGCTTAGACGGAGTTGCCAGTGGAGGCGGGCGGGACCCAACAATCATCAGAGTGGAAAACAGTACAGGCAGACATGGTGCGAGAGGAGCCAAGAGTTCTACATCATGATGTCTTCTACATCAAAGACAGCAAAGAGGATCTTCCTCTGGGTGGAGCCTAAGCTTAGGAACCCTCAAATCCATCTACATAGTGACACACTTCCTCCAACAAGGCCATGTCTCCTCCAATTGGGCCATACCTTCAAACAGTGCCACCCCCTATAGCCAAGCATTCAAACATATGAATCTATGGGGACCAAATCTATTCAAACCACCACAGACAGCAAGTGCTGTTCCCCCTGAGCTGGCTTGCTGCCCCCAAACTGCCGACTTCTAAGTCAAAGAAAAATAGTGTTTTTGATGTAAGCCACGGCTATTTTGTTCACTACTGATAGTAGTTACATCAATATTCTAACAGATCCATTCACTTATCAGAGACCATACAGCAGCAGAAGCAGACCTGATAGATCTTCACTTACTGACATCCACTTCCTCACTTGCTGCCTCACCCTTGGACAGACATGATGTCCCAGCCAGAAGAGGATGCTCACCTACTACCCACTTCAAAGCACCGATGTATGCTAAGGGTTCAATAAACATCTGAAAATATTCATTGCTGACAACTGTATGTCTTGACTTATCAAAATGAAAACAAAGATCCTTCTAATGTTGAGCTCATCTGATTCCATTATGATAAATAATCAGCTCTTTAGAAGTGAGGTCTGTTTTCACTCGTCTGAGTCTCTGAGTCATTTTCTATGGAACTGAAGTTTTGTTTGGGAGATGTTAAATTTGCTGATTGTTTTTAAATAAACTCTTCTACAGACGTATTTTTCCCTGTAATCTTGTGTACCTCCATCTTACTGTCTTCTTGTTCTAAAAACAAGAGTGCACAGCTGTTACTCACCCAACACATAAGGGTGCAGCCACACTAATTCACAATAAAATACTATCTCCTTCTATATTCTTGACAACTAGCCAACATCCAATGGCCTCCAAGACCATCCCACTGTTCTAGTCTCTGTGATCCTTTGTTAAGCATCCCAGGAATTTAGCAGCCTCAGAAACCAAGTGGGAACCCACATCTCCATGACCCAATTCCTTTCAGCTTGACTGGCTTCCTACCAATACATCTCTGGAAAGCCAGGCACGGTGGCACACACCTTTAATGCCAACACTCGAGAGGCAGAGATAGGTAGATGTCTTTGAGTTTTAGGCTAGTCTGGCCTACAGAACTAGTTTCAGGACAGCCAGGGCTATACAGAGAAACCTTGTCTCAAAAACCAAACCAAACCAAAACAGAAGTCTCTGATAATCAGGTTTTGTCTTGCAAAGCAACTCATAAAAATTTCTATATATGGTCAATTTCCATAGTTAATAATGTCTTCAAAAACAATCTGTCAGTATGAAGATGCCAACATCAGTACTACTACTACTACTACTACTAATTTTTTAAATGTTATTCTCTTGATAGTTTTACATCTTCACAAAACTATCTGCACACCCTATGATTCAAGGCCTTTATTTTTAATGGTGTCCAAGGTCTTCCCTACCAAATTCCCATTGCTATAACACACAAACACAAATACACACACACATGCATACATACACGAACACATGCACTTACTCAGACACACAAAGACATATAGATATACACATAGACACACACACATACAGACATAAACACACACATACTTAATAAGCTAACAGACCCATGCTATAGAGAAATAAATTAAATCATAATATAATTCAAACCTACTTTCTGCAGCCTAACTACTGTTCCTGTATAAGCCACCCTCTTGAAAGGAAAGTTGCAGTCTGTCTCCACATGAAGTCCCACTTGTGCTTGTAATTATAGAGTAAACCCTCTTCAAGCAACCTCATTTTTTTTCTCTTCTGCTTTTGACAACTCTAATATAATTTATATGCCTTTTATGGTGAGCTACACCGATGTTACTTGAAAAACAAAAACCACATGATGTAAAACATTTGCATTTTTTCCAGCATGTAATCAGCAGAATAAATGTTAGCCACCATTATTAGTGTTAATATTACTAACAGTATTGCTGTGTCTCTAAAGAATAAATCTTTCTTGTCCTCCTGCTTGAGATCCCACAAGGCTCCTGTCTCAGGCTTTCTGTTGCTAAGGGGAAACAACGTGGGAGGAAATGACTAAAAACAACCTGAGAGGGAGGAGTTTATTTCACTTTACAACGCTCAGGTCACTCTCCATCGATGTGGGAAGTCAGTGCAGGAATTCAGGTAGGAACCTAGATTCAGAAACTGGAGCAGAGGAGGAATCTGCTGACTGCCTTGCTTGTCATGGCTTCCTCGGTGGAAGCCATATAACTTAGGACCACTTACCTATGTGTAGTATCACCCATAGTGGGCTGGGCCCTCCCACATCAGTCATTAATCAAGAAAATGTGATCATCATCCAGAGAAGTCAGGACAGGAACTCAAGGTAGGAACTTGGAGGCAGGAGCTGATACAGAGGCCATGGCAGAGTGTTTTTTACTGGCCTGCTGCTCATGGCTTGCTCAATCTTTTTTCTTATAGACCATAGACCACCTGCCTAGGAGGTGGCAACTTTTGGGATAGTATTTGAAATGTAAATAAAGAAAATATCTAATTAAAAAAAAAAAGGAATGGGCCTTCCCATATCAATCATTAATCAAGACAACACCCCATAGGCTTGCCTATAGGCCAAAGTTTCAGAAGCATTTCCTCAGTTGTGATTCCCTCTCCTCAGATAACTCTAGCTTGAGTCAAGTTGATTCAAAACTCTCCAGTACAGCTCATACCACATCTATTCATTCATTCATTCATTCATTCATTCATTCATTCATTCATTTTCTTTCTGGATGCCAAGGGTTGAACCTAAGATCTTGGACAGGATAGGCAAGTGCTGTACCACTAAGCTACTTTCTCAGCCCTTCTCCAACTATAATGGTTTATATTGATTAAGAACTTGGCCAACTCTAGAATCACTAAGAAGACAAACCTCCAGGCTTGATTAGATTAACTGAGGTGGGAAGACCGTTTCTCAAAGTGAGTGAGTGGTGCTGCCTTATAGGGTTGGGAACTCGCCAGCAGAAGAGCACGAGCTGAGCACAGGCCTTCACCACTCTCTACTTCCTGCTTGTGGATGCAGTGCCAGGAGCTCCTTCAAGCTCCCTCGATTGCTCTCCCTGGACGACTGCACCTCCAGCTGTAAGCAGAGATAACCCCTGCCTTCTTCCTTCCTTCAGTTGTCAGTCTATTTTTTCACAGCAACAGGAAAGGAACTAAGACATGATTGTTTTTCTTCACCCGGTTTACAGTGTCCTTTGAGGATGGGATTCAGCTTACCTCCAGCCCTCTCCCTACAAGGTGCTTCTTCCATTCACATCTTGGTTAGCGGCCTCTTATGCACAGCAACTCGGGTTTGATCACATAGTTGTAATCCAAGTCACCACCCACCCATTTTCTGGATAATAGCTGTGTACAGGTAGGCATTGTGTTTGTATTGGGGATATTCTGACAATGTTTATCTTACATCACTATCTGAAAGCTGGAGAGCTTTTAGGTGAGACCTGACTGGCAGAAGTAGGAGATTAAGGTAAAGCCTCTGAAAGTCATAGCTGCTTCTGGTTCACTCCTGTGGTCCTGGTGTCCTAGTTGGCACCATTGTACAGGTCTTGGTCATATACTCCCACAGAAAATCTCTGTTCACACCTGCCTCTGTTGTAATGGACTAAACTCTGAAGCAAAGTCAGCTTTTTCTCTCTCAGTTGTTTCTGCCTGAGATTTGGTCAGAATTGTTCAAAAAGAATTGGGACAAAAGGAGAGCAATCAAAATCTTTCCCTTGTGAGTTTCTTCTTAGGTTTTCTGTCAGTGATGTGTGTGTCAAGTCAGTATGTGAAGAGGAACTTGTGCTTTCTCTTGAAATCAATCAGTGCTTTCATTTTGAAGCAATTCACGTTGTATGTAATAATACTGAAATCAAAACAGAAACATAAATTTATAACTCACCACTATGTGTTAATAAATTAAAGCCTCTTTTATCTTAAGCTAACATGTAATTCTTCACTCTGTGACCTCTAAAATGGGGGAAAGAAGGCATATTCAAAGAAATGATTATAAATATTTTATTATTATCATTCATAGCTATGGCTGTCCTAGAACTCACTATTTAGACAGCCTGGCATTGAACTCACAGAGATCCTCCTGCCTTTGTCTCTGGAATGCTGGGATTAAAGGCCTGGGCCACCACTCCTGGCTCATTCATTCTTAGTAGCAGGTTAAAGACATGCAAACATGTATAAATTTGATATCTTTCTCCACAAAGAACATCTTCAACAAATGTGCTTGAAATACAAGACTGCTAAAAAGAAAGGTTCATGCTTAAAAAGGATGATCGGTGGTTAATTTAACCTTTTTTTTTAAAAAAAAAAACACAATATAGTAACTATAATTAACATTTGCATATATTTTAGAGAGTAAATTCTTTTTGAAAAATTGTGTATGTGTGCAAGTGTGTTGTGTGTGTGGGAGTGTGTGTGTGTGTGTGTGTGTGTGTGTGTGTGTGTGTGTGTGGTGGGGATTGCATATCATGTGCATGCCTGATGCCTGGGGAGGACCAAAGAGGTTATAGGATCTCTGAGAAGTGAAGTTGCAGGCAGTTGTGAGTTGACAGATAGATGTCAGGAATGAAACCTGGGCTTTTAAAGAACAGCCAGTGCTCTTAACCTCTGAACCATCTCTCCAGCTCCCTTTTGGACTTAAAAAATGTAGCTAACCTTCCATCCATCCTGTCTTTCAAAGGTGGACAAATACTCACACATGTACTCACAACTGAAAGGAGCAAGTCTCAGCATCGTTAAATACAGACCTATAAGTAGCTAAGTAAGTCTGTCATGTCAAATACAGACCTATAGGTAGCTAAGTAAGTCTATCATGTCAAATACAGACCTATACGTAGCTAAGTAAGTTTATCGTGTTAAGCTTAGATTACTCCTTGAGTGAACTTTTATATACCAGATATGCCCGTCATACTTCTAATCTCCAGTTGTCAAAACAGAAGAAAACTATTTGGCACTTCTTTTGAATTTTTAAGGCTTATTTTTAATTATGTATATATGTGGGGGTGGCTGGTACATGTACTCATGAGCACAGGTGCCCACAGAGGTCAGAGCTGGCATCACAGGCAGTTGAGAGGTACCTAGTGTGGATGCTAGGTAGGCGTGGGACCCTCTGCAAGAGCAACACACCTCCCTTATCGCTGAGACATCCTCCAGCCCCTTATCAATTGCTGAGCTAGCCCCACCCCTCATGAATCACTAGGCCATTCCCAGCCCCTATTTGGCAGTTTTCAAAGGGAGAAATACAGAGCAATCAAGTGATCGTAAGAGTGAATTGACCACGTGGGAAGAAAGCACAGAGTGGGAGACGATTTTGCCAATCCGAGCAATTGCTAAGAAACTTGTCCAGAAAGGTGTGGAGAACCCTCACAGCCCACCAAGAAGACAACCCAGGCTTGAAAAGTAGCTAAAGAATTTGATATACTTTTCTAGAAGGGAAACGTGGCCTTGGGGCATAAGCAAGGAGAAAGAGCCTTCACTTTTCCTCAGGAAAACACAATCAAAACCACAATGACATCCAGCATTTAGCCACTGAGCATCTGTCACCGAACCAAACCAGACGGAAAACAAAACAAAAACAGAAAGATACAAAAGGTACCTTAGTTGCCGTCGTTGCTATGGAGGGAGAAGCTGGGGGCTGTCAGAGGGACAGCTCAGGAGTATGGGTTTCTTCCGTGATTATGAGGATCTGTGAACATTGTGTTGACCACTTTGAATAAAGACCACTGTGGGAGTAAGTAAACTTCCATATATTGTGTTTAAACTATGTCTCAGTAAAATTAAAAAGGCAGCAACAATTGCTGATTAGCGTGTAAAAAAGCTTAGAAACTAGACCTGTTAGGGTAATGCAGCTCCTGTGGACGAGAACTGGGCAGCTGTTTAAAGTGACAAATGTGGAGTCACGTGACTCAAAAAGTCTCCTAAGTATAAACACAGAAGATATGAAAGAATATTTGTACACAAAAATTCAGGCACTAGTGTATATGCAGGCATTGTTTGTAGCAACTCAAAGTTCATCAACCACTGAACAGATATGTAGTAGAATATGAGCATGCCTCGCAATGGGACATGAGTCAATGTGCTATGTAGATGAATCCCAGAAAATTGCTAAATGACCGAAGTCACAGATAACATTTGCAGGATCCTACTTATCCTATGCTCAGAACAGGCAAATAGAGACAATGGAAGTTTAGTGGTTAAGTGCCTAAGTCTGGAGGGAGAATGCAGAAGTGGGGAGAGATTACTAATGGATAGGTTCCTCAGTGGTGGACATGTTCTAAACTAAGATTGTGGCGGTAGTTCTGTGACTGTAAATACATTAGAAAATGTTGACTGTGCCAGTTGAACTGGGGAACTTGGTGGTATGGGAGCTACACCCTCAAAGGCTGTTTAATAGAGTCTGTGGTATAGGATCAGCCTGTAGTATGGTAACTATGATGACAGTCGCTTTCCCTAGTCTCGGTCTCCGTGTCACGATTCCTTTCTCCTAGTGTGTCTGTCTTCTCTACCAGCTTCTGTCTTCATGACTCGTCGTCTTCCTCTCCCTCTTCCACAACTGTCTTTTATTCTTGCCCCCTTTCTCAAAGTGTGTCCCATTCCTTTAACTGGTTAAAGTTCTTAAATCAAATTAACATACGTTGCATATAGCTGTACATTGCATACAGTGAATAAACATGACCCTTCCTCATTTTCTCATTACAAAAAAAAAAAAAAACAAAACCAAAACCAAAAAAATCCCCAGATACTTAAATTTACACACTGCAGCTGCGTGGTGATGGTGCACACCTTTAATCCCAGGAGTTGGGAGGCAGAGGCAGGCAGATCTCTGTGAGTCTGAGGCCAGCCTGGTCTACAGATTGAGTTCAAGAACAGTCAAGGACACACAGAGAAACCCTATCTCAAAAACACAAATAAAACTTTTTTCATTTTTCCTTTTTTTTTTTTTTTTTTCGCTTGTTGCTTCATCTGGCAACATTTATGACCCCAGCATTAAAAGCCAACTGAGGCAGCTTTCAGCATGATTAGGATCTGGGTCAATCCTTTTGGTATAATCAGGTTTTTCTTATATTAGCATTTCCTAAGGTTCCCTAGCCTCCTCACTGTGATGAACTTTAAAGTAAGGATTTACCACACATTAAAATCCATTCCAAAAAATATATATCTTCTCTCTCTCTCCCCTCTTTCTCTCTCCCCTCCCCTCCCCTCCCTCTCCTTCTCTCCCTCTCTCTCCCTTCCTCCCTCCCTCCCTCTACATCTGAATTTCATCTCTCCCCCCATTTTAAGCTTCTCACTCCTCCAGACCTAAGCTTAGAAAACAAAACTCAAAACTGAGTAGAAACAGCAACTTCTCTTTTCCTGTGTGGCTTGGGTTTTTACTGTTTTCCTTTTCCTGTTTCTCTATTTGCAGAGAGAGAGAGAGAGAGAGAGAGAGAGAGAGAGAGAGAGAGAGAGAGAGAGAGAGAGATTGCTCGCTGCCTCAAGCTGTTCTAGTGAGGTCAGAGACTAACATGCCACATGTGTCATTGACTCAGTCAGACCTTCCTTTTGGGAAGAGCTGGGGACGTCACTGCTGACTCAGGATAAACGAGGAGCCAACTCATATTGCTAAAACTGTGGTCTGTTCATCCCAGTCTTTGGGACATTGAATTCTCTCTGCTTGGCAACTGCAAGCATTTATTGATTACTTGTGACCATGAGAATGAAGACAAAAGTTGATGGTCTTCCTATTTCATTACAGTCTATCTGACATTATCTGATTCCAAGGGGAAAAATGAACTCAGGAAACAAGTTTTTTGTCCACATTAAAACCATTTGTGACAAATCCTCTAAGGAAAAAGGTACTTGCAGTTGGCTTTCTTTTTATTCAATAATAAACCAAAATAAACTGGCTTTACTGAACAAACATGTATGCTTTTTAAGCATGCAGAAAAAAGCCCAGATTTTCTCAAGCTACCACTTAGCAAGCTGGCTGGCTGCTATTACCTCATAACAAATATTGTTTTGTTTATCTTTTGGATTTTTTTGGTTTGTTTAGATATTTTCTTTATTTACATTTTAAATGTTATCCCCTTTCCTAGTTTCGCCTCTGAAAACCCCCTGTCCCCTCCCCCTCTCCCTACTCACCAATACACCCAATCTCGCTTCTTGGTCTTGGCATTTCCCTGTACTGGGGCATAGAACCTTCACAGGACCAAGGGCCTTTCCTCCCATTGATGACTGACTAGGCCATCTTCTTCTACATATGCAGCTAGAGTCATGAGTCCCACCATGTGTTTTCTTTGGTTGTTGGTTTAGTCCCAGGGAGCTCTAAAGATACTGGTTAGTTCATATTGTTGTTCTTCCAAGGGGACTGCAAAACTTCTTCAACTCCTTGGGTACTTTCTCTAGCTCCTTTATTGGGGATCCTGTGCTCCGTCCAATGGATGGCTATAAGCATCCACTTCTTTATTTGCCAGGCACTGGCAGAGCCTCATAGGAGGGAGCTATATCATGCTCCTGTCAGAAAGCTCTTGTTGGCATCCACAATAGTGTCTGGTTTTGGTGGTTGTTTATGGGATGGATCCCCAAGTGGGGCAGTCTCTGGATGATCATTCCTTCAGTGTCTGCTTTACACTTTGTCTCTGTAACTCCTTTCATGGATATTTTGTTCCCCCTTCTAAGAAAGAGTGAAGTATTCAAACTTTGGTATTCCTTCTACTTGAGTTGGGTATTCCATGATATGATCGGATACATAAGTGACCCCAAAATTCTACCAGAGAACTCCTAAACCTGATAAACAACTTCAGTGAAGTAGCTAGATATAAAATTAACTCAAACAAATCAGTGGCCTTTCTCTACACAAAGAATAAACAGGATGAGAAAGAAATTAGGGAAACAACACCTTTCACAATAGTCACAAATAATGTAAATTACCTTGGTGTAACGCTAACTAAGCAAGTGAAAGATCTGTATGATATGAACTTCACATCTCTGAAGAAAGAAATCAAAAACGATCTCAGGAGATGGAAAGATCTCCCATGTTCATTGATTGGCAGTATTAATATAGTAAAAATGTCTATCTTGCCAAAAACAATTTACAGATTCAATGCAATCCCCACCAAAATTCCAACTCAATTCTTCACAGAGGTAGAAAGAGCAATTTGCAAATTCATCTGGAATAACAAAAAACCTAGGGTAGCAAAACTATTCTCAACAATAAAAGAACCTCTGGTGGAATCACCATGCCTGACCTCAAACTGTACTACAGAGCAATTGTGATAAAAACTGCATGGTACTGGTACAGCGACAGACAGGTAGATCAATGGAATAGAACTGAAGACCCAGAAATGAACCCACATACCTCTGGTCACTTGATCTTTGACAAAGGAGGTAAAACCATCCAGTGGAAAAAAGACAGCATTTTCAGCAAATGGTGCTGGATCAACATTCGGTTAGCATGTAGAAGAATGAGAATTGATCCATTCTTATCTCCTTATACAAAACTCAAGTCTAAGAAGATCAAGGACCTCAACATAAAACCAGAAACATTGAAACTTATAGAGGAGGAAGTGGGAAAGAGCCTTGAACATATGGCCACAGGAGAAAAAAATCCTGAACAGAACAGCAATGGCTTATTCTCTAAGATCAAGAATCAACAAATGGGACTTCATAAAATTGCAAAGCTTCTATAAGGCACTGTCAATAAGACAAAATGGCAACCAACAGATTAGGAAAAGATCTTTACCAATCCTAAATCTGATAGGGGGCTAATATCCAATATATATAAAGAATTCAAGAAGAAAGACTCCAGAAAACCAAATAACCCTATTAAAAATGGGGTACAGAGCTAAACAGTTCTCAACTGAGGAATACCACATGGCTTAGAAGCACCTAAAAAAAAAAATGTTCAACATCCTTAATCATCAGGGACATGCAAATCAACCCTGAGATTCTACCTCTTACCAGTCAGAATGGCTAAGATCAAAAACTCAGGTGACAGCAGATGCTGACAAGGATGTGGAGAAAGGGAAACACTCCTCCATTGCTGGTGGGATTGCAGGCTGGTACAATTACTCTGGAAATCAGTTTGTCTGTTCCTCAGAAAATTGGACATAGTGCTACCAGAAGATTCAGCAATATCACTCCTGGGCGTATACCCAGAAGATGCTCCAACTTGAAATAAGGACACATGCTCAACTATGTTCATAGCAGCCTTATTTATAATAGCCAGAAGCTGGAAAGAACCCAGATGTCCCTCAAAAGAGGAATGAATACAGAAAATGTGGTACATTTACACAATGAAGTACTACTCAGCTATTAAAAACAATGAATTTATGAAATCTTAGACAAATGGTTGTATCTGGAGGATATCATCCTGATTGAGGTAATCCAGTCACAAAAGAACATAGATGATATGCACTCACTGATAAATGGATAAGCCCCGAAGCTTGGAATATACAAATACTGCTTTAACAAAAAACAATATATGGGTAAGGAATATTTATTGAGCCTTTTGTTGTGGGAACTGTTTTAGAATCTCCCTACACTTTACCTCCATTCAACCCTACCTCCATTTCCTAGGAAGGTAATAATATCACCAGCAAGCTCCCTGAGAGGAAACTGAGTCACATATAAGCCATAAGTGGCAGGACAAGGTTTGAATGCTGTCCTATCGAAGGGACATTCTCTTCATTGCTGTATTTGTAGTCTTTTCTATGTACAGAATACTTCCTGGGAAGTGTCTAAGAGATTGTTGTGATAAAGATAGGCAGAATTAGTTTTGGCTTGGATGATCTTTTAGTGTGCCCTATCTGAGTGGAATTCTGAGGACTCATCTGGATCCCTTGGCTCCTGAGAGAACCATGCACTTCGGTATAAACATTTTATTTATCCAGTTCAGACAAACACTTAAGGGACTAAAGGGAATTGGTAAGGGATACAAAGTGAGATCTGAACACACAAAGCTCTTCCCATGTGGGTTTTAAGAAAGGTTCCAAGCTGAGCCTAGTGGCATCTACTTTTAATCCTAGTACTCAGGAGGCAGAGACAGGAGCACTTCTGTGAGTTCAAGGCCAGCCTGTGCTACTGAAAGAGACTCTGTCTGAAAAGACAAAAGTCTCCATGTTAAATGTTTACAGTATAGGCTGCTGGAAGAAAAACCACAAGGCATTTGGCTGGTGGGATTTTACTTGAAATTGTGCCCCTCCAGGTGTGAAGCAATACCATTTGATACACATGGGTGTCGTGGCTTTAAAATAGTCTATTATGTTTCTTCCTGTACAACTAGTAAACTAAGAGTGAGGTACCTTCAAGATTTAGAGAACTCTAGCTAATCCATGACAAACAGGGCTAGATTTACAGAGCTACTGACATCACAGTCTGTAGTGTCACTTGTGACATAAATGTAGCTCCCCCTGGGAGTCTAAGATAGAGTTTAGAGTTCTCTTAACATTTACATTATTATTGTGTGTGTGACTGGGCACACGTAGGGAGGTCACATGACACTTTCGTGGGTCTGGTTCTCTTCTTCCACTTTTTGTTTGTTTTTCCTTTTTTCTATTAGATATTTTCTTTATTTACATTTCAAATGTTATTCCCTTTCCTAGTCTCCCTTCTGAAAATCCTCTATCCTCTCCCCTCTGTACCTCCCCAGCCTTAAGCAGGCTGGCTCAGACCTGCTCTGCCTTTGCCTGCTAGCCCACCTAGGGTGGAGTCTATTTTTCTGCCACATCTGCAGTTTTCTTCAAGATGCCACTACCTGCTGAAAGGCTGAACCTGTCTTCCTGAGGTGATCTTGTCAAAGCAACAGCCTGACAAAAGAGTGACAAGAGCCTGGTGACAAAGCAATGAGAGTCTGGCGTGGTGGGGGATGGGCTTTCCCTTTTTAAGTTCAGACTCAAAAAGTAAACTTTGGGCCTCGATCAGTACTTGTCTTGGTCTCGTTCTCTCGTCGTCTCTCTCATACAGCCCCAGCCTTCCTTTCAGGAACCCGGTTCATGTAGCTGCAGGTGGCTACAGGTCTTGCCTTGAATGTGTGGCCTGAATATGGAAGGACCAACTGAGGGAAACACTGTCTTGGTGGAGCTCCACAGAAAACCTAAGAAGGTGGTATCCAACATGGTAAGCAACATATAGTATTCGTACTAGCACTGACCTTAAACTCCATCTTTTAGAAACTGTTGCGGTAGGAGTGAAAGGATACAGGCTAAGTTGGGACAGTGTTGACCCAGCGCTGATTTCACTTGAAGGTTGACAGTGGAAAATGGGATCAGAAAATTCTAAACAGGCATTTGTCCGCAGCCTTCAAGAGCTGCTTCTGGTGAGAGGAGTAGGGTTTGAAGAACAACTGTTAGAAGACTTTTCAGACCAGATAGATTCTTGCTGCCCATGGTTCCAAGGAGAAAGAACTTTACATAAGAGAACCTGGGAGAGAACTGGAGAAGCTCTGAGAAACACCCAGGCAGATAATTTCACCCTCTGCCTCTGGGCGCTCATAAAAGATGCTATTGAGGAAGAGACCACGAAGGCTTTAGATAGTGCCCAGGGAGAGCTTGAAGAATCTCAGGAAGAACGCCTTCCAGAGAGGGCTTTCACAGAAAAGAACCCTCTCAACCCTAAATTAGAAAGGAATTGAGATCCTAATGATGAGGTAACTTTAGACTAGGAAGATCATTCAGAAAAAGGAGCCATCAAATATTATGACGAAGATTGACCTCCTTTCGAACCTTCTGCTCCGCCTATGGCCTCCACTCTAGGAGATGCTGCCCAGATGGACATGCAAGTAGATAAATTAGAGTTTGAAATTAAGCTGCAGAAATTGACTAATGAGTTACAGGAGCTAAAAAAGGTTTCAAGTACAGGAAAGAACAGCTATTCTGAGATATACCAATCGCCGCTAGAAAGAACTCTGAGTCAGGCTATCAGGAGAGGACAGGATACATCTGACATGCTAGCTTTCCCTATAGTTGAGATAATTGACCAGCAAAACAATAGAGTCAGACAATATCAGACTTTGGAATTCAAGGTGATAAAGGCACAGTATGACCCTACAGCTCCTTTCACACAATCATTATTGGATATTGTGATGGAGTCAAATTTAACCCCCCTTGTAAGGCTACCTTGTCAGGAGGAGATTTCTTTCTACTCCACCCCTGCCCTGCCCCCCAGGAGGAGATTTCTTACTTTGGAGTTCTGAATGGCGAGAAGCCAGTAAGAGAACTGCTGCTTTGAATACTCAGACAGGTAACCTACATTGCGATGCTGACATACTTTTAGGAGAAGGTCAATATGAAAGCAATGCTAATCACATTGGGTTTCCTGTTGGAGTGTATACACAGGTTGCAATGGCTGCCCACCATGCTTGGAATCAGTTACTGACTAAAGGGGATCTCAGTGAAAGTTTAGCCAGTATTCAGCAGGGCTCTGATGGGCTTTTCCAAGACTTTATAGATAGGCTACTAAAAGCAGCTAGTAGAATTCTTGGAGATTCTCTAACAGGAGATCCTTTTGTTACGCAATTGGCTTATGAGAATGTTAATGAAGCATGTTGAACTGCTATTTGGCCATACAAAGGACAGACAGACTTAGCGGGGTGTATCTGTCTTTGTGCAGAGATTGGGCCTTCATATAATCAGGGCTTGGCCTTGGCTGCTGCTTTGCAAGGAACCACTGTGAAAGCAATGCTTACACAGAAATGAGGGAATAAAGCATGTTTTAAGTATAGAAGTTTGGGTCATTTTAAAAATGATTGTCCTAGGAATAGAGGTGCTGAGAGCGGGCAATCAGGCTACATCCCAGGAGTTTGTCCTCAAGGCAGGAAGGGTAACCACTAGGCCAGGGAATGTAAATCTAAGACAGATAGATATTCAGGGCAATCTTGTGTAGGGAAATGAGCAGAGGGGCCAGTCTCAGGCTGCAATACACCCATAGCAAGCAGCTTATGGGGTCATGAAGATGCTGCCTAGCCAAGGAAATCCATTTTTGAATTTATCAGGGCAACCCCAAGAAGTGCCAGATTGGACCTCAGTTCTACCACTCATGTGGTATTAACCCCAGAAATGGGAGTTCAAACTCTGCCTGCAGGAGTTATTGGACATTTACCTGCAGAAACTTGGGGATTTCTTTTAGGATGAAACAGTTTTATTGTAAAATGTCTGCAAATTTATCCAGGTGTTGAAAGACCCAAAACATGAGGACTCCCCCATGTTCTGACTCAGGAGAGACTACATCCCAAATCACCCACAAGAAACGGTCTTGATGCAAACCACAAGAAGACCTTTATTCCAGGTGTGCTCTGGGGACCACAGTCCTATACCACACAAGGGTAGAGGACTGTGTGGACCCTGAGTAGCTGAGAAAGGGAGTATTTAAAGGAAAAAAACACAACTCAAGGGGGTGGGGATGGTGTTGTTGGAAAATACCAAAAATACCAGTTAAGAGTCATGAGGAAGTGGAAGTCAAAAGGAATAATACCTGGTAATTGTGTAGTTATTTCTCAAGACAGTTTCCATGAGCCTCTAACAACAATACATTTGCATAGAGGGTTCCAGCAATGGTCAGGGTGACCTTTTTTTGAACAAACACTCCCTGAACCCAGGAAGTGGGTGGGTGGAGGAATGTTGCTATCTATTTTATGATTAGCATGCCTTGGAGCATTGAGTCACAAAGGTTACATTCTCAAGCCTGGGCCTAAAGGCCTAGTTTTATTGTTTTTATGTTACACTTTTTCAGTGTTATAGATAATGATTATGAGGGAAACATTAAAACTATGTGTGCTTCCACTCATGGTATTATAACTGTACCTGATAACCAAAACATTGCTCAACTTATCCTAGTTCCCTTGCATCTGCTACTGTCCAGATTTGTTAAGAATGAGAGAGGACAGAGTGGCTTTGGTTCCTCTGATGTACACTGGGTTCAATCTGCCCATTAATGAGAGTGGGATGTTGAAGTCTCCCACTATTGTTGTGTGTGGTACAATGTGTGTTTTGAGCTTCTCTAAAGTTTCTTTAATGAATGTGGGTGCCCTTGCATTTGGAGCATAGATGTTCGGGATTGAGAGTTCATCTTGGTAAATTTTACCTTTGATGAGTATGAAGTGGCCCTCCTTATCTTTTTTAATAACTGTAGGGTGAAAGTCAATTTTATTCGATATTAGAATGTCTACTGCAGCTTGTTTCTTTGGACCATTTGCTTGGAAAATTGTTTTTCAGCCTTTTACTCTGAGGTAGTGTCTGTATTTGTCACTGAGGTGGGTTTTCTGTATGCAGCAAAATGTTGGGTCCTGTTTACATAACCAGTCTGTTAGTCTATGTCTTTTTATTAGGAAATTAAGTCCAATGATAGTAAGATATATTAAGGAAAAGTCGTTGTTGCTTCCTGTTATTTTTGTTGTTAGAGTTGGAATTTTGTTCATGTTGCTATCTTCTTTTAGGTTTGTTGAAAGATTACTTTCTTGCTTTTGTTAGAGCACAGTTTCCATTCTTGTGTTGGAGTTTTCCCTTTATTATCTTTTGAAGGGTTGGATTTGTGGAAATACATTGTGTAAATTTGGTTTTGTCATGGAATACCTTGGCTTTTCCATCTATGGTAATTGAGAGTTTTGCTAGTTCTAGTACTCTAGGCTAGAATTTGTGCTCTCTTGGAATCTGTATGACATCTGCACAGGATCTGGCTTTCATAGTCTCTGGGGAGAAGTCTGGTGTAATTCAGATAGGTCTGCCTTTATATGTTACTTGACCTTTTTCCCTTAGTGATTTTAATATTCTTTCTTTGTTGTTTTTTTTTTGTTTTTTGTTTTTTGTTTGTTTTTGTTTTTGTTATTTTTTGCGTTTGATATTGTGATTATTATGTGAAAGGAGGAATATCTTTTCTGGTCCAAAGTACTTGGAATTCTGCAGGGTTCTTGTATGTTCATGGGCATCTCTTTCTTTAGGTTGGGGAAGTTTTCTTCTACAATTTACTGGCCCTTTAAGTTGGGAATCTTCATTCTCTTCTATACCTATTATCCTTAGGTTTGGTCTTCTCATTGTGTCCTAGATTTCCTGGATGTTTTGGGTTAGGATCTTTTTGCATTTCACATTTTCTTTGATTATTGTGTCAATGTTTTCTATGCTATCTTCTGCACCTGAGATTCTCTCTTCTATCTCTTGTATTCTGTTGTATTCAGCCCTTTACTGGCTGAGCCATTTTTTCTAGACCACAATTGATTTTTCAGAATATTTAAAAGTGAAAGAGAAGAGGAGGAAGAGCAGGAAGAGGAAGAGGAAAAGGGGGAGGAGGAAGAAGAGGATGAGGAGAACAGGAGGAAGAGCAGGAAGAAAGAGGAGGAGGAGGAAGAGAAGGAGGAGGAGGAGAAGGTGGTTAAGGAGAAAGAAGAAGAGGAGGAGGAAGAAGAGGAAGAGGAAGAAGAAGGAGGGGAAGAGGAAGAAGGAGGAGGAGGAAGGAGAAGAAGGAGGAGAAGGAGAAGGAGAAGGAGAAGGAGAAGGAGAAGGAGAAGGAGAAGGAGAAGGAGAAGGAGAAGGAGAAGGAGAAGGAGGAGAAATAGTAGTAGTTATACAATTGAAACAAGCATGCTGTAGGCTATCTAGACATCTTCTCTTCCTGGCTAGGACAGTGAGTGATAAAGCACGTGGTGTTATGGTTGTGTTGTGCTAGGTTGCAAGATAATTTTATGATCCTATTTAATACCTGCCTCTGTGTCCCTTAGCATGGAGGTCAGGCTGGACTAGATTGTGTGATATGAAGCTTATACAGCTCCCAGAGAATGTGTAAGAGTCCTCATTTTGTCCTCTGGGTATGAGGGGGAGGACTCCCTCTCCCTTCAAGTCCTATCATGCTGCCTGTGATGTGATGCATTTGTCTTTTTCAATGTTCTCCCTCTTCAAGGCTCCATCAGCCATGGTCCTGTTTAGCCACAAGGCTTTCTCTCCTAATGGATCTATTCTGGTAATTACATGCCAGATCTTGCTGATTATTTTTTAACTAGTGTGGTGCAAACATTTCCTGGAATGATAGGAACAAATGTCTATTCACTTCAGACATGCACCAATGATGATTCCACCAAAGGATGATCCCCCGGAGGTGAGCCTGTGAACTTCCTGGGCTTACTTATAGAGCATGGGCAAGGTATTGCTTACAGGAGCATGAGCAACCCCTAATAGCTAGAGAGTCCCAGCCCATCATGGTTGATAGTCATATGGAAGCTGCATATCAGTGTCTCCTTTTCAGCTAAACTTGTACTGGATTTTCTACTCTGGCATCTCCCAGGATCATTTGTAACCTGATGGATGAAAGGCAGGTAGAACTTTCTAGAATTTTGATGAGAGTCCTGCGACTCTTCTCCACCTTTTTCTGCTAAGGAGGATTTACTGTTACCATTTACCTAGCTGTTAGCCTGATCAACTAGTTTCCATGGCTACCTGGTTAAGACAACCTATATTCACAATGGAGACAGGATAATCATGCTAAGCTCAAGAGACAGATGCTGTATTATAGACAGCTAGACTGCTCTCCGGGCCAGAAGACATTAAGGGGAGGTCCAAAATGTATGGAAAAGGAGACATGAGTGGAGAAAGGCAATAAAAATCTTGAGTTAGAAGAAAAAATATATACCATCTAGATGCATATTGTATAACATGGCTCACCTTCACTCCATCCTCCTTAACTTAACTTAACTTAACTGTAAACCTGAATCCTGCTTTCTACAGGTTACCCACTCAGACACATTCTTAAGGTAAACTGGGACTTTAGAGTCAGGAAAAGGTGACTGGCTAGTTGGCAAGCCAAGCCCTAGACTATTGCTGGGTCTTCTCAACACATGCCTTCAAAACTCCTTTCTTAACCACCTAATAATTTTTGTGTTTGTTTTCTTTTGAATCTCTGAAATATTGAATCTTAACACTCATACCAGATAGTTGCATAATGTCAATTTAGAAGGTGATGAATTAGCTTTGTGTCTAAGTTTTAGGCTTATTTCTTTTCACATTTGCTTATACTTACATAATTTCCTCATGGCACTCACACACACGTGCACTTTTGGAATTAGAGATCAAGTCAAGAAGATTTATTTTTAAAAAATGGAATGTAGAAAGGGGAATTATGCAAACACCTTTATAGAAATTACTGGGAAATTCAGGTTTTTAGGCCCAATATTGTTAGTACTACTACAAAAAATGCTAAAACAAAATTAGAGTTCAAAAGGTATTCTGGTATTCCCGCCCCAACCCCCCATGGGCATAAATGTCTTTATTTTTTTATTAGATATTTTCTTTATTTACATTTCAAATGTTATCCCCTTTCCTAGTTTCCCCTCTGAAAATCCCCTATCCCCTCCCCCTCCCTCTGCTCCCCAACCCACCCACCCACTCCCATTCCCAGTCCTGGCATTCCCCTATACTGGGGCATAGAACCTTTACAGGACATAGGGCCTCTTCTCCCATTGATAACTGACTAGGGCATCTTCTGCTACATATGCAGCTAAAGCCACAATTTCCACTATGTGTTTTTTTTGATTGGTGGTTTAGTTCCAAGGAGCTCTGTGGGTACTGGTTAGTTCATATTGATGTTCCTCCTATGGGGCTTCAGACCCCTTCAGCTCCTTGGGTACTTTCTCTAGCTCCTTTACTGGGGACCTTGTGCAAAAGGTATTTTTGAGTGTATGTTCAAAAGGTATTTTTAAGTGTATGTTCCAGTGTGTATTCTCAATTTCAAAAGGCATAAATTTAAATTATAACCTAAATGTGGGCTTTCTAGGGGTGCAAGAGGGAGGAGAGGACAGCAGGATATATATGAATTTCATCAGGTGTCCATTCTTTTAGTTAGCAAATATTAGACGCCCACCATACTTAATAAAGAACAAGAGACTGTCAAACAGAGTAGGGTAGATGTGCTCTCTGGCACTCTAAAAATTTGCCTTCTTGGAGAAGATAAACGAAGAAAAGCAAACATTGAATCACGAAAACCAATACAAGTGATGAAGACAATGTACTGGTTAGTTTTGATTGTTCATTTGTTTTGTTGTTGTTAACTTGACACAAAGTAGCATCATTTTGAAAGAAAGAACCTCATTTGAGAAAATGGTTCCATCAGACTGCCTGGAGGCATTTTCTTGATCAATGATTACTGTGTTTGGAAATGTCCAGCTCGCTGTGGGTGTGCTGCTATCCCCCAGCACAGGCAGGTGGTCCTAAAAGGTATAAGAAAAGTAGATGAACATGAGGCTGGAAGGCAAGCCAGTAAGCAGCATCCCCACCATCTCTGCTTCAGTTCTGGCTCTGACTTCCTTTCAGGATGGACTGTAAACTGAACACTGAAACACACCCTTTCCTCCCAAGTTGGTTTTATTTGTTTGTCTTTTTGTTTTTGTTTTGGTTTTTTGGTTTTTTTTTTGTTGTTGTTGTTGTTTTTCTCGAGACAGGATTTCTCTGTATATCCCTGGATGTCCTGGAACTCACTTTGTAGACCAGGCTGTCCTCGAACTCAGAAATCCACCTACCTCTGCCTCCCAAGTGCTAGGATTAAAGGCATGCGCCACCACTGCCTGGCTCAAGTTGGTTTTAATCCTGGTTTTTAATCACAGCAATAGGAAGCAACTTAAAACAAAAGCCAATTTCCTCCATCAAGAGCCTTCCTGTAGTTGAAAAAGTTGATTTTGGCCATTTCGTTGAAGATTAAACACACAGTGAGTCCTGTGGTATGTCAGAAGAGAGGGTGGGAAAATGCTGGTGTGCTGGTGGGTGAGAGTAAAAAGTTAATTCACGTTTTTCCTCCCTGCCCCTGCTTAAATGCCTAGGACACAAGCTTTGGCTCATTCCCTGACTAGATCATAACTTATGTAACCCATTCAAACTATTTTATACCCTCCATATGGCTAGTTACCTCTCCTCAATTTCATGGGTCCATGTACAGGGAGAACCTCCTCTTTATTCTAACCTGGGTTCCTCTACATGGCTGCTTATCTCTGCTTAGCTCCCATGATTCTGACCTCCTCTGTTCCTGGGAGAATCTCCAAGCCCCTGACAATTTACCAGAATCCTCTCTCTCTGCCAGATGCCCCACCTCCTATTTCCTGCACCAACTCCTTGGCCATAGGCTCTTTTTAAATTGATAGGTGATGCTTATAACAGATTCTCTCTACTGGTAGGTTGGAGTGTAGGCTCAGTTATGAACAATGCTAAACACAGAGGTACTTTTGCCAGTGCTGAAGTAGCAAAAGCTGCACAGTTAAGTGTAGAGGTGAAATTTTGAGTGGGCCACACATTAGCCTTGTTCTTGTCTAGCCTTACATTTATGAAGTAGGTTTGGTTTGATTTGTTTTGTCATGGTCTCATAAAAGCCTTGTCTAAGTTTGACATTCAGTAATATTGTTTACATCTAGCAACTGTAAATGCCAAGACAGATTCTGCATGTCAATGTCTCCTCTTTCCTATGCTGACTCCCAGAGAAAACAGATAAGGTACCATGATGGCAAATGGTGGGAGAGAAATCTATATTCTTTAGGGGTAACTAGATAGTGTTCTTATCTCTCCCAGGAGTTTATCCTTGGAATCTTGGAACAGCCACTAAAAGACACATAGAGATACAACTGGGTAGGTACCATGCTGTTCCATGCAGAAAACATGTGTGTGTGTGTGTCTTTGTGTGTCTGTGTGTATGTTGTTGTTGTTGTTATTACTGAAGAACAAGGTCTGGGTGATTTAGATTCTTTTTATCCAGCCAGTCTCTGATTCTCACGAGAAGGAAATACATGCTCAGTGACAGAGTGAGCATCAACCCCATGAAAACGACTACAAAGTAGTTCTAATCATTATCTATTAATAGCTCAGCAACACAGGCCTCAAGTAAACAGGCAAATGTCAATGGTGTGAATACTGTGGATGACTGCGAGTACATTGGCGAGAATTAAAATAGTGATTTTGACGAAAGTCATCAACATAATGAAATGTCTTCATTTTTCAAACCCCCCTCCAACCTAAATGCACTGATCTTTCAGCTTTCTATTTTTACTAGAAAAAAAAAAACCTATATTAGGAAGGTGTCTGCATGCTGTAGATGCTATCTTGGATGTCATGGAAACCGCTTGCTTTTCATCAAGCAGTTTGTGTCAAGATTATACATTTAGCAACTTATTGCAGAATGCCTAAAACGATGGGTATATTTCAGCTATCGCTTCATGGGAGTCTTTTCCAGAGATTCATAAATTCAAACTTATGTGAGAGAAAGACAGGATACAGAGATCGTCTATGTTTCTGAAGTAAGCTTTCTTTCTTTCACCAACAATGTGTGACTGACAGACATTCTGTAGCTGTCAGGCACAACATACAATGCCACCATTCAAATACAGAGGCCCATGAGGCAAAGAACAGACTATGAAACACAATTCATTTCTGGTTTGACTCTGCTATGAAGCATGACACCGAAGACTATGGTACTCAATTTCCCTATCTGGATGATAATGAGTTGTATTTAGAGAAGCCCTTGAAGCCTTCTGTTTGTGGTGTTGAGCCTTTTTCTTCACAAGCCTGTGTTCAAGAGGACCCTCTGATACTTCCTCCTAGACAGGGAAGTGTGGTTGAGAGTTCATGCTTGGAATGAAAACAAACCTAGGCTTAAATAAAGATTGGCTCTGCCCACACACATACTATGTGTCCTTGGAAGTGTTCCTCATTTGAGAAATGGACCTTAAAATAGTAACCAGCTCATAAGGGTTGGGATGATTGACATGAACTTAACTTAGTATCTACCTCATATGCTATATTAATTATATGAGTGTGGTGGTCTGAATGGGAAGACTCCATGGGTCCATATATTTAAATATTTGGCTCTCAGTTTGTGGAACTATTTGGGGAGAACTATGCATGAGCCTTTTGGAGAAGGAAATTTCAAAAGCCCACTCTATTCCCAGTTTGCTATGTGTGGTTGCATTTCAAAATGTAAGCACTCAGCTAGTGTTCTAGTACCTTCCCTGCCTGCCTGCCTGCCTGCCTGCCTGCCTGCCTGCCTGCCTGCCTGTCTACTACTCCCTTCCCCTACCATGATAGTCTAAACCTCTCTAAACCTCTGAAACTATAGGCTCCAAACAAACAATTTCTTCTACAAGTTGCCTTGGTCATAGTGTCTTATCACAGCAATTGAAAAGTATCTATGATGTATAAGACAATATAATAAGACTTATTCCGTATGGTGCTTGACCCATTGAAAGTAATCAATAAATATGAAGAAATATCAATTCCAGCCTTAATAGATATTCTCCTTACAGGAACTGTTTAATGCAACACATGACTAGCCAGCCTTGTAGAGTTAAAAGTAGCCAGACCAATAAAACCTCTTCATAATAAGTAAGAGAATCTGACATTTGTACTGGCAATTTTGAAGTTTAGTTTCTTTGAAAAACACAGAAGTATTATGGAAATGTGTTTTTGTTTTGATCCTAGGTGGGGGCTATGGAGCTGCTTCAGACTGACTGCAGCAGCTGACTATGATTTTCCTTGTACTCTAGGAGAGGTGTGATTTTTGCCAGCTACAGATAATGTCTGCAATTGTGTGACGTTTGGAATTTATTGAGTTACCTTTTAGTTGTAAGGCAATTATCGCTTACAGGTGCTGAGCTTGTTAAAGAAATATGTATTATCCCCCAATGTGCAAACTTTAACATATCTCTACAGCTGTCTTTTGTTACTCTGTGGGTTCTTCTTTCTCTGCAGTGGTTTGAATCCGATGTCCTACATACTTCTCTTGAGCATTTTTTTAGTTTCCGGTTTCTGGAAGGTTGGCCTCATGGAAAAGGTGTGCCACTAGGGTAGCCTTAAGGTTTCAAGGGAAATCCCAGGGAGCCCAAACTGGACCTCTCAGCTGCTGCTCCAGTCCCATGCCTGTTGTCTGTTGCCACGTTCTAAGCCATAATGTCAGACTCCTATCTCTCCAGAGCCGTAAACCCCCAACAAACCCTCCCATCTATAAGTTACCATGGACAAGGTGTTTTATCACAGCAGTAGAAAACTAACTAACTAAATAAATAAATCTAAGGTGGGAAAATTTAGACACTGTACAAATAAGATTCTCTGGCATGCTGCAAAAGGAGACACTCTTGTGAGCATAAAGGAGAGATTGCGTGTCTGGCAGGGGTGCAGGGGTGGAAGAACGGTGGGAAAGTGGGGAATGTGTGGAAAACGACCACGTGATAACAGTAGGATTATGCTCTGACTCTGTGATAAGGACTGCACATCATTCGTGAAACCCACAGTGTAGAGGTTAGTGGTGGTGGTGTCACTAATGGACAGGCAGTATGTAACTAAGAAATAAACACATATGTGACCCTACTTAAATGTAACCTAGAACCTAGACTGCCATAATAACATTTTGTACCCATATTGGTTCATAATTATAGCAAACGTACCATATAATTTCAAGATATAGTAAGAGAAGAAACAAGAAGAGGCCTGGACATTCACAAGATCTCTAAAATTTTCTCTAAAACTAAAACTGCTGAGAAAGTAGTGTCTGTCTTTACAGTCAAGGTCATAAGTCTTTACAGTCAAGGTCGTAAGTCTAGGTCAGAAGACTTGTGCTTCTATGGACGTTTAAGGATCCAGGTTCCTTCCTTCTATGTCACCAGTCTGACTCCCAATATGCCCAATTATTATGGTCTGCATGGGTAGAGGTAGGTCATCATGAAGTCGGGGTTCCATTGAAGAAGAAGGGGGAGAGAGGAAAGGAAGCTTGCCTACTGTCTGTGAGTCTAGGCCTGCCCACTGCTCCAAGCATTCATTTTGAGGACTTAGTCACTTGTCATGGCTAAAAGAAATGCTGGAAAATGTCCACACAGATGCCCAAGAAGAAGCCAGAAACAAGTCAGAATTAGATTATGGTGAATAGCCAAACACACACATGCACCCAAATTAAATCATATTTTGTGTATTCTATGACTAAGTATATGATGTAATTATTTTCATTTTAAAAAATGTGATTATCAGCAGTACAGTGGTAGTGCACACTTTACATCTCAGCACTTGGGAGACAGAGACAGGCAGATCTCTGTGAGTTTGAGGCCAGCTTGGTCTACAGAGTGAGTTCCAGGATAACCTACAGAGAAACCCTGTCTTGAAACGCACCCTCTCAAAAAAGGGGGTCATGTAAAACCCTGCCATCTATTATTTTATATCAGTCTGAGACATGCTTCTCTGCCCTCAAATTGTTGCTTACAACCTTAGATGGTTCTGTTTGCAGATTTGCTGTTTTAAACTTATCTCTGATCATGAACTTCCATGCTGTTTTACAGTTTCCCATTTCCCATCTCCAAACTGGTTCAGGTCTAAATTCCCATAGTCCCCCGTGTTTCTTCACTGGAAATGAGGCGATATTTAGTTAAATAGTGTATCGCTGGCTTCATTTGTCTTTTGTGTTTTGCTTTGAGACAGAATCCCTTCATGTAGCCCTGAGTGTCCTGGCACTTGCTATGAAGACCAGGCTACCCTTGAACTCATAGAGATCCACCTGCCTCTGAGTGCTGGAGCTAAAGGCACGCACCACAGAGCCCAGCTCCCTTTTCCATCATTTTATATGTCACAGACAAACAAAGCCATGAGTTGGGTGGTTTCTCATTCGCTGATGAACTCTGTTGTGAGCCATGACTGGACTTGCCTGGTTCCCTGCTCCACGCTGGTCCAGGTGCTGAGCCTACTGCACTCAGGAAATTAGCTGTATGAATGTTACCGGCTACGTCATTGTCATCATGGTAAAAATATACCCAGTGTAACTTAAGAAGGAAGATTTTGCTCATTTTCAGAGGTCTGGCACATGGTTGGCCCACATGCTTGGGCCGAAGGGTGTTGCTGGAGAGGCTTAACCTGGCGGGGGCAGGAGTGAGAACTCTTGCGTGTGCTCCCTCCTTTGTGCCTCCTTCAGTCCACTCGGGTCCTGAGCTGTGGATAGCACTGCATACGTTCCAGAAAGATTTACCGCTTAGTTAATCCTCTGAAACATTCTCCCAGACACACCAGGTGTGCGTCACTAAATGAACAAGCACTGCTTCATACAGGGAAGCTGGCGATCAAGATTAACAAGGCGACTGAAGAAGAAAAGTGCCTTGGAGTTCTTAGGGTATTTCTGTCATGATTCTTAAAGCACAGTTGCTTCAACAAATTCATACGAACATTATATGCTTTTATAGCTACTTCCAGGGTGACCCGCGAAGAGTCTGTCCTGAGCTTTACTCCCATTTGTAGTGAATGAGGAAGCTCCATTTTCTCCACACTTTCCCCCAATAAAGTGGGGGGGGGGAGGTACAGATTTATCTTTCAACAGAAATAAGATCAAAGAGAGCAGTTATTTTAAAGCACAATATAATGAATGCATCTCTATAATTATGTGGTAAGAAAAAAGGTTTTTGTTGTGGAAGAACGTTGATACTTATAAAATAGAGGCTCTCGTTAAATAATCATGTCTGTTGGTTTTCTTCTCTATAAAATTTCTGAACACTATTCTATGTTCAATGCAGCTTAAACATGCCTTGATATGTATAGATGGCATATTATTGTACCTTTCTTCTTTAAAAGCACCATTAATATTATTATTATAATTAATTAACATATACCTCAGTGGTAGAGTAAACACCTAGCATGTGGCTCTTCATCTCCAGCATCACAGAGGAACAAAACAAAATCTAAGTTGAAATAATAAATATTTAAAACTAATTTTGAAAGCTCAGTACACTACAGAGATGGACACATAAAGTTTTGGTTCAAAGAACATTCACAGACTCAATATTTTTTTTGTAACTAGCCTCAAACAAAGAAACTGAAAACTGTCACTACCTCCCAGAAGTCCTCTAAGAATATTATTATTTATACATATATTCATGTCAATAATTGTTGGGCTCTGCTTATTAAGGTCAAAAGTCTACCATTGTCTGGATAGCCTTCTGAGCTCATCACAAAATGGGGGACTCCCTTTACCAGCAGGGCTTCTCCTTCTCTAACCTTGTCTGGGGAATGTAAAACCCCCCCTGATCATTGATATCAGTATTGATACATATTATTGCTGTTATTGTTATTATTGATGAGAATTGATCCAAGATCATACATACTTATTAAACACAGACTCTACTGTGCTACACTCTCAGACAGATTGTATGTCTTACAGGAGAGCATTTAAACCACATTTGTACATAGTGACATTTCCTTCATCATCACACCACATACTTTAAAGGCAGATCAATTCAGACAAATAGAAGGTTGCTCACATCATGGATAGCTAAAATTAACATCCTTGATCACTCTGCACATTTCCTGAGGTTTCCGGATACCACCAAAAGCCAGGCCCACAAGTCATGGAAGCAGCTGAGGACTCCGTGTAATAGCCAGAGAGAAAGATGATTCAGGCCCAGGGTTATTATTAGAGTCAAGTATGTGCTAAATGTGCATCCAGATTATTAAATAATCCCTTGGACGAAGAAGGAGAAAAGGAAGAGTAAGCGTCACCAGCACTTTATCTATCCCGACTGTCCCAATCCAAGCCCAAATCTGACGTCAGCGTGTGCTCACATTGCTTGGACTTCATACATCTGTCAGCTGCCTGGGAGGGAAGAGGCAGACAGCAGGTGTCTGTGTCAACTTAGTGCCCTTCAAAAAGTGCTCTGTGAAAAAGAGATGAGTACAGCGAGCAAACTCCAGCAAATTCCAGTACAGCTGTGAACAAATTCCAGCAAATTCCAGTACAGCTGTGAACAAATTCCAGAAAATTCCAGTACAGCTGTGAGCAACTTCAGTGAGCATGTGAGGTTTTTATATCAGTTCTTTTATCACATTGTTTTTTAGCCTCAAATGTGACTGCTTTGTACCATTAGACTTCCACGTGCCACCCACCATGTGTGGTGGTTTGGTTTAGTGTAATTGTTAGCATCTTACATATGAAGACTCAAGTCTAAAAGATAAAATCTGCCCACAGTATAAGTGGAATCAAAGCAGCCTCCCAACCAATGAGAACAAAATCAACCACACACATAAACCAACTGTGATTCAGTTTGAAACAGGATCGGTCTTCGTCTTGGTTCCCAACACAGAACTCTGAAATCTCTTGAAACTCCCTGAGTGACGAGCATGCTGGAAAGCATCTATTGCTGTAACGGCTGGTTCTTGAAACAATTTGCTAAAACACATTTGAATTCCCTGAGCAGGAACGACACCCAGAGAACCATCCTGATTGCTTTCATCGATAGGGCAAGACCTCAAGTGGGAGCCCAAGTGCATCCTCTGGTAGCAGCTCAGATAAAAGAGGGCACGGCAGAAGGAACGTCACTGGTCTTTCTCTCTTGCCTACTTAGCCTTTCTCCTTGGTGCCATGTTTGTTTATCCTGGCATTGCTGCTGCTGCTGATTCCTTTGCTTATACTATAACCAGCATTTCTAGGCTTCCATCTCCAGGAAACTTCCATGTTTTCTGTGTCAGTTTGAGACTACTGAGACACCCAGTGTCAGGGCCTAAAGAATTACAGGGTTCTCAGCTTCTTGGTGTGAGACGACTGTTGTTACTATTTTAATGTAAGTTTATTTAACAAATGTGTGTGTGTGTGTGTGTGTGTGTGTGTGTGTGTGTATTTATCCTACCAGTTCTGTTTCTCTAGAGAATGCTGACTAATCCAAAGTCCTTTGGATCACATTGGAATTGGTGCTCATGAGTGTTTTTGGGTAGGTGGGACCTAGAGTAAGCATTAGAATGAAGCTAAGTCTCCAGAAAGGCCAAGAAACCATGACATTAAAGAGCCACTTCAGCACCATACAAGCAATCTTGAGGAAAGAGAGCTGAAGCACTAGAGACTGACCTCCCTAAAAATGCTTGGACAGTAAGATTCAAGGAGCTTCCATTTGAACATGTGAAAAGCTAGCAGAGTGGTGGGCCCAGAGAAAATCACGGAGTTGCCAGCTTGCAGGCCAAGCCCTATCTGTCTCTGGCCATGGATACTTATCTGTATTTTTTTTTTTGTGCAAGTTTTGCAATGTTTTATAATAATTAATTTTATAATAATTTGAATATGAAATTTCCCTGACAGCTCACATGTTGAGTGTTTGGTTCTCAACTGGTTTTCGGGAGGTGATGAAAACCACAGGAGGTGGGGCCTATTTAGACTGAGTGTTGGCACACTTTTGAAGTTGTACATGGTCCCTAGTTCCTTGTTCTCTCTGCTTTCTCTCCAGCATGAGGCACAAGCAGTCTTCTCTGTAAGCTGCCACTGCTGTGGTGTTCTGCCTGAGCACAGAAGGCCAGTGTTCAGGAACCAAACCCTCTGAAATCACAGGCAAGATAAAGCTTCCTTCTCCAAAGCTGTTTCTGTATTTTTGTTCAGGTATTTTGGTTCCAGCTACACAAAAGTAGCTAGTTCAAAATGCGTTTCTTTCAGCTCCAGGAGCCATTCTAGCAAATTAGTCGAACCTGAGAGACCCATGGATTATAGTCGACTTGTCAGGGGCCTGCGTGACTCAGATGTCAATTGGCATCTGAAGAGGACAGAGCATTGTGGGGGTGAAGCCTTCAACCCGAGAGCTCTGTTTCTGGGTAGATAATGTCAGAAGTGAATTACACAACACTCACTTGGTGACAAGACTCCCACACACAAGATCACAAAAGCTTTCTGGGTTGCTTTAAGTGTATGAGTAGAAAAGAAAAAACAACTTGTTTTTCCCTTTACACACACACACACACACACACACACACACACACACACCTACATACACACACACACAAAAGCATTTTAAAGAAGCAATAGTCTTAAATGTACCAAATAATTACAAATTTGACTTTCAATTTTGGCAGACTCTGTCAACCTTCAAAATCCTGGTGAATGAGAGAAATTGTCTAAGAACGAATAAAATTCAATATAACTTGGAGCAGAAAATTTAAAATTATCAACTGTCTGTGTGACAGGCACCTTTGCATTCTTTTCTTCTTTTGTTATTCTGAGAACATAATGGTCTTTGTGGTCCAGTAAATAAGGGCATTTAGTGCTCAGGCACCTGTCTGGAGGAAATAAAGGAAAACAACCCAGGTCAGCTGGACTCTTATGTAGCAAGTTCTGTAAAGGACTGCACACTCTGTCAGCTCAATTACCCTGCAACATTTGGTTTACAGGGTGAATAGCAATGTGAACACAAGTAAGAGTCAGAAGTTGTGGGGTTTCCAGGCCATCTTCCGGCTCATGTAGAGCAACAAACATACCAGGTGACTATCTCCACAAATCCTGCAGCAGCTAGTATCCCAAGTAGAAACCTGGTGAGGTTTGTCAAGTGTGGTGCTTAGAATATGCTTGGCCCAAGGATTAGCACTATTAAGAGGTAGGGCCTTATTTGGAGTAGGTGTGGCCTTGTTGGAGAACGTGTGTCACAATGGGGATAGGCTTTGAGACCCTCCTCCTAGCCACATAGGAGCAATCTTCTACTGTTTGCCTTTGGAACAAGATGCAGAACTCTCAGCTCCTCCTGCACCATGCCAGCCTAGATGCTGCCATGCTCTGAACCTGTAATCCAGTCCCAATGAAATGCTGGCCTTTATAAGAGCTGCTTTGATCATAGTGTCTGTTCACAGCAATGAGATCCTAACTAAGACAGAAGGGTTCAAGCAGATAAAGGAAATGAAGGTGTTCCTGAACCCAGTCCTGCTCTTTGATTCCAGTTATGGCATCCCTGAATGGATCCCTATGCAAGTGAAGCATGTCTGAAAGAGTTGTGTTATATTGAATCTATTCTGCTTCTTAGATTGAGTACCAAAGACTGGATAATTGATAAATATAACCGCTTTCCTTAAAAAAAAAAGTTTTAGATGATGGGAAGTGTAAAGTTAAAGGTGCATTAGGTAAGTTCCTTCCTACTGGGTCAGCATATGGTCCTTTTTACAGATGGGGACTCTGCAGAGCCCGAGGCAACACAGAGGATCACGGGACTCGAAGCACACATGCTCTTTGAGTCTTCTTTTTTCCTCTTTCCTCTTTGTTTCTTCCTTGTTTCTTCCTTATTTTGTTGTCTTTTTTTTTTTTTTTTTTTTTTTTTTTTTTTCTAGCGATTTTTTATTTCTAGATGAGACCTTTCTTTGTAGNCAGATGGGGACTCTGCAGAGCCCGAGGCAACACAGAGGATCACGGGACTCGAAGCACACATGCTCTTTGAGTCTTCTTTTTTCCTCTTTCCTCTTAGTTTCTTCCTTGTTTCTCCCTTATTTTGTTGTCTTTTTTATTATTCATTTTTTTTTTTTTTTTTTTGGTTATTTTTTATTTCTAGATGAGACCTTTCTTTGTAGGCTAGACTGTCCTTGAATTCATGATTTTCCTGCATTAGCCACCTGAGTGCTAAGAGTGAAGATGTATTCTTCTTCCTTCTCTTCCTCCTCTCTCTCCTTTCTCTTCCTCTTCCTCCTTCTTCTTAAAGTGCAAATTTCTCAGGAGCCCTTCCCCTCACCAATGCTTCTTGTCCTAATTTCCTCCTGTCTTAGTTACTTAGTTAGGGTTTACATTGCTGTGAACAGACACCATGACCAAAGCAACTCTTACGAAGACATTTTATTGGGGCTTGCTTACAGTTACAGAGGTTCAGTCCATTATCATCATGGCAGGAAGCATGGCAGCATCCAGTCAGACATGGTGCTAGAGAAGGAGCTGGGAGTTCAACATCTTGATCCAAAGGCAGCCAGGGGAAGATTGTCTTCCAGGCAGCTAGGAGGAGGGTCTCAAAGCCCACTTCCACAGTGGCACACTTCCTCCAACAAGGACACACCTACTCGAACAAGGCTATACCTCCTAATAGTGCCAATCTTGGGGCCACAGGTATTCAATCTACCCCACATCCCCAAATCCAAATCACCATATGACTGGGGATGAATTTGGGTCAGGAAGCCCAAGGCACAGCCATAGCACTTAGGTTTTATGCCTGTGTTCTGAGTACAATTGTGTGAATCCTGAAGGCGCATGGTTCTCAACAGCTGAGGTTTCCCATCACTTATGGGCTCCAGGCATAAGTAGAAACAAAGGCATAAATGTCTTATGACTAAATATTTAAATATGAACCACATAAAAGATGCTGACGTTTCTACCAAGATGTATGCATCTTTATGGTGCTCTGGATGGCTAGGTTTGTTTTCTAGTTCTCTTGCTCCTTGTCATTACAGCCCACAGGGTGACTGTACACGCCCAGTTACCCTCCTCTTCCCATGCCTTGAAGGAGCTCTTGCTACCCTTCATGTTAATGAGAACTCTGTGTCATGCTTCACCAACCAGGACCCTGCCCCTTCGGAAAACAGACCCAAGGAAAAAGCTAGAAGGATCTCTGTAAATCGACTTGTGGCTCTTTGCTCCAGGAAGTCTGGGGAAATTGGCATCATGTTTCAGAAGAGGGAGGTGTAAGACTTTCTGGGGGCATAGTCTTGGGTCCCCTCATATCATCATGCTACAGCTGGAGGAACATCAGAGCTAAGTCCTCCTGGGTAAAGAACCCCTCCTGTTGGGCCTACCAGCAACAGGTTCTGCTTACGATTCCAGAAACAGATTCAAAGGCAGATCCTTCAGACAGCCAATTTTACTTTTTAAAGTGAACTCCATTATTTTAGGCACCTAGGTTCTCAAACGTGAAGTGATATTTCTTAATGCTAAATCCCAGTAATAACTCTTTAATCATTATGTCCATTGCTTTTCTAGCTGCTGTACCAAAATACCTGAAGGAACCATCCTAAGGGGGAAAAAATACTTTACTTGCTGGCAGAGAACTCACAGCACTGGGAGTGTGAGGCGTGGGGTCTAGTTGCATTCACCAGCAGGAAGAGAGAGACACACACAATGCTGGCACTCACCCCACCCACTTTCTCCTTTCTATTCAGCCCAGAACTGAACTCAGGGAGTGTCCTCACTCAGGGTAAGGCTCTCACTCAGTAAAGCCTGTCTAGGAATGTCCCACAAACAGGTCCAGGGGTATGTCTCAGAGGTGATTCTAAATCCCTCAGGTTGAAGTTTAACCATAACCATCATTTATTTCTTTTCCATTTTTATAACACTTCTTGGGCACACCTGCCCAATTAAAGGCTCCCTCTCCCCTCCGAGCCCAGCTCTACTCTCCTAGTTGTCTTTCCCTCCCCCTCTCCTCTCCTCCATTATTTATCTAGCCTTGATTGTGTGAGGCTTAGCTTTCCCTCAGAAAACTCCTGAGTTTTTCAGGCATCTTTTCCCTCTCCCAGCTCAAGTTCCTTTCATCCCCCAGCTTTACATTACAGATATTTTTACCAGAGAAGAGAAGACTACTTAGGGACAAGGGTGGGAAGACAGTGTTAGAGGAAGTTGACTTGGAAGTCGGATTCGGGAGGGACTTGATTTGAAAAGAAAGATCAGCTTCCTTGGGTAGAATCTAAGAAGAAATCTGAAAATATGACTCGGATAGTCTTAAAGCACGTCAACTTTTTCCTTTGGTGGAAGTATACACTGAAAATCTGACTTATAGAAATCCCAAAAAAGTCAGTGTGTGTGTGTGTGTGTGTGTGTGTGTGTGTGTGTGTATGTATGTGTGATTTGTGCTTTTGCTGATCAATTTTATTTCTTGTCCAGTATGTGTTTTTATGCATTAGTAAAGGGCAAATGTTTCCCTAACACTTGAGAATGCTGTGTCATCAAGGGAAGGTATTTATTTATTTATTTATTTATTTATTTATTTTTACAGTATAGAACAGAGTTTATTTAGTAGATGGCAAGGGGAGTTGAGAAAGGAGGAGAGAGAGATGGGGGATGAGATGGGGAGAGGAAGGAGGAGAAAGAGGAGGAGGAGAGAGAGAAGGGAAGGTATTTATAACAACTTCAGTTTCATTTCAACTCAAGGTTTTCTTCATTATGTCAGTATTGGAGAGGTGAGATGAGGATTTCAGCGGGAGCCCTGTACACACCTGCCAGGCTACAGCCCTACCCCAATTTGTCTTCAATTCAAATTAGTGGTAGTTTTCCTTTGAATTTCAAACATGTTTTTCAAAAGTAAAAATAACTACCACATCAGTTCCTTTAGCACTTAGCTTATACAAATGTTAATGTTTTAAATAAGAAGTATCATTTCCCCTCAGCTCTATTAGCTTGGAAACTGATAAATTAATAAGTGAGCTTACTTTCTTATTGAGTTCTATGCTTCTTCCTAGAAAACAACTCTGGGGTTTCATTTTGAATGAAATGAAGAAAATAATTGATCAGCAATCAGGAATTTGTATGATTTGTAGATGAGGTTTTTAAGAATGTGTTACTCCCATAAAATAAAGTATATTTCCTTTTTTCAATGTTCCAATTTGTGTTTTAAAGGCACTTCAAGTGTTGGTTGCAGATTTCTTCTGAAACATTACCTAAAAAGGAGCTGCTTCCCGTGAAACAAAGCCAGACAGACACTTTTTGGTGTTTTTAGCCATGAAGTGCTGTAGTAGCTTCAGCAGGACAGTATTGGTGCTGAGAAGTGAGGGGTTAATTATGGAGTAGGCAGGATAAGCTATTTGTGGCTGTAATTTTGCAGTAACTAGGTCTTTGGACACGAATGCCAGGCAGCTCACTTGTGTATCATCCTTCACTTCCTGGATCCTTTCCTGACATTTCCTGACACTTCTCAGCTTCGCATGATGCTCCTGTCAGAGAGAGCTGGGAGGCCTTTTGTTCAACTAACATGGACTAACCACAAGCAAGAAATTTGACCAGGACTTGGTATCTTTGTAAACACTATTGTAAAAACTATCAGTCACGCTTAGAGCATCTAAAGAAAGAAGTGTGGAGCAATTGTCCCATAAACTTAGTACCAGTCATATCCTCTCCCATACTATATTTAATTCTGGGCTTCACATTTAAAAGAAGACAGAAAGCTTGGAGAGAGTTTAAAGGGAGCAAAAAGTACAATGAAAGGTTTGAGAAGCCAGCCCCATGAGGAAAGTTTCAAGAGGTTTTGTGAGTCCGCCTGCCTTCTAGAACTTGAGCTCAGGAGACTCAGGCTTACAGCTACAGGGTTGTTACTGACTTGGCTTCTGTGCAGAAAGGATTTAAGTTAAACGTCAAATGCTCTAACCATGGATCGATTTACCCCAAAGAACTATCCATGCAAAACCACAACTCTCATCTCAAAAGGGCATCGTTTATTCTGGAGCCAAGTGTGAGTGAACACTTCCTGAGAATGCAGATGGGGGTTACCCAGAATCCCACATTCCAGTGTGGAAGCTGCTTCATGAAGCATTTATATCAACAGAACAAAGAAAGCCATATATCACAACACTTTTCAACTCTGTTAGTGGAAACATTAGGAAGACAGATGACAAAGGAGATGGAGACCCTCTGCTGTAGGTCTCAGATGGCATCCTTAGCTTTTGGTTGGTTGGAAACTAGAGTTTTGTTGTACACTCCAAAAGATTTACCTGATGTCCATGGAGGCAGCAGGTCAGGTACAGTAGAGGGCAACGCGGACAGGAAGAAGGCAGAGATAAGTAGGCTTCAGCTGTGCAATATTCCACACTCTTCACAGTTGCTGAAGTTCCAACCAGCTAAGTGCCTTCCACAAGTTTCAGCGGAAGTTACAGCTCCTTTCTGGAAACTTCTGCTCACAGAACATACAAAAGTCCTTTGCAAAGAAGAATAAAACGTGGGGTAGACTTTAAAAATAGATCTGGTGTATGATCCAGCTAGCTTATGCATGGATACATATCCACAGAAACTCAGAGCAGCTTAAGAAAAAGGTTCTCTTCACGCATGCTTATTCACAGTAGGAACAGAAGCAGCTTAGGTGCCCAGCAACAGACATAATGGATAAAGAAAAAATATATATATATATGTATGTATATATGTATATATAAAGAGAGAGAGAGACCCTGTCTCGTGGGAATAAAGCAGAAGACAGTAGAGAGAGACTCCCAAAGTCCCCCTCAAGCCTCCCCATGCACATACATTTACAAACTCCCATCTATGCATCACACATAAACACCACATACAAAGGCTAGATATACAATGGAGTAATATTCAGTATTTGTTGGAGAATGCTTTGTAAAGTAAAGCCACATGCAGAAAAGTAAGTACTGTATATCTTACAAGATAAGTAAATCTGTCGATCTATCTAGTATCTATTAGTAGGCATCAGCGTGATATTTCCATAGTCCCATATATCTTGCAGTGATCAAGTGCAGGTTCCTCCGCCTCTCACTATATTTGTAAATATATAGATGATATAGATATGGATTATATAGAGATATGGATATAGATATATAGATACAGATTAGATTTAGAGATATAAATTAGAGCTAGAGAGAGAGAGAACAAGAGACAGAGAGAGGAAGGAGAAAGAAAGCAGGGAGAGAGAGGGGGAGGAAAGAAGAGAAAAAGAAAAAGATTTTCAATTTCCACATAGGAGACAGCTTTGGCCTACTGATTCAAAGAAAGTGTAATCAATAGTCCTCTTGAAATATCTTTGGTTTCATAGCCATCTCCACTTATATAAATCAATGATTGATCTTACCCTGCAAAGGTGGATTCTCAGGCTCAAATTAAAGTTTAACATCAGTCAAACAGTGGCAGCAGACAATGGTATTGGTGGCAGTTTAGTAATATGGCTTAAGAGGATAACAATGCTGTAGGTAGGAGCCCATTGCTATTGATGTTTAGACCAAACAGTTACTATAGAATGCAATTTCTCCAGTTGTAGCTCAACTTCACTGGTAACCCTATAAAACTTAGTGAATGCAAGAACAAGGACTTAGCTCCCCAAGAACCTAGGTTAAAAAGCCAGACATCAGGCACTTGTCTAGAACCCCAGCTTTGGAAAGGTAAGGAAGAAGTGCAGACAGTCAGATTCCTGAAATGCAGGCTAGATAGCCTCGCTGAATTGATGAGGCTGGTTAGAGACCCTGTCTCAAAAACTAAAGATGGAGAGGCATCAGGGACAGACAGTACACCTACCCAGGACTTACATACATTTGTGTGGGCACCCACACAGGGGGGCATTATAAAACTTAAGAGAAGTCATGGGGGATTGGGCTGGCTATACAGGTTTAATTATAACTGCATGCTTATGTTTCCCGCCTCCAAATTCATATGTCAGAATGCTAAACCCCATAGTGAGTATTAAAGAATCATGCCAGGTGATTAGGTCATGAGAACAAAGCCTCGTGAATAAAGTCAGTGAGTGTGCTATGAAGTGTATTTGATATTTCTTGCCGGTTCCCATTGCAGCATTTTTAAATCCCTAAGGTGTTGCCGGGTATTATGGCTTAAATCTGGAACAGGCTTGTGTTTTAAAACCTTGTCCCTAGCTGGTGGCACTGTTTTAGGATGTATGAGCCGAGCTTAGGCCATGGAACCTAGCTCACAGAAAATGGCCAAAAGGCATGAACCTTTGACAAGATCCCTTCTGACTCCAGACCCACGGAGGTCCCAGGACCCTCAAGGTCATGGGCCAGCTACCATGAGCTCCCTGGTGCTCCTGCCTTACACTGTTTCTGATGGTGTTTTCTTTCTTTCTTTCTTTCTTTTTTTTTTTTTTTCAACTTTTTACAGCCAGTTTTATTTTCTACACATGAAGCGTTCACTTTGCAGTTTCAGGTTTTCGTCCTAGTAGTTTGCATTCTAACTTTTTAAAATTGAGTTACACTGCTTATTTCCAGATTAAGAGGTCTATACAACCAGCACTGATTACTGTGAAACATGAATACATTAACACATTTAAACTTTTCTTTGTACCTTGCACCTTTCTTATTATCTTCTTGTAGTGGTTTCTTTCTTTTTTTAATTTTAATTTTTTAATATATTTTTATTAGATATTTTCTTTATTTACATTTCAAATGTTATCCCCTTTCCTAGTTTCCCCTCTGAAAATCCCTTCCCCCCTCCCCCTCCTCCTCACCCCACCCACTCCCATTCCTAGTCCTGGCATTCCTCTATACTGGGGCATAGAGCCTTCACAGGACCTAGGGCCTCTCCCCCCATTGATGACTGACTAGGGCATCTTCTGCTACATATGCAGCTAAAGATACAAGTTCCACCATGTGTTTTCTTTGATTGGTGGTTTAGTTCCAAGGAGCTCGGTGGGTACTGGTTAGTTCATATTGATGTTCATATTGATGTTCCTCCTAAGTCCCCTTCAACTCCCTGGGTACTTTCTCTAGCTCCTTTATTGGGGATCTTGTGCTCTGTCCAATGGATGATTGTGAGCATCCACTTCTGTATTTGCCAGGCACTGGCAGAGGCCCTCAGGAGACAGCTATATCAGGCTCAACAGGTATTTTCTTACAACAATGAGAAAAGTAACAAATTATGCAGTGATAAGATCATAGTGAACCCATTTGGCAAATAACTGAGCTGATCCAGAAAGATGACTTAAGGAGGTACTCTTCAATAGTCTCAGGAAAGGTGCTGGTCCTGGAAAGGCTAAGTTGAATAAGGGTTAAGGGTTAAAGCCTAGAGCTTGGAGGCCAATAAATAGTTGTTTTAAAGACACAGGCTGACATTTGAGGAGCTCCCAGGTTGCTGAACACATGGAGAGGCTGGGAGGATGGTGTACCTAGGGAAGGCATAGGATCCCTGGGTTATCTCTTCAATGGACTATTTCTCTTTGGCCTTTAAATAAACTGAATCCTCAGAGCCAGTGTACCAAATTAACCAAACCCGAGAAGGGGGTCTGAGAACAATGTAGAGGCCGTCCTTTGTCCATTAAGACAGAAGCCTAAATGGTTGTGGTTGTCACCTAAAATGGGCAAAATCTGTGGGACTCAGCCCTCAGCCTGTGGTTCTGACAATATTACCAAGAAATGCCAACATTCAGCTGAATTCTGGGACACAGTTGGTTGCAGGAAAAACTCCACACATTTCTGGTTATAGAAATATTCCATACTGAGTATAAGGGAGAAAAAACACATTTTTTTCTTTATTGCAACCTTTTTTAAAAAAAAAAAAAAAAAAAAAGTCTTTTGTTGACTCTTTTATCACATGAAGACTCAGCAAGAAGATAACTTCTATGAACCAAGAAACTGGTCCTCCACTCCAGACATGGATAGAGGCACAGGACTTCTCAGCCTACGGTACTGTGACAATAAACTTCTGTTGTTTATAAGCTACCCAGTCAAGCGTATTTTGTTATAGCAACCCTAACAGACCAAGACAATTATGAAGGCCTGTAACTCAAAAGCTTATAACAATTTTAATAAGAAAGAGAATTTATTTAAAATTACAACATTGTGACTAGCATGTTCCATTATTTGTACAGTTGTCCACTTGGTATTTATTTTAACAATGTGGCTTCTCAATAACTTTGGAGACTTGCTAGGATACAGATGATAAGCTGTATAAACATGCCCCAAAGTGTTGACTGTTATAAAAGGAACTATGACCCCTGCTCATTTGCATGGTATTTAAAAGGCTGAATCCTCTATCGTTATGAAAGCAAAATATTGTAAAGGGACAAATGTAGCAGTAACATTCTGTTCTTTATTCTGAATATTTTATCTCCAACTGTCTACATACTACAATACCAGAAATGCTAAAAATATTAAATAAAATCCACTACTTTGTTTTCAATACTAATGTAGCAGTGGTACAAATATATTTGCCAAATTCTATGAACCCCAAATTAATATAAAAATCCAGAATATGAGACAATTGTCCAAGACTCTTGGAAAAAGTCACTATCAGAGAAATATATATGTGTGTGGCTGACCTGGAGCTTGCTATGTAAACTATGCTAGCCTCAAACCACCTTTATGGATTATAGATATGCACCACCGTGCCTAGCTAATAATTGTTTGTATTATTTTTGTTCTGTTTACATGGCAGGATTTTCCCTGTCCAATTACATTAAAATATTAGTGCAAGATGCCTGTGATTGGATAGGGAAAGGGGGGTGGAGCTAAGAGTGGCAGAGACAGAGCAGTAAAGAGAAGAAGGAACCAAGATGGAAGCAGACAGACAGGAAGAACCTGAACCAGCATGGCTTTAAATAGCTATAGGTAGTTATGATATCATAAGGGTTAGAATGATTGAAATATTTTGTCTAATATTTATTATTTTCAATTGGTTCTGAAATTGCATTGGAATCTTGTGAATTGAGATTTTTTGATACATAAATCTGTTTGATTAATTATAAGCTTCTAGAGTTTAGTTTCTACCTGGTTGCTGGGTCTTGTGGTGGCTTACAGAGGGGTGGACAGTCATTGGGTGGGGCTGACATGGCAGCGAAGGGAACATGGGAGCTCCAGCCCTGACGGAGAACTGGTGGGCAGAGAGTAGCCTGGCGGGACTGCGCCTGGAGTGGAGAGTTGTCAACAGTAGCACAGGAAGAAAGCCTGCAAGCCATTTTTTAATATTTCCCGCAACATATATGTGTGTGTCTGTGTGTGTGTCTGTGTGTGTGTGTGTGTGTATGCCTGAATATGTGCATAGGCAGATTAAGCAAATATAACAAAATATTAAACAGCTTTGAATGTAAATGAAAAAAATTTGGGTGTTCATTTGCTATTATTTAACTTTCCTGTAGTCGTTTACATTTTCAAGATAAGAATGGCCACGCAAGGACTTCAAACACTCAGCCACTCTGACCAGCCACTAAGAATCCGTGCAGCACTTGAATTTGTAAGAGCAGCTTCCTCGGATGGGGATTATTTCCTGCCAGCCCCCTTTCCTTCTCAGTGCAAGCAATGTTGTTCAAGAATTCGCTTTAATATACAGGCTTCCAAATCCAGGAGATTAATCACCACAGAAATTGAGCACGAAGGATTAAGTGAAAGTTGAACATTCTTAAGACCAAAAACCCTGAAATCTGAAAAGCTCCCCAAACCTGACACTTTCTGAGGACCGGAACACCACAAATGGGAAATTCCACACTACTGGGGTGGCTCACAGTCAAAACACCTGCTAACTGAAAATATCGTACAAAGCTACCTGCAGGTTATGTGCCTGAGATGGAGATGAAACAAAGATGCATTTCATGTGTAGACTTGAGTCTCATCTAAAGGATCTCCATCTACGCAAATCTCTCCAAACTACAAAACTTAAAATTTAGAACATTTCTGATCTTAAGCATTTCAGATTTCAAATGAACAGCCATTGTCAACATTCATGATTTTTTTTAAACTCTAAATTTTCAGAAATCCCATCTGTGATTGCCAGTGTGAGTGTATCTATCCATGAAAAATGAATAAAAATGGGAACCTAATTAAAAATGCCATATGTGTTGGGAAGATGGGTCAGTGGGTTAAGCTGTCTGTGGTCAAATATGGCGTCTTGAGTTCAACACTGGATACCCACATGGTCTGTGAAAGGAGAACTAAACACATTCTAAAGAGAAGCTTGTGCCTCTTTAACTATCTGCCTATCAAAAGAAAGGGCTTTAGGATTTCCCCTGAATCTTCAGCTGGGAAAGAAATGGCCTAAGTCCTAGGAGCATCCAGAGAAGAAACCATTTGTAACAGAGAAGTAACCTTGTAGGACAGACTTGCAGCTGAGACAATGCGGTTTATTAGGCATGTCTCTTGCTTTCTAGTTTAAACTCTACCCTCATGTCAGAACTCCCGAAGACAGACTTGGGGAGTCACTGGGTCTCATGTCCCCTCTTCCCAGTATGGTCACATTGAACACACTTCCTCTTTTCAGGTTTTCACTGTTAGTTTGGCTCCTTTATTGAGGAGGAGTGGCTGCATCTGACTTCCTGGGGCACAGGCTGTGACTCTTCAGTCCTGAAACCGTAAGCTGTCCTCTGATCATACTGCTCCTTCACACACACACACACACACACACACACACACACACACA
>NC_034592.1:7090598-7120261 GCF_900095145.1 Mus pahari | reverse complement strand
ACACACACACACACACACACACACACACACTAAGTAACTCACATGATTAATTAATTAATTGATTAATTTTCAGAATATCTTGGGTTCCCATCCTATAAAGTAGCAGGTCATAAGCCCTAGGCTATCATTTACTTAATTGTTTTAACAATGCATATTATTATTTAAGCAGCTTGCCCATGGAGTACATTCCATTAGTACAAAATACCACAATTCTAAAATATTTTGATACTCTGATTTTTATCAAGTGTAAATAATTAATAAAGTTCTATTCTATTTTGTCAGCCTTATTTCTTTTTTAAATTGTCATATCACAGTCCCATCACGCTCACTGGTGATCTGTCCACAGGTTGCAACTTGAATATGTCACATTTGGATTAGGGAATCCTTCTGGAATTGCTACAAGCTTGTTTTGCTTCGATGATTGAAAGGGCTCCACCCAAGTAAATGCTTCGGAAACACAGGCTGAACAGAGCACTCTGTCTCTGCCTAGGAACTGCCTGAGTCACCAGTGACTTGTTGGGTCTTGAGAGCCTGTGAATAGAACAGGCTGGGCCATTGCAGCAGCTCTGTGTGGCAGGCTAATTTCAAACCAAATTCAATGCATTGCTTTTTTTTCTCATTATAAGATCCACATTCCAAGATTTCTTGGGAAAACTCCCTATTGAATCAGTGTTCCAATTCTTTTGCTTTGCTCTGTCATATAAGGACGGACCAATCTGGGGAGATATGAGACCTTTAAATATTTCTGGAAACATGCAATGCATTCCTGCAGGGAAAGACAATGTGCCACGGGAGTGTTTTGTAAAGGAGAGTTCAAAGGTTCTCTGAGTAATAGCAGAAGAGAGACCTGTCATCATGACGTGTTCGCTTCTGGGGAGAAGAGGCACAAAGCCTGTACCACGGATGCATCTGAGGCCAATTTTCTATCTCAGTTGTAATGTGAGACAGAGCTGACCAAGGTGTGAAAGTCTGATATAGAAATACATTCTGGAAGGTTCTCTTCTGTGAGCACGAGCTTTCCAAGCCCTGTGTTATTGAACGGCTCTAGTAAGAGACTGAATCGCTTTCCCCCGTGGGCCATCTAACTTTCTAATGGATTGAGAACAACTCAGAATGAATCATGGTAAACACACTCTCCCAAGTGTGACTTTCACTCCCCGTCCATCTCTACTTCCACTGTTCTTTGTTCTCTTGTTGCTAAGGAATTGTGCAGTTTTTGTTGCAAGGTCAACCTCCATTCAGATCATGTGTTTACTGAAATCAGGGACAATCTGTTTTCTCACCATGTGGCCTTAGCAAGCCTCGAATTCATAATCTCTTAGTCCAACTGCTAGAGTTAAACATCACACCCATTAATGATTTACTTAATATTATCTTCTTATATGTTATGTTGTAGATAGAAATGCCTCTACGGATGTCTATAGGATTATTAATTGACTAGGTAGAGAAAGTTATGAAGGAGTAATGAAAAATCAAATTCTAAACAAAATACATTTCTAAACAACTGGAAAAGCTAGAGCAGATAATTGCTTCACTTCCAAGTGGAAATAGTCCTTTGGTGCCTTTCCATCCTTCTATGCCTTTTGACCCTCCCTTTCTTGTTCCTCTCACCTTTGACCTTCAGAGGTCCATGGCGGCCATTAGCTCCTGAACTTCTGAGGCTTCCAAAATTGGGCAGATGTGGTCATGGAAATGCAAATTAAAATGACTTTGGGATTTCCTTATACCTCAGCCAAAATGATTACTACTGTCTCTTTCTTTTTTAAATGCTGGTGTGAATGTGGAGAAAGGGAAGTACTTATTCAGTGCTGGCGAAAGTACAGACTGGTTCAGGCACTATGGAAATAATCACTATACAACTTCCTCTAGGTAGAAACAGATGTACAGCGTGATCCAGTTATACCACTCCTGGGCGTTATTCCAAAGGACTCTACATTCTACTGCAGTATCATAGATGATATACTTGTTCATCCATGTGCATTGCTCTTGTGTTCACAATGGTCAGAAAATGGAAATAGCCTAGATGCTCACCAGATGATGAAGGGAGAGTGAAGGACTGGTACAGATTCACAATGAAATATCATCCAGAGACAAAGAAGAATGAAATTCACAGGTAAGTGGGAGAGTTGGATACAGCCATTCTGACTGAGGTAATCCAGACCCAGAAAACTCCTCATGTTCTTTCTCATATATGGATGTCAACTTCGAAGGTTTACAGAGGTGTGTTTAGATTTGAGTACCCATAGAAATCAGGAAACTAGTACTGGGCCATGTTGAGAGGGCAGTTTCAAGGGAAGTGGGGAAAGGTAATAGAATACAAGTGGTATGTAGAGGGGAAGGGGAATAGTAGAATACAAAGGGTTAAATGGTGTATTAGTCAGGGTTCTCTAGAGTCACAGAACTTGCAGATAGTCTCTATATAGTAAAGGAATTTATTGATGACTTACAGTCTGCAGTCCAAATCCCAACAATGGTTCAGTAGTAGCTGTGAATGGAAGTCCAAGGATCTAGCAGTTGCTGAGTCCCACACAGCAAGAAGGCGAAAGAGCGAGAGCCAGACTCCCTTCTTCCAATGTCCTTATATGGTCCCCAGCAGAAGGTGTAGCCCAGATTAAAGGTGTGTGCCACCACACCTTTAATCCCAGATGATCTTGGACTCGGAGATCTCCCTGTCTTAATCTTCTGGATTCAATCACCACTGTGTCTCAAGATCTCCATACCAAGATCCAGATCAGAAACTTCTATCTCCCAGTCTCCAGATTAGGTTCACTGGTGAGCCTTCCAATTCTGGATTGTAGTTCATTTCAAATATAGTCAAGTTGACAACCAGGAATAGCCACTACAAATGGGGTGGGAGATGGGAGGGCAGAGTTGAGGAGAGAGTATGGGAGGGATAACTAACACTAAAGACATTTGGAACACCCATGTGGAAACCTACTATTGTAGAACTTCCTCAATATATATACATATTTTAAAGGAAGGAAATGGACAGTGTAACTGGACCTGTCATCCAAGTGGGCTCCGGTGTCTTTGCCAGAAATACTTTTGCCTGTGTTTCTAAGATGGGTCACTTCATCAAAGGAATTAGGGAAGTCTATGCTGCATTTCTCAGAACAGCCTGCAGAAGGAAGTGCAGCCACATCAGCATCCTGATTCTCAGCATCCTGATGCTTTCCACATGCCTGCCCTAGCCCACTAGGAAGCTCAAGGATGGTTCTTAAAAGAAGAATCTCTCCTGCTATCCTCATCCCCACCCCCAAGTGGATTTGCAGTTCTGAGTTCCTAGTGAGTGACCTCAAATCCTCACAAGAAACTGGGACAATCCAGTAAGGCTCCCTGGAGCAGCAGAACCTGTTTTAAACTTTTTATTAGGATTTAATAACACCTACCACCTATTGCAGTGATTTCAGGAAGCCATGGGCCAGCCAATGTTTTGAGCTCAAAGGTTTCAGGCACCCATTTCAGAATGCCTTCTCATAATTACTGAACCAGTGTTTCTTCAGTCTTCTTGCTGGGACCTTTCAGACCTATGCAGAGAATTCCATTTCAAAAAATCATTTCCACAAAATCAGAGTAGATGCTATGGCATTCTGTATCAGTTCCTAATATGATTCATGCCTCCACACTCATTCCACTAGCTGTCAGAGCTGTTGTTGTTATTATTCATGAAGATGATAATAATGATGACGATGATTTCTGCTTAAGTGAGCTAGCTGGTGGACTGGAGAGAGGGACACACTTTTCTCTAGCATCCCAGAACATTTCTTTCACTGACATGGTCTTTCAGGGAACTAGACCCATCCTACCCCAACTATTCTGAATTATTTTGCAGGGCTAAAACAAGCAAGTCTTGAGGGGTTAGCCCAGCTGGCAAAACTTTGTTCATATGAGGTCTACCAGGCCTCCTAACACCTCGATCTGATGCTGAAGCCATGTTTGTGCATTGTGAGTTTGTCCTGGATCACCTGTCAGAAATGGAGCCAACAAAATTCTTGCTCTTGGGATTGTTGTAGAAACCAGCTTGAGAATGTTGGTCTCTGTCTGCTAAGTGTGTCAAGTATGAGGGGGCTCCAATTTATTTGAGAAGAAACAAATATTCTCAGGAAAGTAAGAATAAAGCCAATGTTTGGGAAGAAGCAAAAATGTCAGAAGGGCCAGCCACGTGTTAGGACCAGCAGCCAATGAAAGATGCCTGTTATTCAAATGGCAAGAAGAAAGCACCAAGAGGAAACTGAATAGGCCTGGGGCTATGGCTTAGCAGCCTAGGGCTGGGGCTACGGCTCAGCGGGCCAGCGCCTGCTTACCCAGGACCCTCTGAGGAAACTGAATAGGCCTGGGGCTACGGCTCAGCGGCCCAGCGCCTGCTTACCCAGGACCCTCGGCTTGCTCATTGAACCACACAAATGAAGGAACAAATTTCTCATATGTTTGTTAGCCATTTCCATTTCTCTTTTGAGAGGTAGGTTTGGTTCATTTGCCCACTGAGTGTGTGAATTGATTGTTATGTGTTTAGTTTTTGCAATATTTCCTAGCTATTAATCCCTTGTGATATGTATCGTTGATATAAGCTTTGTGTCCAAAACTGTGGACTGGTTTTCTTTCTTATTCAGAAACTTTAATTTCACTCAATCCCATTTGTCAGCTCCTGGAATTACTTCCTGAATGACTGGGGCCATTTTCAGAAAGTCCTACCAATACTAATATCTTTTTTCCCCCATTTTAAAATTTTTCTTTCATATATTACATCCTGACTGCAGTTTCCTCTCCTTCCCCCCACCTCTCCTCTCCCTGTAGCATCCTCCTCTACCTCCCCTCAGAAATGAGCAAGTCTTCCAGGAACACCAGCCTAACACAGCACAACAAGCTACAATAAGACCAGGCACATGCCATCACATCAAGGCTAGCCAAGGCAGCCCAGTGGGAAGAAAACGGTCCCAAAGGTAGGCAAAAGAGTGAGAGACAGTCCACTATTAGGATCCAACACCTACATCCTGCAGCATTTTGCTTTTGCTTTCTATTAGCAGCTTCAGAGTGTCAGGTCTTACATAAAAATCTTTAATTCATTTATGTTGCTCAAAGCAAGGAAGAGGGATCCAGTTTCTTTGTCTCCCTGTGGTAATCCAGTACATTTTTTGAATCTTTCTCTAAAATTAGGTGATTGTAACTGTGTGGGCTATTTCTGGGTCCTCTGGTCTAGCCCACTCTTTGTGGACTGCTGGCTTTGTAACTCTGTAATATAATTTGTTATGGTACCTCCAGAACTATTCTTCTTGCCTATGGCTCTGTGATGTTTTGAATATGCTTGGCCCAGAGAGACAGCTCAGTGGTTAAGATGCCTCAGTTCACTGGCTATTCTTCCTGAGGTCCTGAATTCAATTCCCAGCAACATACAATGACTTACAACCATCTAGAATGTGATTTGATAGCCTCTTCTAGAATGCAGGTGTACATGCAGATAAAGCATTCATACACATAAAATAAATCTTTAAAAAAAAAATCAGGCCAGTAAACATTCCAGCACGAAGCAGGAGGAGCTGAGAGTTCTACATCTTCAGCTGAAGGCTGCTAGAAGACTGGCTTCCAGGCAGCTAGGATGAGGGCCTTAAATCCCATACCCATAATTGCCGCGGACCGGCCCCACTTGGCCTTTCTCAATCCATGGCAAATAATTTCAGGGTTCCCATTACAGGTGGGTATGAAGTTGGTGACGAAAAAAGTGACAAACGTACACAGACACAAGGGAGTGCTGTATCTGCATGTATTTTCTCCAAGCAAACACCAGGCTTTTAATACAGAAGAAAAACAAGAAGGCTAGGCGAATATATCCATCAAGGTACACTGGTTCTTAACACAAAACAAAGAAAATGCATACATAAAAACACGGTGGGAGTCAGGCCTTGTTTACAACTGAGAATAGGAACAACCCTTAATTAAGATCAGCTAAACACAGGAGTCAGGTGAATGCTCTAGTCTATTGTTAAACCCACCACCAGGAGTCCTTTAGTAAATACCTGATTATGCTATTCCTCTGGGCCTAGTGAAAAAACCTGCACCAGGGGAATTCGTTCTACTAACCCTTTCATGAATACTACTACAACCCACCTATTTCCTAGGCCATTGTGTATTCCTGTGTTTGGGTGTGACTCGGCTATTGTCCTAAGTAATTACTATGTAGACTAGCCCTGAGCTTTTCTAGCTCTATTCAAGTAAATTGTAATGCCTGATTATTTTTACTGTCTCTACTAGAAGTAAATTTGAGTGTTACTGAATAGGTAACATTATTACTGAATTCCAAGCTCAGAGTCAGATTCAAGGACTATCTAGGGCATTGGTGAAGGCCATGGAGTAAAATTCAACCTGATTAAAGTATTTGTAAAATCATTACTTGGAAGCACCTATAATGCAAGAAAGCACACAGATCCATACACTGGACTAACTCGGGAACAGGGTTTGAGTGTACGGGCTATGGGAATGCCAAAGTTCCAGGAGGCTAAGTTTCCGTGAAACACTTTGCCTCGTGACTGCTTCCAGGCCTTTAGGCCTACAAGCAGACTTCACAGGAGTGGATGTAGCACATAATGACACACTTCCTACACCAAGGCCACACCTACTCTAATAAGAACACACCTCCTAATAGTCCCACTCCCTGGGCCAAGCATATTCAAATTATCACAGGCTTTTTGGCTATTCAAGACCATTTGTGCTTCCAGAATAATTTTAGAACTGTTTTTCCTTGTTCTGTGAAGAACATCATTGGAACTTTGCTAACTAAGGTGTCATTATGAATTTAGTGACCATGATAGTGGTTAGTCTTTCTTTTACATTTGATAGCTCATAGGTGAATGAAAAATAAATAAAAGCATGGCATGACTATTCCTACAGTATGGAGATGATTTTTATTGTAGATAGAAAGGACAAAGCAAGCAGAGGGAAGAGTTCAGACTGACTGTCCATACTGAACATGGTGGGCAGATTAAACTAGACCAGAAGAGGAGAGACAGTGAAGGACAGCAAGAGAGAAGCTGTCAGTCAAGAGTGCTTGCCTGGGCCAAAAGACCAATAGACCAGGCAAAGCCAGAATGGTTGATTCTATAGGGATCAGGCTGGTGGGGGCAGGGGTGGGGGTGGTGGAGTGGAAGAAAACCCAACCCTGGGAAGGAAGAGGTAGAAGGCATGGCTGGAAGTGTGGGTGAGACTTGTCCTGCTCTTGAGATCTAACAATAGGCATAGGCTTTTCCTACACTGTCTTGTAGCTTTTCCTACACTGCCTATGCTCATGGACTGGACCGAGCTACCAGCCCCCACTGAGATTCCCTTGAATCCATGGATAAAAAACACAGACACACATAGTTGTTCAATTTCAACTTGCCTTTTTGGCACAATTGCTGGGCATTACTTATCTCTAGCCTGGAGAACTGTGCCTTTATCAATACTCTTAGCTCTATACCTGCCCTCAACTTTCGTTGCTCAGTTACATCTAGTCCCAGCTGAACATCCCCAACTGCCTGTATGTACAAGTAGCCTATGCGACTCCATCTGAGATCTCACATTGTTGATAACCTTTTCTCAGAAGTATGGTGAACTCTCTCTCTTGCTCTTCTCCTTGCTTCTGTCTCTTGCCTGCAGGGACCCAGAAGTCCTATCTATTCCTTCTGCTCAACAATTGGCCCATGGCTTCTTTACTGATAGATCAAGAAACAATTGGGGAACAGGACCTTATAATCAGAACCACCTTTACACATATGTTGGGTTGACTTATTTTGATTGTATTATTTTGACATTTTCCCCTTAATTTAACTCCTGTATACTTTGCCTGGCCCCAATATGATCTTTAAATCTGTTCTCATTATTGATTTGTTAGTGCTTTATTTAACGAGCTTCTATGTGCAGCAGCTGTGGACTACACTGTGCACTTGCTCTTCAAGATCAGTTAGTTTAAAAACACCTGTGCACTACTTTCTGTGGTCCCCATTAAGCCCTCTCTTTTAAAAAAAAAAAAAAAAAGCTATTCTGTGAAGAAATTCTACTAGAAGCTGTCATACATGCAGGAGCTTTAAAAAGTTTATCAAAAGTTCCCCGCGCATGTAGGCATTCAAAGAATAGGTAATTATCTCTAGTCATTGTCCATATTTACTTACCCCAGTAATTACCTTTATTGGTAAGATCATATTCCCCTGTATTTTCCCATCCAGAGGTCAAATGCCTCTTGCCCCTGTCAAAGAGTAGGGTCACCTCTGAGGAACTAGTTGTATTCGCATGAGTGGTTTGTGGGGGGTACAATATGTGTGGTGTGCTTTTGAGTTAATAGACAGAGCAGTGTTATTTCCTAAATAATGAGAATTTTCTGTTTTGGAAAGGTTTCCCAGAAGAACATACCATGAGTTTGTCATGCACCCTGGCCCTAAACAATGACCTCCATTCTGAGAGCCCTTTTGACTCTTTCTCTAAGCCAGGGCATTTGTTCATTCTTGTCTGGAAGTGCTTTGCCTCTGAAGTGTATACCCCAAACCCCCATCTCCTAAGCACTCTAAATCCTAAAAGAAAGCCTAAGTGATTAAGATGTTAGCTGCTAAATAATATGTCTTTAGGTTTACCTAACAGAATCTAAGGTGGTCTTGAGATAACGCCAGAATGTATAAGGCCTCTCCTTGTTTTATAAATCTATGCCTCTATATAAAGCTTATCAGTTACTGTGATGTTTGATTAAAGAATCACAAGAATTAAAGCCTGGAAGTCAAGGTCAATGTGTTATGGTCAGAGAAAAGGAAAACATAAAAGAGGACACACACACTCTGGATGATAAAGTTAACCACCTCCATCAGCACCCACTCCCTGTCCATTTCCCCTCTTTCCCTATAAAAGTGCTTCCTCATGCCTGAGTTCCCTAGATGGTCTTTTGAGTGGAAAATCTCCCTCCTCAACTTGTCAGGTTGTCAGCCCTCCAATAAACTCAACTTGCTTCCCATCATGTCTCCAGTCGCAAGCACTGGCTTTTAAGCAGTAAACAGATAGACGTGTGTATTGTAACAGCCCCAAAGAAAAGACTGTGTTTCCTCTTCTGTGCTTCTATCTCGGGGAAGCACAGGCCAGCTCTTATTCTTGGGTCTGGAGGAGCTAAGAAAACAAACTCACAAAGCCACGAGTGACTCAGTCTTATTTCTGTTGGGGAGGTTGCAGCAGAAGTCATGACTTCACACAAACAATAGGTTGCTGACAGTGGGAATGTTGGCCATCTGCCAGAGCAGGCTCTCTATGAGTATCACCTCAGTCATCTATTTCATAAGCATTTACTGATTACCCTATATGGTAAAATTATACTGGCCATTAGCAAGGAGCCTTTGATTTAGTAGCAAAAATAAAAAATAAAATAAATTAAAAAAAAAAGTAACTATAGTAAGCTCTAATTGGGCCAGAGTGGAATAATGGTATGCCTGAGATATGGATGTTGGGAGAAAAAGAATGGGAGACTAGGAATTAGGATTCTCTGTCTTCCCCTTTCTGTGTAGCTGCCCTAAGGTGGTTAACCTCAGGGCAAGAGATAGGTACTGCGGCTTCCCCCAGACTGCCAGTCTTGCTCTACGGGTCTCAGTTCAGGCCACGGTCATGTGAGCAGAGGTATTCTGAAGATTTCTGTCGATGACGTATATTTTATTTTATTTATTATTTACTTGTCACAGGATTTTCCCTGTCCAATTGCATTAGTGCAGAGGAGGCCTGTGGTTGGACAGGGAAATGGGAGGTGGAGCTAAGAGTTGCAGAGACAGGCAGCATCAGAGGGTAGGAGGGGAAGGGAGATGGCTTTGGGCGTGAACCCGTGTGGCATTTACCAGCCACAAGGTTAGAAATATTGGGATAAACCTTTTATTATTATCAATTGGCTCTGAAAATATTGTATTGCCATCTTGTAAGTTGTAATATTATTGATACATAAATCTGATTGGTTAATTAAGTTTTAAGAGTCTTGATTTTACCAGGTTACTGGGTATTGTGATATGCAACCGCAAGGTTGGCAGTTCCATTTAGTTACTGAAATGTGGCATCTCTAATTATACATGGGTTTATGGCTGAGGAAGAAGTGGCAGGGCCAGGGACAAATGAATGAGAGCTGGGTACACAGAGGTCGGGTACAGCGGGGACTAACTGGAGAGAGTTAACAGAGGCAGCAGAAGCGCGGGATGTGGTTTGGCCACATGGAGAGCTGGTGCATTCATTTTTGAATAATTCCTGCAGCATTTATCTTAGGTTAACATACAAGTAGTGGGTTTCATTAGAGCCTCTCCACATATATGTGTCTCTGCACTGTTCTTCTTCAACACATCCCCCCACTTTCTCATGCCCTCCCCTCTCCTGCAGCTGGTTCCCTCTCCTCCCTCAGTCCCTCTTCTGCTTTCCTATTGCTTGTATTCAATTAACTTCTTTGTTGCCCATCTTCCTTATGACCTTTATCTCCCATTCATGTGGTCCTTTGTAGTTTCAGGACCTACAAGAACACATAGAAATACAAACCTATAGAATGTTAAGTTCTGCATCTGAAAAATAGCATGTGGTGTTTGTGTTTCTGAGTATGACCTATTTTGCTTAACATAGTCATTTCCAGTTGCATTGATTGTCCTGTGTTGGGGCCTCCCAGCTCTTGGTTGCCACTGGATCACCTGCGGTTATAATCTTCAGATCTGCCAAGTTTTACTGTCTATACTGATGGCTGTCTTTCAAAGCCCAGATCCACCGGCGGAAATCTTCAGATGTGCCAGAGCTGCTCTGCTGTCGCTGTGTCTCCACCACCTGCTGAGAAGACCATTTGATGTCCCAAAAGACAACATCCTTTGGACCTGCCTACGGACATTCACCTGTGCCTTGATCCTTGGACCCGCCTACGGACATTCACCTGTGCCTTCAAAGACTGGGGATGGGGACTGGGGTTTTTCCCACGCTATATAAACTGAGCTCCTACATTAAACTTTGAGCCTCGATCAGAATGTTTTGTCCTGGCTTCCAAATTTCTCTCGCACATTCCATTTCAGCCCAGTCTGCCTCTCGGGATGAACCCAGACCAGATTAAAGTAAGTTTTGCTGCAGGCAGAAACTCACAGCTGGCTCACAGTCCTGCAAATATCAGGGTTTCTGTTGGATACTGAAAACCCCATTCTGTGTTACATTTCTTGGGTAGACATCTAGGCTGGTTACATTCTCTGGATACTATAAACAGTGGAAGTGTCTTTGGTGTATTGAGTTGGGAGTTCTTCATGTATTTACCCAAGGGTGGTGGAGATGAGTCTGTCTCATGGTAGCCTTATATTCAAAGTTTTCTTGTAGATGATTTGTTTTGTTTTGATTTTACATTGTCCTATTTATTTTACCTGTGTAACACTCTGAGAACAGCATGTGGCATTTGGTTCTCCCCTTCCAGGATGTGGGTTTCAGGGAACTCAGCTCAGCTCATCAGATCGGGCGCCAGTACCTTTACTTAGTAGGCCATTTTGTCTGTCCCTAAGCCATCTTGTCTGTCCCCATCTTCAGCTTCTTTGAGGATCTCTCAGATTCATGCTCTCAATTCTTAGAGACTCAAATATAATTCAAGGTGTGAGGAAGTAGTTCCATGGCCAGTAATTTTCACACCACATTTCTCAGCCTTTAAAGTGTACATCTTCTGTGGTTAGTTTCAACTGTCAACCTGCATGAATTAGAGTCACCTGTGAAGACGGAGGCTCACTTGAGGAATTTCCCAGATTAGATTGACCCATGGGCCTATCTATGGGTCATCGAATTGATTGCCCCATGGGCCTGTCTATGGGTCATCGTATTGATGGCTAGTTGCTATAGGAGGACACAGTTCACTGTGGGTGGTGTTGTCCCTAGGCAGGTAAGTCTGGGCTATATAACAAAGCTAACTGAACACAAGTCATGGGACAAGCCAGAGAGCAAACCAGTCAGGAGACTTTTGTCATGGTTCTTGCCTCAGTCCTGCCATGACTTCCCTCAGTGACAAAGTACGGCCAGGAAGTATAAGATGAAATCTCTCCCCAAGTTACTTTAGTCATGGTGATTGTCACAACAACAGAAGGCAAACTATGACAATGCTCTAGTAATTTTAGCATATGCACAAAGTGTTACCATCGCCCCTGTCAAATTCCAGCACATTCTTATCATTCTCAAAAGAAGCCTCCTATTTAACCTTGCCTTCTTCTATTCCCCAGGAAATCATTATTCACCTCCTCTCCTTTTCCTCCTCCTTTTATGTATTTACCTATTCTGAATAGTTCATGCAAATGGAATCATAAAATGTGGGGTTTTATTTTCTGGATTCTTCTAGTGTAGTACATCTAGGGCTTCATAAGAAAGAATGAAGGAGTCAATTCCTTAAGAGATATCAAAGAATATAGAGAAGATAAAGTAATACCATGCCCTTACCCTGTTCAAAGGCCATAGCTGCTCCCTTCATCCCAAATGACAGATGGATAAAAGAAAAGCATCTCTTCTTAGGGCTGGAGAGAGACCAGGGGTAGCATCTTACACTAAGCATTCAGAGGCCATGAGCCAGGCCCAGGGGTTCTGATGCCCTCTTCTGGTCTTCTCAGACACCTATACTCAGATGCAGATGTGTATATATAATTAAAATATTTTAAAATTTTTTCTTTTTAATTAATTTATTAATTTTGAGGGAGTGTTTCTCTGTGTAGCCCTGGCTGTTCTGGACTCACTATGTATATAGACCAGGCTGGCTTCAAACTCAGAGATCTGCCTGCCTCTGCCTGCCTCTGCCTGCCTCTGCTTGCCAAGTGCTGGGGTTAAGGGTGTGTGCCATCCACCACCACTGCTAGTCTAGCTTCTTTTCTTTTTAAAAATGGAGCACTTAACAGATTTATTTAACAAGTTTTATGAGACATGGGAAACTTTGAAAATTGAAGACTCCAAGACTCAGAACTGCGGCCTTTGTTAGGTGAGAGGGTATTTCCCCTCCTTTGCAGTCGTCTGAAAAGACATTTGGAAGTAACTCCCTTCTTCCTTCTGGACATTGATGGTGACTGAGGCCTGAAAATGAGCCAAGAGGGTGCAAGGAGCTAGAGTTGCAACTGCTGCTTTGAGCCACTCACTGGAAGAGCCTTTCATCTCATCTCTGGACACTCCTCAGGTTCATGAGCCAATATAATTACTTATTGAAGTTCAATGTCCTTTCACTAAAATAATCTTAAATAATCCATGTGCCAAAGCCAGCCTGTAGAAGAACACATTTTGATCTTTCTGTTTAAACCAAACCACAGAGTTCAAGAACTAAACTTTACCAATGCCAACAGTTTCTAGAGCTACATCCAAACGTAAAGAGAGTTGTGATTGGCATCAGCTTGGCATAAGGAGAGCAGAGACACAGATGATCTCCTAGAAGAAAGTAGCTTGAAGAAGTCACCACTGCATTGTTAATTAAACATTAGTTTAATAAACTTCCAGCCCTGCATCTATTTTTTTAAAAAATAGATTTTCTATTTAATGGTCTTTGGATAGATTGGGGAAAGACCAAATTGACCTTCACTGTCAGGAAATCTCTCCAAATAGGTTTCTGAATGAAGCACAGAGTACTGGCCAAACTCCACTTCCTCTCTCATTTGGCTCACACAAACTGTTCAGGCTGTTTTGTTTTCAGAAACCTCGAGGTGTATCAGTTAACCAGCTGTCCTGAATGCAGCTTGTCCGGTTTGTGTATGAACACTGAATGAATTATAAAGAGAAAAGAAGAGAAAGCAAAGGCAGGCTGGGTACGGAGAGAAGTGATCGCAGAGAAGCCATCCAGCTCCGTAAGCGTGAGTTTCACCTGCATTTGCAAAGCCTGGGGACAGGAGGGCCACTCAACACATACTTGATTTTGTTGTTCTTCAAAAGAGAACTCTTTCACTTACAGAATCAAAATGCCTGATCATTCTCACAAAAACTATTCCATGGGTCTTTTGCAGCCCATTTCTCACAAAGATTTAGTGACATGGGCTAGGTATCGTGTTCTCAGGACTTTCCTTGTAGACAGCACTGAGCCAGGTGGTTGGAGGTTTTCTTAGCTGCTTACCTGGGATCTGTAGGAAATCCTAGGAAAGTATGTGAACCTGTTAGAGGGTCACTTGGCGGGTCTGACACAGACCCCACAAAGGCTCATGTTCCCTGCAGAGTGTGTGGCTCGCTAGCGCACACTCCATCAGGGAGGCACGGAAGTATTTCCAATTCACTTGTTTATGGCTGAAGCAGAAGGGCATTTCTCTTGTCACTGTCTCCAAAGTTTACTGAGTGACATTCACCTTAGAGAGTTTGGAAGTTTTACTAGGTCTGAATGCGGGGACCCCTGCAGCCAGCCAGCCAGAGACAGAAAGGCAGCTTCCAGCACAAAGGACACTGTGGGATCAAGGGACCCCAGTTACCCAGAGGTGTATGACCATTGCTCTGTTGGATAAATTGACCTCCTTCTCCTTCCTCACTGGCTATTCTTGTCCTTTTAATGGAGGATTAAGTGAACGGGAGACTGTTTCTCAAATCTCCTATTTATCTTGTGTTAGACTTCACTCTCAGCTGTAGGAAATCATTGTTCTAGAAAAGACTTCCATGGCCATACCGGATAAAACAGGTTTGCATCTTGTTTCCAAGAAGTAGCAGTTAGAGAGATGGCTCAGCAGTTAAAAACACTGACTGTTCTTCCAGAGGTCCTGAGTTCAATTCCCAGCAGCCACGTGGAGACTCACAGTCATCTATAATGGGATCCCATGCCCTCTTCTGATGTGTCTGAAGACAGCAACAGTGTACTCATATACATTAAATAAATAAATAAATAAATAGATCCTTAAAAAGAGTGAGAAGTGATTGGATCAAAAGTGCTCAGACCTCATCATGGGATAAACTCACTGCTGGATTTATAGCATGAAAGGTTTGTATGGGGGCTGTTTAATAAAAACATTCTCTTGCTCTTGGCTTCCTCTTGCCATGTGATGAAAAGCTTTACTTTACTACAGGCTCTCTGCTGTGACACCCTGCCTCACTGTAAGCATACAATGACTAGCTGGGTGTGGTGGAGCGTGCCTTTAATCCCAGAACTAGGGAGGCAGAAGCAGGTGGGTGGATCTCTGTGAGTTCAAAGCCAGCCTGGTCAACAAAATGAGTCCAGGACAACCAGTACTAGTACACAGAGACACCCTGTATGAAAAACGAAACAAATAAACCAACCAAAACAAAAGACAGACAGACAGAGAGGCACCACAGACTAAAAATGGGAGCAAAAAAAAAAAAAAAAAAAAAGAACAAACTTTCTTCCTTTAAGTTGATTTTCTCAAGTATTTTGCTACCAGGACAGAAACAGCAACTCATATTTACTCTGCATTTCCCTTTCTTGCTTCATTTAAAATTTTGTCTATTTTATTTTACATGTATGGATATTCTACTTGCATGTATGTTTGTGCACCATGTACCTTCCTGCCAGAAGAGAGCATCAGAACCCCTGGAACTGGAGTTACAGGAATTAGGAGCCCCTGTGTAGGTGCTGAGAATCGAACTTGGGTCCTCTGGAAAAGCAGCCAGTGCTCTTAATCCATGAGCCTCCTCTCAGGCCTTCCTGCTTTATTCTTTTTTCATAGCACTACCACCACCCAGCATGCTTTCATATGTGTTGTTGATTTTGTTTTGTTTTATTCTGAATTAGAGATTCTCTGTGTAATCCTGGAATTCCCTTTGTAGGCCAGTCTGGAGGCTGGCTTCGAAATCAGAGATCCCCCTGCCTCTGTCTTCCAAGTACACAGGCTGACGACCAGGTCTTTGACAAATGGGCTTATTTGGGAAACGTTTTAAAATGAACCTAAAACAGAAGCCAAGGCATTGCTGGGTTTCCAAAGAAAGAGGTTGGCTGGAAAAGGCTCTAAAATGTCAGATGAGAAGGTAAATGAAAATAATTAATATATTCAAATGTGTTTGTTTTACAAAAGAAAGAGATCGAAGCATTTTTAAAAGTAAGATAAAGCAAAGAGTTAAATAGTCGGGTACACACATAGGTGGGCGTGCAAAGGAGCGTTATCTATGTCCCCATCAGATTGGCTTCATTTCTATAATAATAAAGGACCCCTTCCTTTAAAGTAGTTACATAGCCAATAAGAATTAACTACAGCTGTTTAACTGATAGATGCCATTTAGCCCAAACTCTGCTAAGGAAGTTCAATGGAAGTACTGTCTTCTGGAAGCTCCCTGAAAGCTAATTTCTCTGCCCTTTGGCACACTCTCCCTTTCTTCTTTGCCTCTGGCTGGTATGCAGGCCAGTGCTGAAACAATTTGAGCAATAAGGTGACCACATGGAAGCTGGGGTTTGGTGGAGTGGAGCCACCCACTACTCAGGATTTCCAACTTCTACACAAAAATGCATACCCTTGTTTGGATGGCCATTCCACACAGATGAACTTAATGCTAATCCCACTGAGCTAGTGGGTTTGGTGATGGGAGTTTAAAGAACTCTCTGTTGGTTTGTGAAGTAAAATGAGGCTCAAAGAATGAGAGGAAAGACTAGGGAGGAACAGCAGAGGTGTGGAGAGAGGGAGGGTTGAAAGAGCTCTGCAGGTAAGTTAAGCCATGTATCTGATTGGTCCTGAGGGCCTGGCTAGTCTCCGGTCTCCAGATTAAATCTCAGCTGTCCTCCACCCAGATCTGGTGGTGAGAGTCAAGTTGGATGCACTTTCAGTCAGATTCCCTTCTCCAGTTCAGCCTGATTTGGTAAACCTGAGGCACCAGCAGGAGAGCGAAAGTGGGCAGACAGGCTCCTTACCGGCCCCAGTCATGACTGGGCTCTGGCATGCCTCCGAGGTTCCCATGGGTGAAGGGATGGACTCTTGTTGGATTTCCTTCAGCAGAACCACACCTTCCTAAGTCTTCCCATCGTTGGGCCTCCTTAGGCCCTATGATGTGAGTCACCTGTTTCCTGATGGGGTGTGTGTTTTGCTATGTTAAGACTTTTGTAGATCTAAGTATATTGGCATTTTAATTATGATTAATTTAACTATGCTTTGATAGCACTAATTCCACTTTGAGTTCCGTATAACCTACACATTAAGAGAGCCAAGGGCTGTCTGAGAGTCACCTTAAGAAACACGAACTGGTACACAAATAGAGTTGGTGCTGGAACTTTTTTTCTAACAAAGATTGACATCTGAAAGATTAACACACCTCCTTAAGACTATAAATACCAGGGCTCCCAGACTGCCATTTAAGACACATCTCACTCTTAAAAACTTCTTCCACAGAGATGCAAAGTATTTGGCTCATTACTGGTGTTCTGCACTTAGATGCTTTTCTTTATTTTTGCACTATTGGGGATTGAACTCAGGGTCTAGCATATGGTTGGCTTGGCAAGCATTCTAGCAATGAGCTGTATCCTAAACTCTAACTTGCACTATACCTGTATGTGCAGGGGTAGGAGGGTGTTGGTTCTGAGACAGAAGCTTGCTATGCAGCTCAGACTGGCTTTGAACTCATGATTTTCTTGCCCTGGGCTCCCAAGATTACAGATATGATACCACCAAATTATTTTATTTATTTTTAAATTTATACTTTGTTGGTTTTGCTTATTCTGCTTTTCTGTCTATTGTAATAAACTAATTGAGAAACTGTCTGCGTCATTCGAGTAGGGACTCTTAGACAGTTAAAAATGTTAACAACTACCAAGGAACTGAACCACTCTGCCTGGTCTGACACGACAGCCCCTGGCAGGTACAAACCCTGAGATTGCTGACCAAGATCCATGGGAAAACCAACGATCCCCATGCTGTGACTCTCACAGCTGCATCCTACCTGTGTGGACGTGAAGACTAAATTAGAAGTCAGCTAGCTGTCTGCACCATGAACAGTCAAGCCAGTGACCAAATAATCAGTAAGTATTGAAATAATAACCCAGAGAAGTTAAGTAGTGATAGAGGAAGAAAGGATAAGACAGAAGTCGAGATCGCGAGAAGGTTATTTTCCTGGAGGCTCTAGGGTCAAATGTTGTGGGGTAGGAAAAACCTTCAAGCTAACACTTATGGACATATAAGAGAATGGGACACTTGAATCAATGATCCCAGAACAATTTGGACAGTATCTGAGGCCAGTTAGGGCTTCTAAATATCCCCAGAAAAAAATAAAATGAATAGGAGACTTTGCCTGGAAAAATTAGACAAAGCATCATTTTTCCCACTTGGAGGGCTTACTGTGTGAATTAAGAAGGCAGATCATAAATATGTACATTTTAATTTATAATGATCACGACTGAATTCAAAATGCCAACTGATGTTCAGAAAAAGAAGCATTCTCCTGAGCTGTCCCATCCTTTGGAAATTGGTGGACAGGGCTTGGCCCAGCCTTTGAAAAAAGAGCCTTTAAGCCTGGCAGAGCTGGAGGTAGTTCAGGCAGAGAGACTGAGTAAAGGCTATGGGACCAGACAGGCCCAAGGAGTGTTTGGAGTGAACTGGATAAACTAGAGTCCACGGAGGGGGAAAAATCAAAATAAAACAAACAAAAAACAAACCCAAAGCCATGAAAAGTACAGCATCTGTTCTCCCTGCAGGCTCTATCATTTCAGTTGGCTGTTAGGTTTCTCTTGTGTTGATGCGAAGACCTAGGCTTTCATCTTAAAGGACGTCAAAGATAGCTTATCCTGAAGCAATTTTGAGCATTGCTGGCCCATGCATACAGATTTAGGTTACCCTAGATTTTATCTCCCAACATGGAAGCAATTTCATAACGTTTTATAGTTTTATAGAACAAAGAAAGTCATAAATCAATGCAAGTTTAGTAAAATTCATTGGTGGGCACATCATAGAGGCAGGTACCTAGAGATTGACGAGGTTTTTTTATAGGCCTAAGATGTTATATCATGACATTCTTAGCTTTCTGTTTGGTGGGAGCTCATTGTCTGCTAGGCCAGTAGATTCTAAAAAGTTTTGGTTTTGGGGGGCTTTTTTGTTTTGTCTGTCTGTCTGTCTGTCTGTCTGTCTGTTTTTATTTAACTATTAGTCATAAGATGTTAGTTCCAACAGAGAGGTAGTAAAGGGCTGGCTGTTACAGGGGGCTAGAACGACCTGAGGTGACCATCAGAGGGCTCTTAGGGGTTTACTCCTTGGTGTTTTTCAGTGTTCTACCTTTGGCCCAACTCTGTCCTGTGGATGCTAATGAGCATCATGTCAGGCAAAGGGCAATTCTTTGTTTCTCAAAAGGCAGCACAGACAAGTACATATGCTCAGGTTTTTTTTATTCACGACTTATCAGAGCTCCTGTATGAAACATACAATGTGAATTTCCAAGGTGCAGAGTAGAATTGCAGCAGTCAGGAAAGTGGGGGTGGGGTGGGGTGCACTGTGCTGTGGGAATTCAGAGTGAGTGATGGTCTAGACAATGAGCTCTCTGTCTGTCTTGTCACTGCCGGGTCCCCTGTGAACACCATAGGGGCAGGCATTGAGCAGCTGTCCATAAATGTTGGCTAAATTCATGAACATAGGGACCTCAGACTTCACCCTGTGCCTCCGGCTGGTGGGCTGGAGTAGCAGATACCAGCTCTCAGTTCCAGTTCCCATGGTGTCAGCCAAGGGCATGGTTTTCCCGCTCAGAGTATCACTAGTGATGGATCTCTTACAAGTTTTCATTTGCGAATGGTCTTTTTGCTTTCAATTCGTTTTTGGTTTTGTTTTTTTTGTTTGTTTGTTTGTTTTTAATCTTCATGTTGGTTTCTTTCTTCTCTGTTTAACTTTCCCTAAGTATTTTGTTGATTCTTAGAAATTGGTTTATATTTTACAGTGTATGTTCTTGTGCTAGAAGACAGAAGAGGGACATGGAAGCCTTCTGAATCTGTGGAGTGTTTTATTGGGGAAATTCCAGGCCTGTGTCTTAGTTAGGGCTACTATTGCTGTGATGACACACCATGACCAAAAATTACTTGGAGAGGAAAGGTTTTATTTGGCTTGTACTTCCACACCATAGTCAATCATTGAAGGAAGTCGGGACATGGAATTCATGCAGGGCAGAAACCTAGAGGCAGGAGCTGATGCTCTAGAGGCCACGAAGGAGTGCTGCTTACTGGCTTGTTCCCCATGGCTTGCTCAGCCTACTTTCTTTTATAGAACCCAGGACCACTAGCCTAGGATGGCCCCACCCACAGTGGGCTGGGCTGTCCCAAATCAATCACTAGTTTTAAAAAATGCCTTAGAGGCTTGCCCATCTTATGCAGACATTTTCTCCCTCTACACTGATGATTCTAGCTTGTGTCAGCATAAAACTAGCCATCACAGCTCATATTCTTAGGTCTTCCAGTGTTCTTCAGAGCCCAGCCAGGAGTCATATTGGAGATCTCATTAACCATGATAGGGACGGTCCTTTTTGTCTCCACCATGCATGGAGTACTCTAGTCCAGACCTCTCTCTCTCAACCTCACCAAGGATAAATCGTGTTCTAGCATCTGATCAACATGGACCTGAGTGAGGAATCTGGTATCTCCTGTTCTCTGAAAACATTTTTCATCTTGTTCTGAACAAGCTTTCTCCCAAATGTTAACTAGGTTTCCACTCATTCTTTGCATCCTTCTTTCTGGTTCCCCACTTCAGTATCTGAATGATACTGACTGTGTCCTGTTCCCTAAATTAAAAATAAATCCATTCATGATCCCACCTCTGCAGTATCTTTTTAAAAAATTATTCAGTGCTTTCTCTCCCCCCCTTTTTTTTTTAGGTTTTTATTTACTTTATATATGTGAGTACACTGTCTTCAGACACACCAGCAAGGTACACTGTATCCAGTTACAGATGGTTGTGAGCCAGCATGTGGTTGCTGGGAATTGAACTCAGGACCTCTAGAAGAACAGTCAGTGCTCTTAACTGCTGAACCATCTCTTTAGCCCCTAGTCTCTGTGTTTTTTTAAAAAGTCTTTGCCCGTTGTAACTGCAGGTGCTCTATCTGGTTTTACTAAGAGGGTACAAGCAATCCTGTGCCTTGTTTTTACAAGGTGGTACATTATTTTCATATTTATTTGCATTAGCTCCCATCTTCTTTTTGTAAGGGAGAGCCTGATCGCTGTGTTAATGATCAGTTAAGGACTAATGGCCCTTTATCAGGAAGGCAGCTCAATGGAGTAGAGTGTCACTGTACTTTTCCACCCCACTCCCAATAATCCAACAGTTAGATCATTTATTATATAAGTACACTGGGGGCGGGGTCAGATTACGCCAGAGGTCCCACAGACCTTGAGCATACTAATCTCCCTTCAGCCAAAGTGTCTGAGATGACAATGAATAAAAACAAAACAAAATAAAATCTAAAACAACAGACTGTACTGAAGTCTGAAGAATTAGTACCAAAAACGCTTAAGACATAGTGGATCAGGAAACAGTGTTGATGTGGAGGAGCGCGATGAAAGTCATTAAGACACTTTAAGAAGCTGTAGTTGGGGCTTGTTGCAGGCAGAAGGCTCTGGGTCAATGAATTATTCAAAGGGAACGGAGCTGAAGGAGTGAATGCTCTCTTGGCTTGGCAAAGGTTCAGACATAGTTCACATGTTCTCCCCAGGTAATAGGCTAACAAAGAATCCCAAGGAAGCACGAGCCTCTGTTACCTGGTACTTTGTGAGTTTCCCTGTGATAGTCGGAAGACTGATTGGGGGAAAAGAATATTAGGAATGTAATCTACTTACAAGTTACTAACAAACAGGCTCATGAAAAGTTTGAGGTACGTATGGGAATTTCTCTTTGATGGTCTAATGCAAAACAGTAAGCCACATCACTGAAACAGTTTTAAACATTTTGTACTGTGTAATACAGTAAAAATGCACCTCTCCATTTACATAGAGAAAACAAAGACCTCTCCTGAAGACACCAGTAATCTAGTAGTTTGAGTCTGAGTCTTAGTATTTCCCTGTGGTTTTTTTTATTAGATATTTTCTTTATTTACATTTCAAACGCTATCCCGAAAGTTCCCTATACCCTCCCCCTGCCCCTGTTCCCCTAACCACCCACTAACACTTCTTGGCCCTGGCATTCCCCTGTGCTGGGTCATATAAAGTTTGCAAGACCAAGGGGCCTCTCTTCCCAATGATGGCCAACTAGGCCATCTTCTGCCACATATGCAGCTAGAGACACGAGGTATGGGGACTGGTTAGTTCATATTGTTGTTCCACCTATAGGGTTGCAGCCCCCTTCAGCTCCTTGGGTACTTTCTCTAGCTCCTCCATTGGGGACCCTGTGTTCCATCCAATAGCTGACTGTGAGCATCCACTTCTGTGTTTGCCAGGCACTGGCATAGCCTCACAAGAGGCCACAATATCAGGGTCCCTTCAGCAGAATCTTGCTGGCATGTGCAATAGTATCTGGGTTTGGTGGTTGATGATGGGATGGATCCCCGGGTGGGGTAGTCTCTGAATAGTCCATCCTTTCATCTTAGCTCTAAATTTTGTCTCTGTATCTATATCCTTTCATGGGTATTTTGTTCTATTCTAAGGAGGAATGAAGTATCCACACGATGGTCTTCCTTCTTGGTTTTCTTGTGTTTTGCAAAATGTATCTTGGGTATTCTAAGTTTCTGGACTAATATCTGCTTATCAGTGAGTGCATATCTAGTGACTTCTTTTGTGATTGGGTTACCTCACTAAGGATGATATCCTCCATATACATCCATTTGCCCAAGAATATCATAAATTCACTGTTTTTAATAGCTGAGTAGTACTCCATTGTGTAAATGTACCACAGTTTCTGTATCCATTCCTCTATTGAGGGACATCTGGGTTCTTTCCAGCTTCTGGCTATTATAAATAAGGCTGCTATGAACAGAGTAGAGCATGTGTTCTTATTACCAGTTGGAACATCTTCTGGATATATGCCCAGGAGAGGTATTGCTGGATCCTCCGGTATTACTATATCCAATTTTCTGAGGAACCGCCAGACTGATTTCCAGAGTGGTTGTACAAGCTTGCAGTCCCACCAGCAATGGAGGAGTGTTCCTCTTTCTCCACATCCTCGCTAGTATCTGCTGTCACCTGAATTTTTAATCTTAGCCATTCTGACTGGNGTGAGATGGAATCTCAGGGTGTTTTGATTTGCATTTCCCTGATGATTAAGGATGCTGAACAGTTTTTCAGGTATTTCTTTCCCTGTGTTCACAGCATGAAGTCTCTCTCTCTCTCTCTCTCTCTCTCTCTCTCTGTGTGTGTGTGTGTGTGTGTGTGTGTGTGTGTGGACATTGTTCTCCAATTTCCTATCTCTTTACTCATTTTCCAGGAGGGAGGTCCATTTCCAATAGCACTCTAACAAAGAACACTGCATTTCTCCAGGCTGTCCCTTCCTACCTGTCCCGGCCATATGCAGCCTTCTTCTTGACTCTACATCAACTTTTTAGGCAAGATTTCTTAGAAGTTTCCCATGAAGGAATTTCCTTCCTTCTTTTCTTTCTTTTTTAATTTTTTTCCTTTCATTGAAAAAATATATTTTTTCTCACATAATACATACTGCTTATGGCTCCCCTCCCTCTACTTCTCTCAGTTTCTCCCCACCCCACCCCCCTGTCATCTGGATACACCTCCTTTCTGTCTCTCACTGGGAAACAAACAGGCTTCTATGAAATAAGAGTAAAATATAAGATAAAGCAAAAACTAACTCATCAGAATTGAACAAAACAAACAGAAAGAAAAGAGAAGTGTGGCTCAATGATCTCATAGAAACACTGAACTGAAAGCTATACTGTATGTGCACACACACGCACACACACACACACACACACACACACACACACACAGGTTTACAAGATCTTGGCATGAATTCTCCTGTTACTCTCTAAAGCCTGATTAGTAATAATAATTTGGAAGTAATCTCCCATTTACAAGTTACTACTTTGTATTGTAACTTTGATCTTAGGCAACAATGAACACATGTCTCAGAGAACTATGAGGGAAAAAAAAATCAGTGAAATTAGGTTATTTGAAGGAAACTGAGTGGAATTTATGGGGCCGATCAGCTTTGAGTCTTGTAAATGTTTCCAGTTTCCTGAGTCTTGTGAGCTTCTTTCCCTGCTCTGGGAAGGTTTGCCTTGTGAGCCTCTTTCTCCTTCTAGGAGGGAATGTCTCTATCTCGAGGAAACAGCTACACAAAACTGAAAAAGAGAACTAATTCCTGTCATCTCGTGTATGGATCTCAGAGTATGCATGTTCACACGTACGTACACCTATGTACATACTTGTACATACTATGAGAGCAGAAAGGAAACTGCTCAGGGCGAGAGGGAGTCTAGCAAGTGGAACAGGAGAAGGCAGCAAGGAATGAATGTGGCCACAGTGCACACCGGTATGCTTGAACAGAAACATCATTATGAAAACCAGTACGAGCCGGGCCTGGTGGCGCAGGCCTTTAATCCCAGCACTCGGGAGGCAGAGGCAGGTGGATTTCTGAGTTCGAGGCCAGCCTGGTCTACCAAGTGAGTTCCAGGACAGCCAGAGCTATACAGAGAAACCCTGTCTCGAAAAACCAAAAAAAACAAAACAAAACAAAAAAAAAAACAAAAAAAAACCAGTACATTCTACAATGAATATGTGCTAATAAAATCTCAATAAACTAAACAAAAATATTTCTGAGTACAGAGAACCCAAGCAACGTATGAAGGCTGGTCCAGGAGCCTTCTACCATCTAACACAACTGACTCATTTGAAAGGGATGTGGTGACATTCCAGATGCAAGATGCTCAGTTCTCCAGTAATCAACAGATGAGAAGCAAAGGCTGGCAGAACCAGGTTTCAAGTCCCATACCTCAGGGTTTTAGTTACAGGCCACATAGATTCTTATAACTGTTTGTGCATAGGCAGGAGATGCTGAACTATATTATCTAATCTGTGTGTCTCAAAATGTGCAATGTGAGTCTAGTTTTAATATTTATTGATTATCAATGGGGTACTAAATAAATAAAACCACTTCCGACTGGGCACCACAAAGCTCAACCCTTGACGGAGATGCCTAGTGCATGACGCCCTGAGTTCAGTCTCTAGCACTTCAGAAGAAATCACATTAGCAACAACCCAAAAATAGGAAAACACTGGCATTTCTTACATTGTTTAGCATAGTGTGGCTTAGCATAGTGTGACAGTAGAACTTGAAACATTCTTTTCTAGTGGGCCATGGTGACCCACACCGTTAATCCCAGCACTCTAGAGGCAAAGGCAGGGATCTCTGTAAGTGTGAGGTATACTCAGACATATATGGGAGAGTCCAGTTGTCTGCCAGATAAAATCTGAGTTAATACACCTGGTGGGGACCTTGTGATTCTCTAGACCTGATGTAGGGTTCAGGCTGTTTAGGATAGGCTAGAGAAGAAAGTGTATCTCCTTGATATATATATGATAATTTATAAATTAAACACAGTAATAAATATTAATAAAACAGCAGGATCTTCCTTCCTTCCTTCCTTCCTTCCTTCCTTCCTTCCTTCCTTCCTTCCTTTCTTTCTTTCTTTCTTTCTTTCTTTCTTTCTTTCTTCTTTGAGACAGGGTTTCTCTGTGTAGCCTGCCTGTCTTAGAACTCTCTCTGTAGGCCAGGCTGGCCTTGAACTCAGAAATCCACCTATCTCTGCCTCCCTAGTGCTGACATTAAAGCCATGTATGGCCACGCCCGGCTAATCAGGGTAGTTAGAACAGTATACTATAATACAAGTTCTATGAGTATAGTATCTCAAAATATCCTGCTCTGTATTCCATGTAAGATTTGGGATTATCTTTGGAGGGAATGGTTAACTTAAACCACAGAGAGTTAAGTCACAGATAAGGAGTCTTCAGAACTCACTATGTGCTAAGTTCTGTTTGCTGCCTATATTAAGTCATTATCATGTATATACCAGAGAACGTTAACTGTTAATTGGCCTACAGCCTATGACAGTGGGAAAGAACAGGCAATCTGGTGGTCCCACGGGGTGATTTATTTAGGTTATGGGGGTGCCCCACTTCTTAGGAGAGGAGACCCCTCTGGAGCATGATGAAATAAGAGTTCCCAGTCAGGATCTTTAATGTTTTTATGTTGCTAATCTACATTAAGGTAGTTTTGTAGCTGGTATTTGTTTCTTACCATCTAGTAAAATAAAGATGTGTCTTACAAAGGATTAAGTCTTCCATGCCATTAAGTATGATAACTGTCCCTGTATTATTCTCCATTCAGATTTCAGCTTGTGCCAAGCACCTCCTTCTGTACTGCAGTGGCAGCGTATGAAAGTGTTCTGAGGTCATCGCCAGGACAGAAGGCCCAGTCTGAATTACCCTTGGCAGTGAGTTCACATGCCTATCAAGGGAGCTTACTTCTGAAAGCTTTACCTTTCTTCCCTCTCTTGGCTCCTGTTCCCTTCTCAAGTCTTTAAATCTCAAGATTTAAAGTTACCTCCAAGCAGAGCAAACAGTGTATCCAGTGGACAAGGACATTTGACAGCCAACATCCTAAGTTTAACACAGGTCACATCTGCTCAGACTCTCTGCCTTGCCTCGCATTGCCCCCTTCATTTCACCCAGGTGCCAAACTAGTGGATAGTCACAGTAGAGATGGCAACTTGCTGCAAGCCAGTTTAAGACTTGATCTAGTCTCTTTAGCTTTACCTCTAAAGGATTTAGTGGCATAAAACTGTCCTGGCTCAAGCCTCACTGCTTCCTTTCCCAACCCTTTATTTCAGACCTTTGGTTAGGGGCAGAGCATTACATAAAACAAGTTTACATAACAGCACCCGCACCACATAATCATATATTATGGCTAGTGATAAAGAAAAAATAAGCACTTCCTATAGCATGACTCTCTCAAAAGAATTTAAATTACAAACCTAAGCTGAAACCTCTTGGCTTTTACTAGAGTTACAGAACTGAAAATGTCCAACTGGGTTATATAAATTACAACGTTAAGAGCCACCACTTGACTCTTAATCAAATCCTCCTGCTACTTAATCTGAGATGCAATCATTCTTGCTAATTGGCAGGTGACATTTTCATAGGAAGCCATGGTGTATTTATATACTCATGTGCATAAGTTGTGCCATCCATCCTGTGGACTGAGAAAGAGAAGGATTCTAGCTTTTTAGCCATTCAACTTTTAGAAAGCTGAAAACTTTGGATGCTGCAGTTGCATTGCTCAGGGTGGTTTGGGAAGAAGGAAGACATTCTTTTAATAGGCTGCCTGGAGTCTGTGTGCTACAAGGGCTTTGAGCTCTTCCCACATTGTAGTTTATGCCTGTTAAGAAAGATTTGTTGGGCTAGAGAGATGGCTCAGCCGTTAAAGGCTAGGCTTACAACCGAAAATGTAAGAGAGAGGTTTGTTTTTCAGCGTTTGCTTATAATAATAAAAAATTAAAAACAGAAGCTTGAGGATGATAAACAAATGAAACCAATATTCAAAAGTGAGTGAATACATTTTTAATGTCTACCTTTGAGTCCATGAGCTTTCTCCACTAAAATCCACCAATGACTTCCACATCTGATGGAAGAAGACTGGCTGCAGTCTAACAAAGACTCTGACAGTGCCAGGACTCCTTGGTGACAGTGCCAGGACTCCTTGGTGAAGGGGGGATGTTGGTCTGAAATGAACAGTGATGTGAGCTAGAACACTCAGGGATAAAACACAGGTGGCTGACAAGAAAAGAAATGTCACGTTGTTAGCTTTAAACTTGTGGTCCTCATTCTGTAAAGCCCTGGATGCTGAAACTGGAATCTCCTGGAGAGGCTGTTGTTGCAAGGCTCCAATAACAACGTGTGTTTGCTTCATGTTTCTGGGGTAATTGTGCAGCCTGATCAACAGATGCCACATAGCCCTGACCAGTAATAGCCTTCAACTTTGAGATCTTGCGTCAGTTTCAAAATATCATATATAATTATCTGAGCCAAATAGCCAAGGGCTTATCACAACTCAATTTTTCCTTGTTTTGTTTTTGGTTTTGTTTGTTCTTGTTGTTTTCAAGATAGGGACTATGGTATGGTCTAATATGACCTTAAAGTCTGCATCTTCTTGCCTTCTGCCTCTGTCCCTAATGTTGGGATCATGAACCTGGGCCACCACACACCACACATAGTTGTCTGTAAACATAAGAGAGTGATGGAGTTGGAGAGATGGCTCAGCTGATAAGAGCACTTGTTGCTCTTGCAGAAGGCTAGGGAGTATGGTTCCCAGTCGCCACAAGTCAGATAACAACCATGTGAAACTCCAGCTCCGTTGCCTTCTTCTGATCTCCCAGGGCACTGTAAGCAGGCACATAATAGCCTTAAAAATTTTAAGACAGTGGTAGCTACAGTGAATTTCTTACTCCTAATATCCAGCTAATTAGGAATATATATATATATATATATATATATATATATATATATATATATATAGAGAGAGAGAGAGAGAGAGAGAGAGAGAGAGAGAGACAGAGAGAGAGAGAGAGTAAGTATACATATACACATATGCCATACACACATGCATATATCATGCATCATACACACACATTCATATATATATATTTAGACAATATAGTGAAATGAAGATGAAAAAATACATAGTTATAAAAGCGATGATACCCCAAGCTTAGGTCCCTTGTCAATGAGTGGCACACAGTTGAGAATAAATGATAGTTTTACCGCTTAAAATAGCTTCTCTTAATAATGGTAGATAGTGAACTGAATTCCACACTACACGATATTGTGTAAAATGCGATACCTTACATTCTGTCCTTTCTATTAAATAAGGATGTAGGCCTATTTAATCTCTGCAAAGAAAATCTTCACTCAGCAACACCCTCTGTGTGTGTGCGTGTGTGTTCAAGTGACAGGTGTGAGTATTTTATCAGGCCATCTGCTCTCCTGTGGTAATCCTGACAAGCCCAGGCCTCTTTATATCGCGAGGTAGCTATTGGATGGGGTCACTAGTTTCCATCACCGGCAGAGAGTGAGTGACACTTGGTAGGAGGCCAAGCATAAGAGAGCCAGGCAAGCTGCAGATCTGACAGGCACGTGGGAGGGGCGTTGACGTAGGAAACTTCAGTTTCCCAAAAGCAGAGTCCAACCAGAAAGGAGGCTGAGCTCAGAGCCTTGGAAGAGAAGGAAGCAGAAAGGGTCCGGAGGCGTAGTGGGCCGCAGCAGAGTTATTTACAGGGTGCAGCTTTGCTTAGAGACATTTAGGAACGGGTTGGCTTGTGGGCGTCTTTGTCGCCAGGCTTATGCCTGGTGGGGCAGGTGGCCTGGCGAGACAGAGGGGCACTTCCGGAGCTCGCCCTACACCTCATCCACTCCACCCCCCCCCCGCCCGCTCTCCGCCCCGCCCTGATCCTCACCCCTCCACCCCCCACCCCCCACCCGTCTCAAGTTTCTCTGGGAGTCACCATGGCAACGGACTCTGGCTTTGGGACTCAGATTCTCTGAACTCCAAGGAAGCAGTTGGGAGCATGGCGGAGGCTGAGAATGAGACTGAGGAATGGACGAAGACGCGTGGATGCAGGAAGATTCTCCAGACCCTCGAGGGGGCTATTGAGCAATTCAAATTCCATTCCAGGTGACCTGCCCGCTATGTGCACGCGCTTCAGAGCTGGCTACCTGTTCTCCGCAACCTCGTGGCCTTTAGTTTCTTAAGTAAACCACAGGTTAAAAGCTCAGACTCGCAGGGCGTGGTGGCGCACGCCTTTAATCCCAGCACTCGGGAGGCAGAGGCAGGCGGATTTCTGAGTTC
>NC_034592.1:7080804-7090593 GCF_900095145.1 Mus pahari | reverse complement strand
AAAAAAAAAAAAAAAAAAAGAGAAGCTCAGACTCGGGTCTGGGTTCTAATTTCGCCTAGCTTCTCACCAGGTCCTATGCCTCTATTAGCTCGGAAACAGGACAGTAGCCAATTGTGCCTAGACCACAGGGCCTGTTAAATATTTCACCGAGATACAGTCTAGAAAAGAGCCATACAGAAATGGTATGAGGTTGCTTTAAGAAGATACCATAGACTCCAGATTTAAACATAGATTTCTTTTGCGATTCTGGAGGCTGAAGTCCAAGGACTGGGCACTGGTTTGATGTCTGATGGTGCTTTCTTGTAAGCAACCCGTTCTTACTGCATCTTCCCCTAGTGGGACCAGCAGGGGAGCCATCTCCTGACTTCTCCACTCTCTATCCTCCACCTGGGCTCTTTATAAGGGAACAGTCCCATTCATGAGGCTCCCACTTCACTACCTATTCATCTCTCTTGATCTCACCTCCGGAGGCCATCACTTTTGGAAAACAGGATGTTGACATGGATTTTCCTAGAACTGGAGCACCCCCAAATATATAAAGTCGACAAGCCATATGCCTTTGCCAGGCAATCAATGGAATCATTATTTCATGGTCCTTAGGTTACATCTCTCTCTCTCTCTCTCTCTCTCTCTCTCTCTCTCTCTCTCTCTCTCTCTCTCTCTCTCTCTCTCTCTCTCTCTCTCTCATTTGGCCTCAGTCCTATTTTTATTTGGATAATGTAGAGTCAACATTTATGAGGACTTTTTTCTTAAAACATTCTTTCAAAGTAGTAAGCACATAGCCTTAGATTAACTGCTACATGTTGCAGTTCCATAGGTAGAGACCTCAGGGAGCCAGGTTATTGAGGAGAGAGAAAGAGAGAGAGAGCAGGGAATAGGGACAGGACAGGGAGCTGGGAAGGGGCTTGCTCGAGCTAGACCAGCCCAGTGGTGGGCCTGAACCAGTACCCAGTCCTGCTGAACTCCACTTTTCTACCTCAACTATTCATTAATAGGTTTGCTGGCCAAACCAAGTCAGGGTAGCCACAGACCTTTGATAAAACTGTCAAAAGCACACACACATATCACAGGCAGCTCTTGGCAGACAACAGTGGAATGCTGTGTCTAATCTGTTCCTAAGAGCCCCTTTCTCTCCTGGATTCCCTGACATTCTGCAGTGGAATAAGTACCTAACAGAACATTCCAGCCAGACTCATGGGGCAGACTGACCTCTGCTGTGCTAACACGTGTCCATTGAACCAAGGGACCACTAATGTCCATAACATTTTTTTCCAGTCAAAGGCTTAGAGAACTAGGGTTGGAGTTCTGATATGAATGGGAGAAGCTAGATACTGGCTGACACCCAGGGATCTGATCTAGCTGGGTCAGGCCAGGTAGTTAACATAAACTCAGGTCAGCCTTGGTGAAGTGATGCATTCTGGTTAAGTCAGTAACCACACAAGTCAGACAGCATTTACAAGTGGCAGAAGAAGCAGAAGCAACAGGTAGCAGAGGAACCTGGTGTGCACGTGTACACACCCCAAGTCACCATGGCTCTCAGGAAAGGCTTCTCTGAGAAGGAAGAGGAAACAGGAGCCAGGTGCATACATCTGGAGCCAAAATGTTCCCTGCTGAGAGAACAGGTAGTGAAAGTAGGGACTCTGGGTTTAGGCAAAGCAAGGAGACATAAGGTGGCTCACAGTGGAGGAAGATGGTCATCATCAACTTCTGGCTTTCACAGCAGACAGGCTTGCAGGCAAGTGCACAGGCCACACACAGGCAGATAACACTCAAAAGGAAGAAGAGAAACAGAAGGAGGAAGGTGGTCGTGGGGGAACAGGAGGCAGCTTGAAGGTGCTGAAGACGTGGTCAGATTCTAACCAGTCAGTAGGAAAGGGAGTGATGGAGTTCACTGGTGGCCTGCAGAGCATAAGACAGGCTCAATGGTTTCTGAGCCCAGTAGCTGGTAAAATAGAGCTGCCATTAGCTTTACTGCGAGATGATGTGAGGAACAGGACTGAGAGTCATGATAAGCTCCTCTTGAGGTGCAGAATGCCAGTGGTGACTGTTAAACATCTCTTTAAGCAGTTTAGTCGTAGGATCTGTAGGTTGGAGGAGAGGTCCAGCATGTTTTGTAAAAAGGAAATATTTTGTACAAAGATGTTAAGTAAATTATGAGATTTGTTGAGATCAACCAGGAATAAATAGATAGATAGATAGATAGATAGATAGATAGATAGATAGATAGATAGATAGATATGGATATAGATATAGATGCACAGTTGTATATATACAATCACTTTGAAACAGAAAAAAGGGAATATTTTCTTTAAATAACATTGAGCCATTCACCACAGTGAAAATTTAGCACCTCTGACGTCATCTTCATGGACTAATTCATTAATGAACATTCATTAGGACAAACTATTCTAGAGCTCAGTGGGATGTGTTGCTGCAGTCTATTAATAAATCTATATGAGTCTATTTCGTATAAGTTAGCATATTAATTTTGTGTCTAATTTATTAAACATAACAATTATCTCCAAAGATCATGCTTTATGCATAACAAGGAAACTATTATTTGGGAGAATCGCTTGAACTATAAATAAGGATTGTGTAGGAAACACTTTGCTAAGTTCTTGTGATGTGGGCTTCTGTTCTAGGCAATGGAGCTAACAACTAAAATTAGAGCTACTTCAAATTTGAAGAGAGACTGAAGACTGAGCCTTCATATTTTATTTAGATTCTGGGTGAGCCAGATCTTCTAAATCAATCATACAATAAGTTAAGACTGGCGACAGGGGAGCTTACAACCCCAGTTCTGTTTAAACCAAAGATTCAGAAGAAGGGTCTGTCTGCACCCCTGGCCTACAATTTTAGACGAGTTACTTACTTTTGTTGCACCTGAGTTTGTACATCTTTGAGACAGGATGTTGGAGAGTTACTAGAAGAAGAAAAAGTGTAGATTCAAGCATGCATCCTCACAAAGTCTGAGGGGTGAGTTACTCTATAAACAAACACTCCAGAGGGTTTACCTATAAAGTTAAATATTGTATTGTCCTATTACAGCAACAGCAGGGATAACCAAACACATTCTACTAAGTTTCTAAACCATAGACTGAAAAACTGTATTGATAATAAAAAACAACCACATTCTACAAACTTACTACTCAACATAAGAGTTTTTGCCTAAACTAGGAAGGAATAAAAGAACATAAATGTTCAAGTTTAAGGGAAAATGAAATTGAATAGTGAAAAGAAGCCATCGAACACTGGGGGAAGGTACAGGATTTCAGCTCTAGATTGGAAAAAATGAGCCTCCGAGGGCTGTTAAATACACAGTGAGCAGACTACAGAGAAACAGGCCACGATCAGATGGTGGGTTCTATCTGTTATATTAACATAGCACCTATGTTTAGACAGTAGGCATGCATTTTATCATGAATTTGAAAAGCCACTATTTCCTGTCCCTCATTAAATATTAAGGCAGATTATTAACAAGAAAAATGTAGCACTTTTTTTTTTAAAAAGACGATAATTAGACAGCGGAACCACAATACATTCAGAAAGCAACTGTGGTCTTCAGAAACAAGGAAGGAATCCAAGAATTCAGAATTGCCCCAAACCCTGGAGACTGAGATTAAAACCTCTTTGGAGAGGTTTTTAATCATTGATGGTTAAATCATTAACCATTAAAACTTTCAGACAACTAGTGCGAAGAGACTTGGCAGAGGTCGCAAGCCGCGCTGGTCTGCAGGGATAGCTTGCCCAGGGATGAAGGAACACTAGAAGGCACAGTCAGGCCAAAGCTCCTTACTGAACCAGGAGATCTTTTTGTCATTTTGGCTGCTATGTTTTTCAATTGGGCATGGGAACTCTAAAGGGCACTTTGCTGAACCCATGTGTTGCACAATGAGAGTCAGTCACGACTCTGTTTAATGGCAACCACCAACACATCTCTTGATAATAAGATTGCAATCCCTTTCTTATGCCTTTGGTTTAGTGGTCTGAGGATCACAAAACAGCCGGATTTCATGGCTCTCAATGGAGTCACCATATCTTATGAGCATTTATAGTCTGTCCCTATTCTTAAAAGTTCATCCATATAACTCTTCCCTCCATGCTTTTGCCACCAAGTTCATTCCTGTCAGCTTCCAGACCATCCAGCTCACCTTTAATCTAGAGATCTACTCTAGTCCCTTCACCCAGAAAGAAGCAGACAGACAAATAGCTGCTTCAAATGCTAACTGCGAGAGCCTTCCTTCTGAACTCTCACTCACGGTCACTTCTGGATGGGTTGCGAGACTCTAGGTGCCCCCCAATGTGGTTGCAGATCCACCTGTTAACGAGGCTTCAGTTCTTCTCCATACAGCTCGTCCTAGTGTTGAATGAGGGCATAGGATACAGTCAGTCAGGAAGAATTCCTATGAATCTCACATTCCTTACAGCATTCGAATTGCTTTAACTCAGGCTCATATGTTGTTACACGAGCAGACTCTGGTCATGTGTTTACAGCAGAAATGCCACAAAGAAGAGCTGTTCTCTTTTCAAGGATTCAAAGTTGGCAAAGATGTTCAGTTAGGCCTCATTAATAACACCAACCTTGAGCTGGTCATGGTGGGGCATGCCTTTAATCCCAGCATTTGGGAGGCAAAACCAGGCAGACACTTGTGAATTCAAAGCTAGCTTGGTCTACAAAGTGAGTACCAGGAGAAACACTGTCTTGGAAAACAAATGAACCAAAAACACACACAAATAACGCTACCCTGCTTCGTTAGTGTCTTCCAAGTCTCTCTAGCTTAAATGTGCCATTCTTCCTGTTGTGCTAAGTTTTGTCTTGGTGGCCTTAAAATTTCCTTTACCTAAATGACCTTCCACTGTCTGGCCTCAGTCATCACCACGACTTCCATCTCAGTTGCTCACCCATGTGATAATTGTCAGATACTCATTCTGATTTGACTTCACCCTTTTTATATACTTTTCAGGGTCTCCTATTATGCTTTATTCAATTTTTATTCATTCACATCAGTACAGATCATTTCCACTCCGTTGCTCATAATTTGATACCTTCAATGGGCTACATTTGTTCAATACATTATAATTTAGTACTTACATCATTTGCTCTTAATGCTTATCTTGTCTTCCATGCAGCCCGTGGGACCTTTTCAATCCAGATTCTTCATTTTCTCATAACCTTCAGATAACTCTCGTCACTGTGCGTTGACTACTTGTTAAAATGTTAGGGCTCAGTTTACACTTACATGTGTGCATGATTTTATACTTTAATAACATTCTCAAGTTAGTCTCTTTCTAAGGGGGCATGGTTCCTTTTGGGGGAGGACACCATTTATAGAGTAGTGTCTGGACCTATAGGATGCTCATTACTGCTGCTGGGTACTCTTGTAGGTCCCCAAATTATATATATATATTAGATAATATATATATATTAGAAACAAATGTACGTGTACATAGATGATACGTGTTCACACACATAGCCACATGCATTTACCTGTAAATGTTTGTAAACCTAAGCGCATTTGTATTTATACATGTATATTCTTATAAAACCATGAGCTTATACCCATTTTTCTAATTTGATTGCACTGTCTCAGAGCCCACTCCAGCCTATGCCTTTTCTACACTTATGAATATTTTCTCAGAGACTGAAAAACTTCACATCTATCATCATAAATTCACTTCCTTGTTCATTCGGCATTGATAATCCTGAAGACATCATGGGTCTCCCCTGTCTCCTCCTGCTCCTTCCCCATCAGATCTTCACCCTTAGCTACTGGGCCCACTGGCCTTTTCTCTCTCTCTCTCTCTCTCTTTTTTTTTTTTTATCATTCCAATGTTATTGACTACCTCACTATCTCACTGACTCCTCCACTATGAGAAGTTAAGAGAGCCTGGAAAGAAAACTAGATGGAAAAGGGAACTTCTAGAGGAGCAGTGACTTTAGTAGGTAAAAGTATGAGCAGACAGAAGGCCAGACTGAGTGTGTTGTTGGCAAGGAAAAGAATCTTCAATTCCAGATGAGAAGAGTGGATAGAGTCTCTGAGGGACGCGGCTTACTGTCCTTCAGAATATATATTGCGTTTCTGTTCTCTTGGGTACATGGTCTATTAGAATGTAAATGCCACAAGCAAGGATCTTTCCTTGTCCACTGTGATTATTCTCAGTGCCAAGGCAGGCCACTGGCCTCACATGCTATGTATTAAATTCATGAAGCTCAGATCATTCATTTGGATCCAGATTTTGGAGGTTAGAAAAAAAAGACTGAATTTAATTCTTGTTTGATGAGAATCCGTCAAACAAAATCCAGTATAGGAAGGTATGTGCACTGTGTAGATTTTAGAAAGCTACCTCAGGAGACAATGAAAATGTCTCCTGATTTAAAAAAACAATAGTTTAGAAGCTGGGCAGTGGTGGTGCACTCCTTTAATCCCAGCACTCAGGAGGCAGAACAGGGTAGATCTCTGAATTCAAGGCCAGCCTGGTCTACAGAGTGAGTTCCAGGACAGCCAGGGCTACACAGAGAAAATCCAAACACTAACATATATATATATATATATATATATATATATATATATATATATATATATATATATGACATGACATGTATACACACATACATACATACATGACATGTCCAGGGCAGTAGAGGTGACTTAGGAGGTTAAGACATTTACCACCAAGCCTGACGACCTGAGTTCAGTCCCCAGGACCTACATGGTAGAAGGAGAAACCAACTCCCACATGTTGCCCTCAGGCCTTGACGTGTGTTCTGGCTTGTATATATACATCTGAATATATAAACATGTAAATAAATATCTTTTGAAATTATTAAAGTGAAGAAACGTTTAGAGATTTATGGTCGTGTTAGGAAGACTTTATATTGTTATCTATATTTGTGAGTACACATTTAAAAATATACTGACTTTTTGTTTTATGTCTTAAAATAGTCTCATATAGCATGAAAAAACTTTTAAATTTCTAAAATACATTTTCTCTGAAAAACAATTTGTTATCAATAGCTCTCATCTTTGAAGTAAAAAACACTTTCCTGAAATTCTGTTATCATTGCTAAAAGTTGCTTTCTTCCTAACTTTTTTGTAAAGCATTTAAAAATATGTTTAATTGTGATTGTCTAATGTACAATATTCTACTTAATTTTACAGTAATTAGAATTTGTGAGTCTTTTTCATGAATTATTTTCAGAGTTGGCTATATATTTCATAGGGGCCAGTGCTTTAAACATTGATAATCGTTTCAATTGATCAGGGTAAATTGATCTTAATGAGAATAATCAATCCTGGCTGGTCTCAAATGAGCAGTCCACATAGCTCAGCATCCAGTGCTGCCATTACAGGTATGTGCCACCGCACCCATTGGTCTTTCTGGGTCAAGTGCTTGTCCAGGCCTGTTTGAGACCTCATGATACTCAGTCATGGATGATAGGTCTTCCTCTCACTGCTTCATGATCCTTCATGGGCAACATAAAATGCCAAGGGCAGAAGTAAGTAACTCCATCCAAAGGCAGAATCCAGAACCTCATTTTTATTTGCACTGAGCTTCCTATCCCTCGCCCAGCTCCCACAGAGGTAACATGAAAGACCCATCATGTGTCTCTACACATCCAGTGAGCTACACTCAAGGAGAACATGCCAGGGCTTGGGAGCCACTATGTGTTTTAAAGATTGATTTATTACCTTTATTACATGTAGGAGTGTTTTACCTGCATGTATTTAGGTACACTGTGTATGTGCCCGGTGCTTAAGGGGGCCAGCTGATGGAGCCAACTCCCCTGTAACTGAAGCTACTGATGGTTATTAGTAGCTGTGTGGGTTCTGGGACCCAGGTCAAGACACTCCCTCAGCAAGACCATCAAGTATTTTTATCTAACAAGCATCTCGTCAGCCCAGCTGCTCTTTTATATAAGGAACAGGGTTGGGTTTGGTAGTGAGATGTTACGAATCCTGTAAGGCTACTGTGGAAACATAACCTGGAAGGGCCTGTAGAAAGATTTCTCTGTCTTGGCTATTCCTAAAGGAACATTCAGTGATGCTGGGGCCCTGTGGAGAGTTCCAGAATGCTATGTTAGTGAAAAACACATGCAAGCTCTTAAACTGAATTAAACTAAATCCAAAACACACTTTCATCTGGGAAAAAAATCAGAAATTTTAATTAAAATCAGATGCTACATTTCTGTCTAGATAATGCTAAAGACAAAATTTGTCATCATACTATTGATGTGCCTGGAAGCATAACTGAGAATTTAGTGGGATTAATTGAAAGTCATTACTTTGAGTATTAAATTTTAAGTTTCAAATTAGCTTTTCATAGTTGAATACTACAGAGCTTTTATAGTTTGCTTCAAATAAAATGAACGACTTATATTTGAAGACCTATCAGCCACATGTAGTGGTGTGCGCCTTTAATCCCAGTACGTGTGGGGCAGAGGCAAGTAAATCTTTGTGAATTAGAGACCACTGTTGTCTACACAGTGAATTCTAAGACATTCGGAACTGCACAGTAGAGAGGCCCTTTCTGAAGGAAGGAAGGAGGGAGGGAGGGAGGGAGGGGGAGGGAGAAAGAAAGAGATAAAGAAAGAGATAAGAGAAGGGAAGGGGAAAGGGGAAGGGGAGAACAGGAGAAGGAGGAAGGGAAGGGAGGAGAGGATGGAGGAGAAGGTGTGGGTGTTTGAATGTGCTTAGGAAGTAGCACTATTAGGATGTGTGGCCTTTTGGGAAGAATCTTCAAGACTCTCCTCCTAGCCATGTGGGAGACAGTCTTCTGACTGCCTTTGGAACTAGATGTACAACTCTCAGCTTCTGCACCAGGCCTGCCTGGATGCTGCCATGTTCCCTCCTTGATGATAATGGACTGAACCTCTAAACCTGTAAGCCAGCCCCAATTAAATGTTGTCCTTTATAAGAGTTGCCTTGGTCATGGTATCTCTTCACAGCAATAAAACCCTAAGACAGAAGGGAAAAAAGGAAGGGGTGGGGAGGGGAGATGGAAAGGAGAGGAAGGGAGGGAAGGGAAGAGAAGGGAAGGGAGAAAACCTGACTATGGCAGTAGGATAGCAACACCCTTCAGCACCAATACTGACAATGTTCCTTGAGGGCTTACTGCATGTACATCAAGCACCACACCAAAGTGGTCCTAAGATTAATACACTCGGGGCTATCAGTGACCCTCTGGTTATCCATAAGAAGAAACCGGGCATGCTGGAGAAGTGATGGCTCAGCAGTTAAGAGGATTGCGTTTGGTTGCCAGCACCCACAGGAAGGCTCACAACTGCAATTGCAGCTCCAGGGGATCTGACACACTCTTCCAGCCTCTTCCAGCCTCTTCCAGCACCAAGCACTCACATGCTACACAGACACAGGTAAAGGCAAAACACACATACATATAACATTTAAAAAGTAGTAATACAAGAGGAAATTGAGGCAAGAAAAAGTTAAGTAATTTCCCTGAAGTCACGTGGTTACAGTGTTAATTAGGATGTGTTCGCTGTGGTTGACAGAAAACTGCCAACAGGAGATACATATTATACAGGAGGAGCAGGGGTATGGAAGGTTTCAGAACTAGCAAGTTTTGGGGCATCTACTCCTCTGCCACTAAACAAGTGTCTCCTCTGCTGCTCCTCAGAGGATGAGTAAGAGAAATGTCTACACTTTGCATCAGAACCTCCATTTCTATTGGGTTTTTTTTGGCTCGCTTCCTTCCTTCCTTCCTTCCTTCCTTCCTTCCTTCCTTCCTTCCTTCCTTCCTTCCTTCCTTCCTTCCTTCTTTCCTTCCTTC
>NC_034592.1:7072421-7080719 GCF_900095145.1 Mus pahari | reverse complement strand
CCTCCCTCCCTCCCTCCCTCCCTTCCTTCCTTCCTTCCTTCCTTCCTTCCTTCTTTCCTTCCTCCCTCTACACACCCCCAGCTGATATTTTGGAAACGGTAATAAGTTTGATCAAGCTGATATGTATGTCCAGAAAATGAGCTTCATTATTAACCATTTGAGATGCTCACTGTTATAGAGCCACGGAAAGGATGTGCAGAGGCTGACGCTTGGCTTCTGCCAACATTTCAGGAGTAGAGTTTGACAGTTGTAGGATGGAATTATCTAAGGCAGGGCTCAAGTCTTCTGGCTTTAGAGCCTTTTAGAATTTCTTCAAAGTATTGATAACCTCAAAGAACTTTGGTTTACATTCATTGTATCTATTGATAGTTGTCATAGTCAAATTAGAAAGAAATATTTATAATAACTCATTTAGCGTAGTGATAAAAATCATGTGTTAATATAAATAACAAACTTCAAAGAAAATGTAACCATATTTTTCAGAACTCAAACTTAAAGGGGAAAAGTGTCAGTGTTTTCAATTTGGCAAATCTTTTTTATGCCTGGCTTTAAGGCAGGCAAATGATTCATCTGAGCTGCTTCTGCATTCTATCAAGCACAACGCTTGGAGTGACTGGCACAAGCCAGTGAACTACTATGAGAGAATTATAGGGAAAATGACAAATTCCTTATATTATGAATAATTTTCCTCTCGTGGATTCTCCTACAGAGTGTTCTGGAACCCCAAAGGTTCCCAGATCATTCCAGAAACTCCAAATGTTCCCAGATCATTCCAGGAGCCCCAAAGGTTCCCAGATCACTCCAGGAGCCCCAAAGGTTACCAGATCATTCCAGGAACCCCAAAGGTTCCCAGATCATTCCAGGAACCCCAAAGGTTCTCAGATCATTCCAGGAGAATCTATCTCATGCCATGCATAAATTATAATCATCTTTATCAATAACACAGGATAAGGTATTAAGAGAATAGATGTAAGGACATCATATGCCGGAAAAGTGGGGAAAATGCACAGAGAGAACCTCATAGTGCAGGGAGTCTGCTAACAAGGCTGAGTCCCCAGCTCATGCATGACCAGCTATCCAAGAAGTTCCTTCTTCATGACCTCTTAGAGTATTGTGAATATAACAAACGTACCTCCAAATGTGATTGTTTGCCTTCTTCTAAGGAAGTTTAGCACCTCTCTTCTCTTTGCAGACTTGCTATTTCGGATGATTTAAAGGTTGGCTTCTTCACGTCAGACCATGCTACTCAGACGGACTGCAGTGAAGTTTTTCCATTGAAAGATTTGACTCAATCCACAGAAAAGTTAATGCGTGTAAGTCTGGTGTGACTTCTAAGATGACTTTATGTATTATTTTCCTTTATGGGGGGATCAATTTTTGTGAGGGAGGGGTGCTGTAATCCAGCACTGAGATCAAGTTCAGTGCTTCGTGGAGGTTATGAAGCACTGTCAATGAGCAACACCCTAGACATGTATACTCACACATATCTTAGTTACAATACTGAAATAACTGACAGTTTCAAAAAGGTGAAGGTCTTTGGGAAACTGAGCAGGATGGCAGTTGTATTCCTTTTCAATTTTAAAGATTTATTAATTCTGTGTACAGGTTTTGCCTGCATGTATGTCTGTGGACTACCTGTATGCCTGAGGTCAAATCCCCTAGAACTGGAGTTACTGATGGTTGTGTGCCACTCTGTGGGTGCCAGGAACTGAACCCAGACTCTGTGAGAACAATAAGTGCTCTTAACCAATAAGCTACCACTTCAGTTGTACTTTTTAATTGATGGAAGCCATAATTTATATTTGTCATGTTTGTGTCTTACTTGTATATGTGAGTCTGCTTACATATGTGGGATTTCTATTCTTTTGACAGCTGTGAATATTTTCTGCTTAAGATACACTAAGAAAAGTGGAAAGTATTTTACATATAAATAACTGTAGACAATGAGACACTAAATAACTTTCTACTGGCATAGATTTATCAAATCATATCATTCCTCTTAAATCTTTAGAGACTGAAAAAGAATAGAGCATTTCATATTGAGTTATTAAAACCACCACAGGAATTGGCATACTATTATAAATAGTCTTAGGTGCCTTAATTTTATTTTTTAATCTATTTGGAGATCATGCTATATCTATACATAAAGATCTTCTACATAGTTGAATAGTGCAATACATGCCTGGGATCCCAGCTAATCAGGAAACTGAAACAGGAGAATCACTTGTTTGTGGCCCGCCTGGGCAACTTTGTGAAATACTATATCAAAAAATTAAATTCTTAACAAAAAGAAAAACAAAGAAAAACTGGGAAGGGAGCATAGTATGAGAGTGTTTCTCCAGCAAGTGCAAGGTGAGCATAGTGTGGGAGTGTTTGTCCAGCATGTCCTGGATCTCATATTCTGAGCCTTGTTTATGTCACAGCTATGTCACAAGATGCACAGCGTATATTTCTCTATCCCTGAAGTGATGGACAGTTTCTAATCTTCTCCTGTGATGAATAACCCCGCACATCCTCAAGCGCCAGGAAATCTGCAGTGTAAATTCTTAAAAGGGAATTTGTGAGTCAGAGCATACATACATTAGTCACCTTGGAGGGCATTACCAAACAGCCCTGCTGAGAGAGACTGTGCCTGTTCTCTCTGCTAAGAGCTTTTGAAGATGTTCCCTAGCTACACGCTTGTCAATTTATCATCTGCTTTTAGAAAGGCATATTTTCCAGCAGTATGTTTATCAATTTCTTTCTTGATAGCTAGGTGTACCCATACTAAGTTTTAGTCAGGAGGACTTAGGTGGCAGTGGCATGTGAAGCTTCGGGAACCTTTGAGACAATTCACAAGCACTGACTTGCCTGCCCTGCCTCCTCTTCCGGTCCCTCCTTCCCACCTCCCTCTTCTGCCCCAGGATTTTATCTAATCCCAATCACATCCCCATATTCCCACCTGTAAACACATAGTCACACTGAGGTTGCACTGTCTTAAAGTCTCATGATGGAGGTCAGACTCCCACATAAGTTTTGGAAGGAACAGGTCGCACTCAAACCCTAGCACTCCACTGGCATATCTTAGTTCTCAAATTAGACATCACTTTGAAAACCTAGACACAATGAGAGAGAATTAATGGACTTCTCCAATATGCCATATCTGAGAGATAAACTTCAAAGAAAAGCCGGGGACCAGGTCAAATGGCTGGAACCAAGGGATGTGCTAGAATACTGGCACCCAGGCCCCATTCTCTACACTAATGATTTTTATTTGGTAGATTATTACATCACTTCATGTGGATTTTGGGTTCCTCAAAGATTTGGTTCAACTGAAGTTCGAGGAGCGACTTAAAGAGGAATCTTGGAAAATTGTGAGTGTGCTCTGTGACAAAATGTTAGAGATGAAGAAGAATTACCAGCAGGTGGGTGCTCGCTCGTCCTCTCTTTGGCGCTTGGGTGGATTTCGCCTTTGATATGTGTGAGTTCGAACATGGTCAGCCACCAGTGAGGCTGTAGCTGTGTGCCATGTGACTAGGAACTTTGGTGAAGATCTCACAGATGACCTCAATAGTCCTCCAATTTACCTTATACAGTTGGTTTAATTATTACAGATAAGCAGGTTAATTTGCTCACAATTACCAGGCAGGCAGCAGAACTTTAGATTCTGTGCCAGATGCTTGCTTTTGTTTATTCTTCAATAATTTCGTGCATATAGAGAATGTATTTTAACCATATCTACTCCAACTTCCCCCAACATATGCCCACCACACTTTCATGTCTTCCTTTTCTATTATTATGATCTGATCAGTCTAATTAGTGCAGCAAGTACTGCATGAATATGAGCAGCTCTCAGTGGCCTTAGAGCCGAAGAACAATGGCCTCCTCCTGCCCGCACCCACAGTACTAAAAGCTGCTCAGCTAGGGTGGGACTTCAAGAGATTCTCCCTACCCTCATTGGGATGTTGACCTGTGTGATCTTATGCAGGTCTTGTTTAGGTGGATGTTAGCTACTGCAAACTCATGGCTATGGAGGCCTTGTCCTATGGAGAACACAGCACCTCATAGCACCTCTCCATGCTCTCTGGCTTATACACCCTTTCAGCTCCCTCTTCCTAGTTTCTGAAATCTGGAGAGATAGCACAGGTATCTTATGTAGGACTGAGCACTCATGCATTCTTTGATTACCTGTGAGTCTCCGCACTGATGGCTGCCACTGCAAACAGAAATCTCCAAGGTTCAGAGCAGATAAATGTTGAGAAGGTCTTATTCATTAAGCTATTGGGGCTTTTTAGAAAGGCAGTTTAACACCATGCTAGTTTAACAAAGTCAGAGTAGTAGATTACCCACTCTTGGACCCTATGACCTGGGCCATAATAAAATTATTTTATTACTTTGTGTATGGGTGTTTTCCTATGTGTATGTCTGCTCCCTGTGTGTGGTGTCTGGTGTCCATGTAGAAGAAGGTGTTGGATCCATGGGAACTGGAATTTTGTTCCCATGAATATTTTTGTGGGTTTTGGGAATCCAACTCCAGTCCTCTGGAAAAGCAGCCAGTACTCTTTAAACATTGAGCCATCTCTCCAGCCACAGCCAGTGGTTTATGGGAGCTGTCATGCATTCTGTCCTGTGAAACATGCTTCAAATCCAATCAGAAAACAATTGATTTCCCCCCATAGTAGTTACGCTGTGATTACATCTGTGGTCACATCTTGCCTGGCAGGTCAGTGTTATACCTGCCGGGCTTACCACTGGGTGACACCATTGATGACTTTGCTCCCCAAGTGGCCTGCATTATGAAAGTTACCCAGCAGGAAAGAGGTTTCCAAGTCTGCTCCAGGGTGATTTCTCTATGCACTAAATACATAGAGGATGCAAAACATTCTGTGTTTTCAGGAGTGAGATCTTATCATCTAGTCACAATGGGCAAGTCGGAGCCATCAGTGGCACTAGACTGTGCTGTTGGACAGTCCTCTGGATCCCCATTGATGAGTAGGTCAGAGGGAGGTGTCCCACACCTGTCGTTTTCACTTAATAATTATCTACTGATACAGGGTGCCTTCAGTCAAACTCCTTCTTTAAACAGATAGGGAGGGGGAGGGGGAGGGGGAGGGGGGAGGGGAGGGGAAGGGGAGGGAGGAGGGAGGAGTTTTATAAGATTTCCTTCGTTAAGCCACTTACTCACCCACCATACCCCTCCTCAAGTGTTAAATCTCCAGAGTCCCCTATCATAAACAGAATCTTTTGTTTGCTTGTTTGAAATTATAATGTGATCACAACATTTCACTCTTTCCTTTCCACCTTTCAAACCCTCACATATACCTGTCCCTACTCTAATTCAAATCCATGGCCTCTTTTTACTAATTGTTATTGCATGCATACATGTATATGTGTATATACATATATTGTACTAAATATAACCTGTTCAGTCCATACAGTGTTAGTGGTACATAGGCTTTCAGGCTGATCCTTTGATACTGGACAGCGAGTTGGTGCACTGTGCCCTGGAGAAGAGCACCTCTTACAGCAGCTCTCCTGGACCGCCTACATTGTGAGGGTCGAGGCTTTCCTGGCTTTTCCTCCATTCAGTTTTGTATGTCCATTGGTATCAACCTTGTCTGCTCACACTTGGGCCGTCATGCTGGTGAATCTCTCCGACGTTTATGTTACATGTGTTCTTGGTTCTTTCAATTTGTCTTCCTTCCCTCCTCCCTAACATGGGAGTTCTCTAGTTCCCTGACCACCACAGACACATCAAAGCCAAGGTAATGCCCACGGATAAGAACATGTTATTTATCTTTGGGGCCTGTAACGCGCTACCTTCTCGCCAGCAAGAACGACGCGACACATCAGGATCCTTCTGCAGTAAAGCTTTAATGCATCTGGAGAGGCAATGCATAAGCTACAGGAAAGCGGAGACCCCGAGGTGAAAAACCCTCTCCCTTATATAGGAAATGTTCTCCGCCTATGACGTGTAGCTCCCTGGTTGGCTGCTCACTATCGGCCCAGATGGCCACGGGACAGGCAGGGCGCAAGGGATGGAAATTTACCCGGCACATGCGCAGACTGCTTGTTTACCAGTTAGAACACCGGATGCCAGCACCATCTTGCCATAGTGATTGTGAGGACGGCTCCCCACAGGGGCCTGGGTGGGTTCACTTAGTATACTTTCCAGTTCCATCCACTTTCCTTTAAATTTCACATTTCTTTGCTGTTGAATAAAATTCCATTGTGTCTATGCAGCATAATTTATTATCATTAATCAACTGATAAACACTTAGGCCGAGTCCATCTCCTAGGCATTGTTAGTAGAGCAATGAATGCAGATGAGCAAGAATCAGTGTGGGGGATTGTGGAGTCCTTTGGTAGATGCCCAGTAGTTAGCTCAGTCATGTGGTAGCTCTGGTTTTAGCTTCCTGAGACACCTCCACTGCCTTACAGAGGAGCTGTACCAAATTACACTTCCGTCATGAGTAGGTAAATGTTCTCCTCGCCCCACACCCTCGACATCTTTTGTTGTCTCTGGATGATAGCCATTATTCTGACTAGAGTGATCGCAGAGTAGTTTGATTTGTATTGCCCTTAATGGATAACAATGTTGAAGACTTTTAAAAATGTTTATTAGCCATTTATGACTTGTTATTTTGAAAACTTCCTGTTCAGTTCCACAGACCATTTTAAAAAACAATTAGGTTGCTGCTTTGATGTTTAGTTTCTTGAAGATTTTTTTGTTTTTGTTGTTCTTATTTTGCAAATTCTAGATGCTAATCCTCTGTTGGATAACCAACCAACCAAGATTTTCTTCCACTTTGTAGGCTGCCTCTCTACTCATTTGACAGTTTTCTTTGCCCTAGAGAAGCTCTTAATTTTATGAGATTTTATTTGTCAGTTGTTGGTCATGTTTCTTCCGAGTGGAGCTCTCTCTATGCATGTATCTTTCTACGCACTCTACGCTTTCACTCTACGCTTTCCTTAGCAGTTGCAGCATGCCAGCTCTTGTCTTAAGGTTTTTGGTTCATTTGGAGTTGAGTTTTGCGTAGCTAGAGATAGCAAAGAGTCCGGTTTCATTCTTCTACATGTTGATGCCCAGTGTTTCCAGAATCATTTATTGAAGGCACTATCCTTTATCCAATGTGTATTTCTAATGTCCTCATAAAACTAAACAAAACCACCAAAAAAAACAAACAAACAAAAAAAACCAGGTAGTTGAACAGAGTCGCAGAAAGTTATATATCAGTTTTCTATCCTACTCAATTGTGATGGATTGTATATGCTAGGTCCAGGGAGTGGCACTATTAGAAGGTGTGGCCCTCTTGGAATGGGTGTGTCCCTCTTGGAATAGGTCTGTCACTGTGGGTGTGGGCTGTAAGACCCTCATCTTAGCTGCCTGGAAATCAGTCTTCTACTAACAGCCTTCAGATGAAGATGTAGAACTCTCAGCTCTTCCTAAATCATGCCTACCTGGATGCTGCCCTGCTCCCACCCTGATAACAGACTGAACTTCTGAACCTGTAAGCCAGCCCAATTAAATGTTGTCCTTCTAAGAGTTGCCTTGGTCATGGTGTCTGTTCACAGCAATGAAACCCTAACTAAGACGTCTATTGATACATAAATGTGTTTTTGTCCAGTACCATGCTGTTGGTATCATTGTGCCACTATAGAATAAACTGAAATCGGGACTGGTGATTCCTCTATTGTATTCTTTTTGCTCAGGATGGTTCTGACTATCCTGGGTTTTTTGTGCTTGCATATGAATTTTAAGGTAGTTTTCCCTATGACTCTGAAGAACGGTGCTGGAACTTTGAAATTGCAGTGGCTGGCTTTGCTTCAGTTAGGGCAGTCATTTCTACAGTACCTTCTTCTGGTCCAGGAGCATGGGACTATCTCCATCTTCTAATGTCTTCCTCAGCTTTAAAGTTTGTTGTGGCGATCTTTCACTTCCTAGGTTAGGTTTATTACAAGGTTGGGTCCTTGTACCTTGTTTTTTTGTTTTTGTTTGTTTTTCTTTTTTTCATTGTTATCTTTGTTTAAAACTTTTGTGACTAGAATTGCTCCTGTCATTTCTTTTTTTTTTTCTGTTTTAATTTTAGTTTTTTTTTCCAATTTTTATTAGGTATTTACTTCATTTACATTTTAAATGCTATCCCCAAAGTCCCCTATACCCTCCCCCCCCCGTTACCCTACCCACCCACTCCCCCTTCTTGGCCTTGGTGTTCCCTTATACTGGGGCACATAAAGTTTGCAAGACCAAGGGGCCTCTCTTCCCAATGATGGCTGACTAGGCCATCTTCTGCTACATATGCAGCTAGAGACACGAGC
>NC_034592.1:7070612-7071586 GCF_900095145.1 Mus pahari | reverse complement strand
TTGAGGTGTTTCTCAGCCATTCGATATTCCTCAGTTGAGAATTCTTTGTTTAGTTCTGTGCCCCATTTTTTAATGGGGTTATTTGGTTTTCTGGAGTCTGCCTTCTTGAGTTCTTTATATATAATGGATATTAGTCCTGTCTTCTGAACCCCAGGGGAGGCAGCTAAACACTCCGGAGGACTCTCCACACCACAGATCCTCAGGATCAAGGTGAGTAGAAGACAATCAATTCCAGAGAATCCAGCAGGGGCTTGTGCCAGCAGGANCAGGGACAAAGGAACACTGCCCGCCCAGAGGCGGGGCCACTCCTGACATCTCTCATCTGAAAAACAGTGGAGGCAGCTGAGCACTGGGGATGACACTCCACACCACAGATCCTGGGGATCACGGTGAGTGGAACACAATCAACTCCAGAGAATCCAGCAGGGGCTTGTGCCAGCAGGAACAGGGACAAAGGAACACTGCCCGCCCAGAGGCAGGGTTCCGGTCTGGTTGCAGCCACCCCTGACATCTCTCTTCTGAACCCCAGCAGAGACAGCTGAGCGCTCCGGAGGACTCTCCACACCACAGGTCCTTGAGATTATGAGTCCTCTGGATCAGGCAGGGAGTGTCGGCCTATAGGGAGGGCTCTGACCCCAGGACTCAGAAGGAGAATCAGAGCTCCAGACTTCTGGACACCTGCCTTGCAAGAGGAGAGCTTGCCTTCAGAGAGTGCTCTGACAAAGGGGACTAAGGGGAGAGTTGGATTCCCAGGAGTGCTGACAGGTGCTAACAGAATCACAGGAGGATCAAACTCCAGCCAGAGACAGCTTGAAAATTAACACCAGAGATTTCCAGATGGCGAAAGGCAAACATAAGAATCTTACTAACAAAAACCAAGAACACGGGGCACCATCAGAACCTAGTACACTCACCACAGAGAGTCCTGGATACCCCAACACACCCGAAAAGCAAGATGTGGATTTAAAGTCATA
>NC_034592.1:7063180-7070601 GCF_900095145.1 Mus pahari | reverse complement strand
GACAATGTCTTTTGCCTTACAGAAGCTTTGCAATTTTATGAGGTCCCATTTGTCAATTCTCGATCATACAGCACAAGCCTTTACAGTTCTATTCAGGAATTTTCCCCCTGTGCCCATATCTTCGAGGCTTTTCCCCACTTTCTCCTCTATAAGTTTCAGTGTCTCTGGTTTTATGTGGAGTTCCTCATTTCTCCTCAGTGTTTTTGTTATTGGTACATAGGAAGGCTGCTCATTTTTGTATGATGATCCTAGGAATTTTCCAGTAAAATATTTAGATATGGAACCATATCATTTCAAATAAGGATATTTCAGCTTCTTTTATTTTATATTTGTATACTTTTAAAAATATGCACAAAGCATAAGTCTGCGTGAACGCCTGTGCCCATGTGAGAATGGGTACCTATAGAAACCAGAAGCAGATGTCACATCCCTTAGAGCTGGGGTTAAAGGGCTTTGTGACCTACCCAATATGTGTGCTGGGATCTGAACTCTGGTCCTCATGATTGAGCAACAAGTGATCTTAACCCCTGAGCTGTACCTCCAGCTATTCCTTTTATTTGCTTCTGTTGTCTTATTGTTATTGCTAGACTTCCAGTGCTAATTAAATATTGGTGGAGAAAGTAAGTACCCTGGTCTTATTCCTGACCTTACTGAAAATGCTGTGCGCTTGTACCATTTAAAATATTTTGATTATCTGAAGGAGAACTGTTTAAATTGGCTTACCCCTGGTCACATTTACCAAAATTAACAGGATCTTCTCCCTCTCTGTTTTGGCTCATTTGTGTATGTGTGGGGTACCCATGTGGAGGTCAGATCCTCTCCATTCAGATTCAGATTCAGAGGCTCAAATACAGGACTTCAGGGTTAGTAGAGTTCCTTTACCTTGTGAGCCATCTTGCCTGGTTTCTTTGGGTAATCTGGCTAAAAGTTTGTTAACCAGGATTTCATTTTCAAAGAACCAACTCTGTTTCCTTAATTCTTTGTATTAAGAATTAATTACTTTTTGTAACTTGTTTGTTACTAGGTCATTGATGTCTGCCTTGACCTTAATAATTTCTTTCCAGCTACTGACTTTTTCTAGGGCCCCTGGGAGGTTTAGGCCAGGCTGATCTACACAATGAGACTCTGTAATTTTATGTATTATTATGTCGTGTGTGTGTGTGTGTGTGTGTGTGTGTGTGTGTGTGTGTGTGACTGGTATTATTTTCATGCTATAAAAAAAAGACTCATGTTTTAGTGACCACATCATAGTAAATACTTTGCTGAACATTTTGAATACGTTTATATAACCTTCAAATCTATCCAAATCCCCAAATGGAAATCCTGTTATCCCTGAGATACAAATTTCAGAAACTAAATTTGTCAAGGTTAATCTCGCATATCAGCTCAAACCATGGGTGGGGGTACAATATGTAAGTTCAGTCCTTTCTGACTCTAACACTTATTTGTTTTTTACACACCATGTTAGAATCACAATGATGGTTATGAGAATAAAGGGTATTTTTGTTATTAAATAGTATTTCATTTTTACCCTTCACAGATATAATCAAATTTATTTGATTTATTATAGATCAAGAAGATAACCTTCTTTTTATGAGCCTATCGCATCCAAAGCTACAAGGACTATGGACTGGAAAGAGGGTTCAGTGGTTAAGAGCTACTCTTTCATGGGACTGGATTTTGAGTCTCAGCACACTCATGATTGCTCACAACCACCTGGAACTCCAATTCAATGGGCTCTGACACCCTCTTCCAGTCTCCCTAGGCACCAGACACACAACTGGAACACAGATGTGCATGCAAGAAAGACACCAAACACATTTAAAAAGATTAAAATTAAAAGCAAAAATGCTAAAAGGGATTATAACAACACATGAATACAAGTGACTCTTACTCTTTAGCGGTTTTAGGACTTTAGTTGATGTGTACAATGAAACTCTGTCAGATTATCCATATCTTATGCATAGCATCTTTGCATTGCTCTTGGTTAAGAATGGATAAAAATTACATTTGCTACAATAGTTGCCATATAGAAGAAATTACGATAAATGGAAACTCTCAGGAGGTTGATGCGTTGGAAAGTGCATCGTTGCTGTGCCTTCTTCCCTGGGAAGTATGGGCTGTATTCAGAAGTGCAGTGATGTTTACTGCATTTATTTTTGTTTTGTAGAGAGAAGATATCATGAGAAAAAGCTTTCAACAGCAGCTATGTGATGCCATTGCTATTATCAAAGGAATGTACCAGGTGGGTGTCGGGTGTTGCCAAGGACAGGGCAGACTTTGGCTCCTGCATGTGCGGGGAGTGGAGCTCACCTTGAATTCCCAGTCTGTACTTTTTAGCTTTGAAGGTATGTTTTCAAAAATCTCAAGTCATCTCAGAGAATTCTGGCTTAGGCTGTTCGTGCTCACGTGAAATGTAGCAAAAATACCACCACACAATGACAGACAAAACTTTCTAGAAACTGGAAACTTGCAATCTCATTTCCTGAGCACCTGGCAAGTGCCCAAATCATCCAAAGTCCCCTGGTGAAGAAGGGACTAAACAGAGGGAAGTCGGATAAGGCAAGTGTTCAAAAGATGTGTCGTGAATACTAGGGACTGCCTCTGGCCCTTGATAAAGTAACCTTCTGGATGAAGGATACGACTGTGTGCCCAATATGGTGCTTCATTCCTGCATGGAGCGGAAAAACACACTTTCAAAGATGGCTTTTAGACATCTTATGCCTCACTGTTTTATTTACATCTACAATCTCATCTTGGATTTCAATATACTTCAGTGAATAATTACTTATACTAATAATTATTATACTAATGGATGATTGGCTCTCTAATCATGTCTGTTTGCATGGCATTTGGCACATCTCTATTTAACCACATATTCTGTGATAGATAAGGATGGTGGCTGTCTCATTGGTGTGGCCATTCTCTCCTTGTAGCTCTGTGCATGACGTATCATTAACCGTCAGTCAGTAATCATGAGTGGATATCTGTGGCTGTTGGTGTTTGCTTTTCAATCATTCTCACCAGCTGCACATCCTCTCCTCTTCTTTAAACTCTCGGAAGCATTTGCACTTTTATAGAATCTGAAAACATTATTTCTATGCTAGCTTTCTTTGTAGCAATGATGCAGAATTCAGGTCTGGTCAATAGCAGCAGCAGATGAACTGCTGAGGCAATATTAAATCAATCTGCTTTAAAGTCCCCGTAGGTGTGTGTGCCTCCTCTACACCCACCCAATTGGTTTGAATTCACAGATGAAAGACACGCGTGCGCATGCACAGCCTTCTATTTTAACACTGTCCTAAGCAGCTCAATGGCTTAGTTATTCTTACTAACCCAGACCCATTCATGCTTCCCAATCATGGATCCTCAGGCAAAGGTCAGAGAAGGAGAAGCCCGAAGCTCTGCTAGTAATGAGAGTCCTCCATTTTGTGCCAAGCTCAGATGAGCTATCAGGTCATGGTAGACTTCAACCTTAATTAGCAGAGTTTTCCCACAAGCTACCATGAGTTAGAATCCTTTCTTGTGAGGTATGAACCTATGAAACAGAGATAAAGACCACTCTGCCACTGCTGCCATTATTCCCTAAGCCAAAGTCAGTCCTCATGGTAAGTAGCCGTCTTTCATGTCACTATCTGTTAGAAAGTGCTATGCCATTAACTGATAAATAGAAATAGACTAGGATCCTTATGTTCACAGTAACATGCAATTTCTTGATTGTATTTGTCAGATAGATTAATTTTCTGACTTGCATGGATTAGTTAAGAGTCAACAAACTGAATGTTTTAGAGCAAGTACTATGGAAGTGAACTGCCTGGGTTTAAATCCTGGCTTTACCAATTAATTGTTATGTGACTTTAGGTAAAGTACTTAATCAGTTTGCTTCCGTTCTTTCTGCTGTAAAATGAGACTAATAATGGTCCATACCAGCTAGACCAACATGCTCCAAGAATAACACAGATTGAACTTTACAAAGAATTTAGAATAGTACCCAGACCATGGTGGCTAAAATATAAGTGTAAAGTAGGTCACTGCACATACTTATAGTCCTCCTGTCTTAATGTTGCTGTGTTTCTCTGTCTATCGTGATCCTATCTTAACATGTGGACTCACAACCTTCTGCCTGCTGACCGAGTACAAGATGAAATGCCTTCATAACCTCCATAACCACTATTCATATTTGTTATGTTGAATCATATGAAATTCCCATTCTGGGAGTCAAAAATCAAGTAACTTTCACACAATACATAGCGTAAATAATCTTAATTATTTTAATACATCTAAAGCAAAAAAGAAAGAAATTGCACAGGAAATGTATCTTTAAGCTAATCAAATCTTGGCATACAGTATCTTCAAATGAATGTTCTCTGGTGTGATACACCAGATACTGACATTGTGAAGGAAGATGAGGTAGGAGTAAGCAGAGAGGGAGACCATAAATAAATCACAAAATATAAGTGTGCAGAGGTAAACATATATAGTAGGATTTATGGGACTATCACAAATGAACAGCTATTTCTGCTGGTAACTTTGTGAAGACATTCCTGAGGAGGCAATACCTGTGCTGGGTATAAAATTAAGAGACTTAGTGAACAAAACCTTTCATGGTGTCTCACTCTGAAGGTTGCGCCTGTCTCTTTTGTCCAATGTTTTATTTGAAATAGTTACAGAAATAACTCAGAGTTGGTGGGCAAGAAATCTAATGGGAGTCTGGGCAGACAGTTATGCAAGCATATATTAGAATATTTTTGTTGGCAAGCAAAAGAAATCTAACTTATTTGGTATTAGTCCCTTCCTCAAGCCAGTCTAGAACCACACCCAACCCAGGACATAATGTTAAGGAGAGGCCAACCCAGAGGGAGGAGTGCTGGTTAGGTAAAAATGGTTGAGCAAAATTGTTCCCCACATCTAATAGCATGTGAAGAAGATGGGACATGATCAAAGATCCATGTCTGTTTTATGTGTGCACGTGAGTGTTTATGCCCATACGAAAGCCAGAGAAGGATGTGGCGAGTTCTACTTTCATCATCTTCTGCTTAATCACTCAGAGAACCTAAAATTTGACATTTTTTTTCAGCTCTATTGGCTCCAGTATGCCCTAGAAATATGTCTGTGCTCTCATGGGGGGGGGGGGTCAGAGATACATACACTGGGCCAGGCTTTTACATGGGTGCTGCACCTCAGGTCCTTGTGCTTGCTCAGCTCTTAAAAGAGCTGTCTCCAGCTCTCAGATCACCTTTTTATTATGCAATAGTACATTTACATACACTTATAGTTTGTCCCTCATAATTTACAAATCTCCCATGTCTGAGGGTCTGGCAAGTATTGGCTTTCACAAGAATTAGATGGTATGTGCTTTTGAACTTTATAATTTTTAACTATGAATTTCTGCTCTTCTGAGAGTTCTTTGAGCCTTGGGATTGAGGGAGGTTTCTTCAGAGAATGCTTGCATTTGCTTCTGTGAGACTCTGGGGGTCTTGCTGAACTAATGGAATCCTCAGCTGGAATGTGTTTTAGACTACCCAGGTGTGTGAGAATCAGGAGAAAGTGGCTCAGATGGCTTTGTTTTCGTTTTTGCTTTTTCTTTCCTTGGCATTTTTATTCTTACAGCCAATTTCCATGCGGGTACTGGCAGTGTGGAGTGGGTAAAGAGTTCGAGGTGGGTATTTTCTTTTTTTTTTTTTTTTGGTTTTCCGAGACAGGGTTTCTCCTCATAGCCCTGGCTGTCCTGGAACTCACTTTGTAGACCAGGCTGGCCTGGAACTCAGAAATCTGCTTGCCTCTGCCTCCCAAGTTCTGGGACTAAAGGCGTGTGCCACCACCGCCCTGCAAGGTGGGTATTTTCTACAGTGAAAGGCCACCCATGCCCCTGAGTTGTCCCACCTTTAATAGGACATTCTTATAAAGACTCCTTGTCTTTTCTCTATGGCCCGTAGGGAGCTGGAACCCGATGCAATAGAATTCTCCCCCAGGACCTAAAAGATAGTGTGATAGGGATAATGTAGATGTCTGAGAACCTAAGTGTAAGAAGTTCAGAGTCGCTGTGAGCCCTTCTGTAGTTGAAAGTGGAGAAAGGAAGACTGCGTGGGCTCCTGGGTCACCAGGCTCAGTAAGAGATTCTCTCAAACTGGCAAAGCAGAGAGGGGCAGAGTAGAACCCAAAATACCCTTCTTCGGCATCTGCACGGGACCTGTGTGCACTCCCCCCACCCCCGACAACACTGGTGTGCACCAGTCCTACACATACCAATGTGCAATCCACATTCACACCAGAGTGCACTCACACACATACACACCAGCATGCACTTAAAAACACACATCAGTGCACCTCCCCACACACACATAATAGTGTGCTTCCCCTCACAAATACCAGCATGCATCTCCCCACACACACCAGTGTGCACCCTCACTCGCACACACCAGTGTGCACCACCACACGCACCAATGTGCAACCCACACACACAACAGTGTGCACCCACACTCACACACACCAGTGAGCACTTAAGCACACACATCAGTGTACCTCCCCCAATACTCATAACAGTATGCATGCCCCCACAAACACCAGTGTGCACCCACATACATACACACCATTTTACACACACACACACCAATGTGCAATACACACCAGTATGCACCCACCCACACACACAAGAATTCTCTGGAATTTTTGTTTACAGTAAGAGCAATCAAACATTTATGGCTTATTAGAACCAGTATTAATCATCATTCATGTCTTCAATAATTCCTGGAAAACTGTTTTTAATATACAGCAAATGTTCAAAAATACGACAGAATAATGACCATCACTCTTCATAAGTACAATTTCTATTTCTGGGAGTAGAAAAAGGAAGTAGCTAAATTCTGCCTCGTACCAACTTTTCATAAGCATATGCTAGCTCACCATGTTTAACTAACCCATGTTAGCTGTGGTTAGGTGCTTTATCAGATGAAAACATTTGTTTATAGTAGGTTAAGTTAAAGTCATTATTTGAATCTTCTCTTGGGCTTGTTAGCTTTGATTTGACTGATGACCTCACAAGCCGTGTTATTCCTGGCCACCTACTTTGCTCAGGCTTAGTCTTATGAAAACAGGTGAGCCAAGAGTAATCAGCTCTTTGCTGCCCCCTAGAGACCAGTTAAGGTTGTAGTCACTTCTCCCAGGTCACGGTTCTAAACTTAACTTTAAATTTGTGTGAGATATTATGTTGTTTTATTTGCAAAAAGAAAACTTTAAACATTCACATCATACTTTCTTTCAGGAAGGCATATTTTTCTGTAGTTCTGGTAAAAATGAAACTACTCTCAGTTTTTCACATGGGAATTTAATACAAGAACTTAAGTATTTATACAACCTGCAGAACAGAGGGATAACAGAATGCTGTAGCCAGTTTTCTTTTCTTTTTTTTTTTTTTTTTTTTT
>NC_034592.1:7036771-7063169 GCF_900095145.1 Mus pahari | reverse complement strand
TTGTCGGATTGCTCTGGCTAGGACTTCAAGTACTATATTGAATAGGTAGGGAGAAAGTGGGCAGCCTTGCCTAGTCCCAGATTTTAGTGGGATTGCTTCAAGTTTCTCTCCATTTACTTTGATGTTGTGTAGCCAGTTTTCAAACTAATAAGCATCATGTTAGAATGCCATCTACTGGATATCTTCCTTTTTCCATGACTTGTGATCTGTCCTTCATTGATAGCCTTAGACTCCCTTCAAGTCTGTCTAGATATTTTGTGGCCCTATATGGAAACTATCTTTAAACAACAAAAACTAGTCTGGTGTGGTGGCATAGCCTTTGATCTCAGACTTGAGAAGCAGAGGTTTGCAATCTCTGAATTTGAAGCCAGACAGGTATACACACCAGGTAGCTGGTTCTAGGCCAGGCAGATCTTCTCAAACTAACAAATGAAACAGTCTATTTTCCCTTTGGAGTTATAGTGCTTTTAAAACTAATACTGTATGTGTGCATGTGCCTTTGAGTGTGTGTGTGTGTGTGTGTGCTGGGATGGAATCTAAGACCTTACAGCTAGGTAAGTGATCTAGCAAGTTTGTTTTATTTTTTCTTCTATGATTTTCATAGCTTTTTGATCCTTTCTAATAAAATAAAATAATTTGGGAGTGGTTATTCCATCATCAAAAAACTTCCTGTTTTGCACTTTTATTGAAGTTTCATGGGTCAGAAATGTATTCATGAATTGTGGAGGTTTTACCATTATAGTCTACATACAATAATCCAATCTTGGGTTATTGATTCTGTTCTGTCTTCTATATTTCAAAAAAGTTTTATTATTTTATTTATAGAAGTTGTAGACAGTTTATACAGCCAAGTTTTTTTTCCATGAGTGTTATAGTTTATTTCTTTAGAAGATGCGATCTCTTCTGTCATATTATTCATGTATATTGCAAGCATAGGTATATTGTATTGAAATCACTTAGCAACTCTATTGAAATGCAGTTTGCATAGCATAAAATGTACCCATTGAAAGTGTACAAGTTAAGGTTGCTGTGAAGCCAGCACAATCTCCTTTTAGAACATTTCCCTACATCTTTAATCCATTAGCTCTACTTCTAGGTGTTTCCTTGTCTTGTCAAGGGGGAGAGAATTCCTCCATTTCCCAAGGAGGCTCAGTGGGTCTGGGCTCCCTGCTTTCTGACTGGTCTGCTTTTTTCTTATTCTATAGAGTCACGAATCCCAGGTCTGCCATTGTCTATGCAGTGTTCCATACATGGAGGACTGTCTGAGCCCCTGGCACGAGACAGAAGGCCACTACCCCTCCCTGCTTCCGTCATTCCTTCTCTTACTCCAAATCTTCATTCTTTAACACTATCAAGCGGTCTGCCGTCGTCTGCCCTCCTCTGCACAGATCAGGTTATTCGTCACCTCCCTGGGGTCCTCCCACATTGAGCGTCTTCTCTATTTCTCAAGCATTCGGGTCTATAGTTCTCTTACTGAACTTGTATGTTTCGTCTGTTATTGAGAGTGGAACGTCTGGCCGAGGGTGTAGTTCAGGGGTGGATGCTTGCCTAGGATGGGTGAAGTCCTAGGTTCAGTGCCAAGAACTGACCAAAAAATTAATGGGCTACCAAAGCCCCACACACTTTTCGTATCGCTATTTCTGTCTTAAATTGGTAATATCTATTTTATATTTTTCAATGCTGAGTGTTTATAAGTTTACATTCTTTATATAAATTGATTCTTTTATTTTTATATAGTGACCTCTCTCTCTCTCTTGTGAGAACAACTGAATCCAAGTTTGTTTTATCTGAAATTAGTGTATTTGTCCTCATTCTCTTTGGTCTACAAATTGCAGGGAAAATCTTGTGTTACCTTTAAACCTTTGGCTCCTGAGTATCCTTAAAACAAGCTTGGAGGGGGGTTGTTTTGTTTTGTTTTTTTAGAATTTGCATAATTTTTTCTCTTAATTTTTTTCTTTTTTAAAATTTTTTTATTATTATTTTCTTTATTTACATTACAAATGCTATCCCGAAAGTTCCCTATACTCCCCCCACCCCTGCTCCCCTACCCACCCACTCCCACTACTTGGCCCAGGCATTCCCTTGTGCTGGGTCATATAAAGTTTGCAAGACCAAGGGGCCTCTCTTCCCAGTGATGGCCAATTAGGCCATCTTCTGCTACATAAGCAGCTAGAGACACAAGGCTTGGGTTTTTATAGACAGTACACTGCTGGATCTTGTCTCTCTCTGATTCAGTTACTGACCTACCTTGGTGAAATACTTTAATTCATCTACACCTTAAAGTAATTGCTGGAGGGCAAGAGCTTACTATTGTCATTCTGTTGATTATTCTGGTTTGTAGTCCTTTTATTCCCTTCTTGCTTTCTTGTTGCCTTATCACAATTGTTTTTGTTGGTTTTTTTTTAGATCCTTTGTAATAGCATGCTTTGTTTTGTTTCTTTTTATCATTGTATACTGTAATGGTCTAAATAGACCACCTTGTAGTACCTAACCTTACTGCAATTTGATATGCCAAGTTTGATTGATATCCACGGGAGAGATGCTTTTTTTCTGAAGAGAAATGAAGGAAGAGTCTTTGGGGTTTGAAGAGAGGTAGAGTGGGAGGGAAGGTAGGGATGGAGGGAGGGAGAGGAAACTGCATTCAGGATGTAATATATGAGAGAATAATAAATAAAAATATATACTTAAGATTGCTTTTAACTATGAAAACTGAAATAGAAGGGGAGAAATCACTTAAACATGAAGTGGATGTAGAAAAGGAAGGCAAAATTGAGAAATGCTGAGCCTAGCTATATAAAATTTAAAACTCCATTTGTGGCAAACCATGGTGACACATGCCTGTAATCCCAGCATTTGGGATTCTGCAACAGGAGAATTTGTGGGCAGTCCTTGTGAGTTCCATTCAGTCCGGGCTACCGTTCAAAAGCCTGTCACAACAACATCAGCAACAACAACAGCAATAACAACACATACACACACAAGGAAAGAAAGAAAAAGAAAAAGCTGGGAGGAGGAAGAAATGGAAGGAAGGAGGAAGGGAGAGACGGATATAACTTAATTTCAATGACATACAACTCTGCACGCATTGATATTTTCCTCTGTTTAATATTTTATACTATCATTGATCCATTAACTACTTATTGTAGCTATAGTTACTTTTAATATTTTTGACTGAATACTACAGGCAAATCTGTGTCCTTCTAGACTCCTGAGGATTCAGAGCTGCCCTGGATCCTGGCTTTTGTGGGGCTGAAGCTGGGTTTCAGGGCTTCCCTGGAATAGGAAATTGAACAAGCCCCTTTAGGAGGCCTGTGTGAGTATCTCCTGATGGGTGTCTGGATGTACATGCCTACTGTTACACTGGGGCTGTGGTGAGAAGGTAGTACCACTCACCATCTACAATGAGACATGAATCAGTAGACCCTCCCCTGAAGGCATGGAGACACAAACCACCCTGCGAGTCCCTTGGGGGATTGTCATTGCTGGAGGACAGCCAGGGTTGTTTCAGGGAATCTCAGAGTTTTCTATATGACTGAGAACAATGGCTTGACTGAAGGGCATCGAGCAGTGCGATTCCTGCTAAGTTCCTGGGAAGGTGACACTGCTCTGAAGTCACAGCTGAGGTCAGCATTAGATGGGTTTCAAGGCCAGTTCAGAGTCTGCAACCATAACAGGCCTGTGGACCTGACTGTACCAGAGACTATAGGCAGGCATGTCTTCTCTTGAGTTCATTAGCAGCTGGTATCTGTGGTGGCATCAAGGCCACTTATTGGTGAGTCCACAGTGTAGAGAGTCCATTTATGACTGTCATCAGAACTGTTATGGTCGAGCCTGGCACTGGGTACAGACCTGCCCTCCCCAAACCATCATTTCTGAGGTCAACCAGAGTTATGTACCTTCTAGCTGGATAGGCCCTTTTGTTGGCAAATGGCTACCAAATTCTTGTGGCTGTGGGGGAATGCCGGGAGGAATCCTGTATTCTGTGGGAAACCTCCTATTTGGTCATCTTCCTCTTCTCCACCATTACTTGTACGGCAGATAAAATTTGAACAACATGCCACTCTGCATTTTACCAGATGACATGGTACTATATTGCTTTATTGTGCATTTTAATTTAGAATGATTTGCCAAGAAATGTGGACAAATTACAAAAAATAAAATAGTTTTACAAGGAAAGAAATAAAATTGAACATTTTCCCGGGGGGAGGGGTCCTTGAAAGTGTTCTTCAGAGAAGCAAAGAGGTGAGAATGCAAATTGACTTTCTCAACCTGAACCAGACTTCAGGGAGTCCAAGAACAGGAGGTTTATTTCCAGTCTATTTAAACCCAGTACAATTTGGGGAAAAAAAGTTTTCTGGTGTAATACAATCCCCAGTGCACAAGGAAGCATATTCACATTGAAACTCAACTCAGGGTGCATGTTGTGTCTTCTGAGACAATGAGTTCTAGAGTGATACCTGAGAGTCAGGCCTAAGAGTCTGGCCTGGTTTCAGTTGTACAGATGCCATAGAGGTCATGTGGGCTATTAGCCACCTCTGGTTCTGGTTATAGGAGCTTGATATGGCCTGGCCCAACAGATGTCACAGATCACCAGACAGTTAATCATTTCCAATCCTCAACTTTCTAGATGGAAAGACAATCCTGTGCACTTAACATTCCTGGTTTCTCTGGAAATCTTGGGCTCAAGGTCCCTCATGGTCTGCTCTCAACAAGTTTCTTGACAGATTTGTGATGGTTCTCTCTTCTCTCCAGAAATACTTCGAAATAGAAGATGAAAAAGCTGCCCTGCAAGATGCAGAAGAAGTCAAATTGAATGTTTTGAAGAGAAAACTGAAAGAGAAAGAAGAAATTATTAGGAATTTAAAGAATGAATTAGAACTATATGAAGAGTTTGGATTTAAAAAAGTTGTAAGTTTCATTTATTTCATAAAAAATTAATTACAATTAATGTTAATCCATCTAAGTAGGATCACGGAGAGCAATAGCCCTGGTTAAAAATTAGTAAGAACTGGGCTGAGGAGAAGATTTAAAACGTAGCAATAAGGACCTGCATTCAGTCCCAGCACTCACATGAAAGCTGGGCGTGGTGGTGTGTCCCTGTGATCACAGCGTGTGGGGAGGGGCTGAGACAAGAGAATCCCCCGGGCTCACTGGCCATCACGGGACAAATCGGTGATTTTCAGATTCAGGGAAAGATTCTATCTAAAAAAAAAAACAAACAAACAAACAAACAAACAAAAAACACCTTCTGGCTTTGGCTTCCACAGCCCCTTTGCACAGGTACAGGAACCCACACATAGTGGTAAACATGTAAACATATGCACACCTGTAAACACACCGACTCAGAAGGAAAGAGGGAGCAAAGCTGACTCAGTGCCTTGGCAATCCCTCCACACTGTAAGCCAGCCCAGGATGCGTTACTCCGTGGCACAGTCCAGAAAGTCCACAGTAATTATAAAGAGGAGCACTATAATTGTCTTCAAATTTCATCTTATAATAGAAATGAAATAACCCTCCAGTCAGTGCCAAAAACCTTTCCTTTCTAGAGAATAACAATGTGATTTTTATTGTACTTTCTAAGACTTCCATCCCCTTTGCAGTCAGGATAGCTGAAGGGGAAAAAGCAAATCTCCCCAGGTCAGAGAGGCCCCCCAAAAGCCAACTGGGGTGGAACAGAACTGGGGTGGTACAGAGAGGATGGAAAAGTATGGGGACGTGAGAAGAACTGGGAGCCTGGAATCAGGCAGAAGCTAGCCGAGAATCCAGAATTCTTCTGCAGTTTAGTAATACTTCTTATAAAGGCTGCGGATAAGATTTTTTTTTTTTTCTTAGAGAGACTCTCTCAGGAGCTGAAGGGATAGCTCAGGGTTTAAGAGTGATGGCTGCTCTTCCAGGGGACCTGCATTCTGTGCCTATCGCCATGTTGGGTTAATCACAAACCAGCTGTAACTCCAGCAGCAGGAGATTCAATGCCTTCTGGTCTCCACAAACACAAATGTACACACACATGCATGTGCGCATGAGCAGACACAGACACACACAGACACATACATAGAAACACACACATACAAGCACACACGTACAGAGAGACACAGACACACACACACACAGACACACACACAGACATACACACACACAGACACACACAGAGACACACAGGCCTGGGTGTATTTGCACTCTCAGGTGCACTCTTCTCTGGGAGTCTAACAAACAAGACTGGTTTACACTGAAGAAATTCACTTCTAGAGTTTTAACTTATCAATTGTAATCCTGTTCAATATGTCTCAAGAACTACCTTGTGGTCTTATGCATTTTCCTTAGCAACCATTTGAAGAGAAAGAACCCACAAAATCAAATGTGCCACAATCACATGTGACAATTACCGTCACAGCAGCTCACAACCACACCAATGTCTCTTACACTTTCCTTAAGTTACTCTTTCCGTTAGAACTCCCGTGCTTAAATGCATGGTAAACTTTTTCTTTGAATGAGCTCCAAGTCTTCTGCAAATGAGTTCATTTTGAAAATCTTTTCTGTGGCGTAAGTCGAGGTCTGCCTTTATGTAGTGGATGTCCCTAAAAGATAAGGAAAGCCATCAGGGTGTTGCCCTGGGTGGCGTGGAACTGTTCTTACACCTATCGAAGCTGACAGAATGGCTTAAACCAATGAGGAGAAGGAAAAAATATGTCAGATGTCCCTACTGATGGGTCTCCCTAGCCAGGCACTGCCTTCTGTTGAGACCCAGAGCCAATGGGGACAACTGGGAACTGCAAGACCGCAGAAAGGAGAGACTGAAGTTCTTTTTGCAAGAACTCGCCAGAAACACGGGTTCTTTCTCATCTCAGTGGCTCAGCATCGTTCCCCATCAATCAGCCCGTGGAAAACATTTTACTAAATTCTCTAGGAACAAACTTACCTGCTGTGTAAGTCCTCCACTGTAGCTTTCCATCTGAAGTTTCAGTGTAGACAGCTGCCCCCTCTAGTGGCTCAAAATTCCCCTGAGACATCACACATGCTAACCTGCAACTGGATTCAAAGGGCAGAACCATAGAGAAATAACTAAGGTGTCAAGGGGAGGACCAGCAAATGGCTCAGCAGATGCCACAAAGTTGTTGTTTGTCCTGCACACACATGCCATTTCACTCATGCCCCGCCCTACACACACACACACACACACACACACACACACACACACACGTAACTAGTGATTAAATATTTAGGAGAAATATCAAGAGGAACACTTTGAAAACATTCAAAAATAAGCTGGCTTTGCTTAGTCAACATAAAACTGAATGATTCTTTTGATAAGCAAACCTCATTAGTGCCGTATTTATGTCAATTAATGTCAAAATCTCCCTCCTGGCTTGGTTCTAAGGGGTATCTGACGAGGCTGGCTAGAAAAAGACAAGTTCACTCAACAAGCCGTCTAAGTTCCTTGTGCGGCCAGTGGCAGGCAAAGAGTGAGTCTCTCCAAATGGCAGAAGCTTGTGCTTCCAGATGACATTCTTAATGCCAGTTTACCTGGCAACAACAACTTCATTCCAGTTTTTATTCTGTAGCTGCAGACTTTTGTGGGTTCTGGTTTGCCATGCTGTCTGTTGAATACTCTCTGTGAGAATTACAAAGAAAGCTACCCCGTTAGAATATGTCTGTGTGCCTGTGTATACAATGCATGTGTGTATATATGTGTGCTTCTGTGCACACACAGTCACCTGCCTGTTCATACCACATATTGACTTTAATTTCATCTGGGTTTCTTTATTGGATTAGTTTTTTTCATTTTTCCTTCTAACCCCAATTATGGCCAGGTTTCGCAACCATCCTCTACCCACCCTCCACTGATGAACAGATCTGCTTGTTGCTAACAACACTAAGACAGAGCCATTCAAGAATGACTACTCTGCAGGACTGCGCTGCCCTAGGGTGCCACTTTCCTGGTTGTCACTCAATGGGGAAGCACCTGCTCTTCTATGTGGCTGTCAAGGGCACACATCAGAATCCTGCTTCCTCACCCCCTTCCTCCCCCACCATCTACAAATTGAGATGTCCAAGTGCCATCTATGTAGTCTGCAGAATTGAGATGCTAATATCACAAAAGAGGTCTGCCAAGAAGGCACATGGAGAGATCTGGGCGAGGAACTTCTCAGACCCTGGTTCATATGCATCACCTGCAAAGATTGTTCATATACAGACTCACATAGGAGGTCTGGGCTGGAGCCTGAGGTGCCACATCTCCAACAAGTTGTTGAGTGATGCCTAGGCACTTGGTCAAGAGCACATGGAGCTCTGCATTGTCCTGCTTCGAGAGGCACTTCTTTCCAGATTCAGCTTAGAGTTCTGACACCTGGAATCAGACATACTGTATGTAGCCCTCATTCCCAAGAGAATTTGCATTTATCCCACCTATTAAAAGGCTCATTTTCATAAAAGTATGGGAAACTGAAAGTGGGAAGTTACCTTTTGGAATTTGAAATTCCAGAATGACACCGTCCTGGCTTGTACTATTTTAAGCACCCAGCTAACTCTCTTAGTGGTCTCTACTTTCCAAACCTCATTTTATGAACAGTTTGTTGTTAAGGAGACTCGTGGTTTAAGCAAGACAGAGCTAGCGACGTAGGGCAGATGGCAGAAGGAACATCACCACAAAACTTGCCACTTGAGTGCGAGGGAGGAGAGCCGCAGCCAGGAGGAAGGCTTTGTCCTCATTGCCCTGGGTGTCTGAATAGTTCATTATTTGCAGTTCCTGCAGTTGCCAGATGGTGGGGACAGAGCTGAAGGCTAAGCTCTGGAGAACTGAGGCTGTAGATGAATGTTTGGAGGCAAAGTGCCTCATTTTAATGTGTTTTCCCACACAGAGGCTTAGAAAGCATGTCCGCTGGAAGCTGCTATCACTTTGTCACCTGATTTTTCTTCCCTCGGTCCTTAGGTTATGAATGATAACAGGCACATATGTAATCCTCTGTGGATGGCCATGGTCCACCAGGTGGGATCCAGGGGCTCAAGCAGATTCAAGTCAGCCTGTTTTGTTTATATTTTAAGAAATCCTGTTATACCATAAACACACTCTGAAACAGTTTCAATTTTAATTAAGTGAGACTCATTAATACTAAGGATCTCTCTTTACTTTAGAGAAACCCATGCTGTTTTTTAACTGCTTGTTAGAATGCTTAGTGTTCCTTAATTATGCATATCAGAGTCCAAGTATTATTATAGTTGCCTAGTTAGGAGGATAAAGAGTTTAAGGCCATGGGCCTGAGGGATGCCTCAGTGCTTATGAGTGCTGCTGCTCTTACAGAGGACCTGGGTTCAATTTCCAGCAACCGCATGGCAGCCCACAACTGTCTGCAATTTCAGTTCTAGGGGACTCTACGTCTTCTGACTTCCAAGAGCACCAGACATACATGTGGTACACATACATGTGGTACACATACATGTGGTACACATACATGTGGTACACAAACCTGCATGCACGCAAAATACCATACACACAAATAAGTACATAAACAAGATAGCCAGCCTGGGCTATATAGTGATAATCTGTCTCAATAACAGTAAGTAAATAAAATTAGAAATTAATTATGCTGGAATAATTTAAATAGAATAAAGGGTCAAAAGCTCAAAGATTTGTACCCAAACTTAGTACAAAACTCAACAGCATATGTCAAATGCTATTAAATCCAATGTTTATGATTATAATTCCATTAATAAGGACTTAATTTTAGAGGGTATTGTTAATGTATGACAAGATACTTCAACACTTGTTTTTCTTCTGAATCACTATCATCACAGAGAGAAACTTTTTAACAATTTACTCTCTGGTTTCTCTAAAGTCAAGTCAGAGGACAGTTCCAGAAGGAAATCAGTATATTGGAAAGATGGCATTGTTTTTGAGTGTCTAGTTATTCTTATTTATTTGAGATCATGGAATTACTATAAAAGAAGCAACTCATAATTCAGCTAAGGTCACCTTTAAGTTCAAAAGTATTTTTAAGTCCATGGTAATTTCAAAACAAAACATGTAGAATTGTTTTCCTATTTTAGCATAACAGTGTAACTGTTATTTTGAAATTGCATGATCCATGATGAGGTATAAAATTCTGCATCAGTCTCCCTGATCCATGACATCTTAATTTTTTTAAGTGTGTCCATAAAACGTAGACAACCATAGGAAAGTATATTCAGATGTTTTCAATAGCTTTGAAACAGACAAGAGGAAGAAGAAAGAAAGAGTAGCCTTCCCAAATAAGCTTCTATTGCATAGGAAAAAGCCTCCGTCATAATAGACATGGCAAGATTTAAACAAAAGACACACATAATAAAAATGTAAATGAGTTTGCTTTACTAAAAGTATAACTTTAAAGTCTTTTGTTATAAGTTATCCTGAAACCTTCTTACAAGGTAATCACTTTGCATAGAGATTTAAGCTGAAGTCTTCAATAGCGTTAACCGCCTGCACAGGCCCTGTGACAGGCATGCAAAGCCACGTTAATGTTCAGAATATGAATTGCCTCTGGGTGGCTCCCCCACCCAGCAGAAAACCAACTGCGTGCATATCCGCGCGCCTGATGGACTCCATGCGGCTCCCAGCCTGCACACATCACCCCTTGACATGTGATGGGCTCCTCACCACACTGGCGGCACTGACGCCGAGAAATGCCACAAAGGCAATGAGCCCCCCTCCTTAGTCCTATACTTTGCCACCCCCTGGTGCTGCCCATCCACAGTCTCCCCAGCCTGCCTAGTTACAGGGGACAGCGCTCCAGACACTCAGAAGTGTGGGTGGAGGGGCCCCAGCTGCCTCCCCGGACACAGTCTCCATAATGAATTGACCTGAATGAGGAGAGCACAAGAACAGTATGATATGCATTATTCCTGTCAATAAAATGTCCCCATGTGCTGGGGTCTTTGTACAGAATGTACTGTGGCCTTTCTTCCAGCCAATTCTATTTATCCCCCTTCCTTTTTCCTATTCATATTATGTGTGTAATAGAATTCAGAAAATTATATGATAGTGCCTCTGTATCTGCATTGTCCTAGAGTTGTGTATTTAAATCCTCGGCTCCCTGCTTAGAAATATGGAATTCCCTGTCTTTGCAGGACTCTTTTGCGAAGGAGCCCAGCTCTCCAAAACCAATCCCAGAAAAGGAACTTGCAGATTACAAGGCAGAGAATGAAAAGTTAATGCAAATCATCGCAGACCTTGAGGAAGAATCACGTGCAGCCATAAAAGAAAACACAATGTTAGGTAACACTGTCAACCAGTTTTCGTAATATATGTATTTTGTAACATATATATATATATATATATATATATATATATATATATATATGTGTGTGTGTGTGTGTGTGTGTGTGTGTGTGTGTGTGTGTGTTTAGAAATCAGTTTGATAGCGATCAGTTTTCCTTTTAAGATAGCTTTCTTTGCTTGGAACATAGGATTTATCTATATTTGTGCTACTGAGCCTTGTCTTGTGAAAAGAAAAGAAAAGAAAAGAAAAGAAAAGAAAAGAAAAGAAAAGAAAAGAAAAGAAAAGAAAAGAAAAGAAAAAGAAAAGAAAGAGTGCTGCCCTGTTTTCCCCCTTCCCTGAGGAGCTCTGTAAACAGACACATGTGCAGTGGTCTAAACTATTAACCTACATAAGGGGACATGTCAGCATACACTGTGGAGGTAGGCTTAGCCCTTCAAAACAAAATGCTGGGACTCAATACTTAGATTCAACTTTTGATATTAATTTTAAATGCAAATTTTCCTTTTGTGACTTTAAGTTTCATTTTGTTCAGACCATAATCATCAATAAAAATATGCATTTTTATCTCCAGAAGTACACTGCTTTTAAAGTGCCTTTAGATTTAACTATTGGCATTGTATTTGTGTGGGATATTTTTCCCTCTTTGTATGATGTTCTGGTAACCTACACTATGAGAGCAGAGCAAAGATTAAAACATGGGTATGAACTTTGGTGAACTGAGACCCATTGTAGTATCCCTTTGGTACAGAAGGATACCACAGCATTATGAATCCATTCTCCCCTGATGTGGTGTGACAGTACTTTTCAGGTAGTGGTCTTTCTAAGCAAGTCACAAAGTGCCACCTGCTAAATAAAGCAGTTTGTATTGGCTGTAACTAACAGAAAAAAAAAAAAAAAAAGTCCACTGCTAGTGTTAATGAAAAGCATTTAGCCCTCAACCACACTTGTATCTTGAACTTATTTCTTACTCCACATCTGAGCAGACATCCTAACAGCAGGAAGAATGCTGTGAATGTCAAGGGCATTTGTGAAGGTCACAATCCTGCTAAGACTTGTGAACACCAGGCCTGCCCGTCCCTCTAAAGCCTGCCTCGAGGCAGGCAGTTGGAATCCAGGGGCCTACGCATGTAATTTCATGGTTGGCCTCTCTCTCCTTTTGTTTACAGAGGATGAAGTTATGTTTCTGAAAGAGATTTCAGACCAGGATCAGCGAACTATTCAAAAGGTACGAAGATCTTTTACATTGATAAATGACTCTTTTTAAATTGAAATATCAGTACCATTGGCTAAATGACACCATGACAAGGTGTCTTCAGATGTAGAGAAAGTTGGCTTATGCATTTCTCCATTATGCTCTTTTAACAATATATTTCCTTGTTATTTGGGATAAAGTGGCTAATAATAAGTAAGGACTCTGATGGAAAAACCCATTGGTACATTGGTAATCACCTGTTTGGGGATGTATGAGCATCTATCTTGTTGGTTGTAATGAACTGACAAGTTACAGGAGTTTGAGAGCTTCCTAACTTTGCTTGTAAGCATCTATAACCAAGAACGAGAACATGGTCACATCTTGTCTTCAGGCTAGATGTTGAAGGATGCTCTTTTTTCTGAACAAGAATGAATAGTCTTATTCTGCTAGATTGATCTTCATTTAAGGCAAGAAAAGTTTCAGTGTCATGAAAGCCAAGATTCCCTGGTGCATCTGATACACAGGGCCACAGTGGTAGCTCTTTCCTCAGCCCACACTGGTGAGATACCCTGCCTGAAGTCTTAGCAATATTTCTCCACTGTGCTATGAGCCCCCATGCAGACAGCAGCCTATCTCACCTGTGCTGAGAGCCATACCTCTCACACCCTGAAATATATACCTGTAGTGGTGCATAGATTGAAGATGCATAGAACTACAGATGAAAGGCAGATCCACATCTCCAAATTACTCCACTAAAGGTAATAAGTTTAGGTTCCATTAGGCAAAATTAAAAACACGGTTTTTGGAGAGATAGCTCATTGGTTAAGAGCATTGACCACTCTTCTAGAGGTCTGGGTACTGTTCCCAACCAGCTGCAACTCCATTTGCAGTGGACCAAATAGCCTTGAAGTACACTGAATGCACTTGGTGTATAGACACATATGCAAGCAACACAGCCATATATACAAAAATAAATATTTTTTAAAAGAATTTTAAAAGAAATATATATGTGTGTGTGTGTATGTGTGTGTGTATGTGTGTGTGTGCGTGTGTGTGTGTGTGTATAGACATATACATAGATATAGATATATGTTCTTCAATTGCATAAGCCACATTTCAAAAGCATGGTGACCACGTGGCCCCAAGTTAGGGTCAGATTCTGATCAGATCTGACTTTGCACTGCACGATATTCTTGGAGTTTAGATAAAATTAGTTTCAAGAGCTGTAGTTAGCATGGACAGGTCAGAGTCAGGACATGTTTTCATCTGCTAAGCAGGTCTCCATGAAATGATTTCATTTTCGTCGGCTTCACCCAGTTTCCTCCAGCTGCACTGTAAACCCTGCTGTTACAGAGTATCAATGACCTCTGCAGACAGGCAGACTAGAGATTCTCGGGATAATATCCAGATTCTGGTCTCACTTTGCTACCAGGGAAACACACTGCTCATTTAAAAACGTCCTCAGGCCACTCATCCTCAGGACCTCTAGTCACAATGAGTTACAGTCTAGTCTGTGTGGAATATAACCTGAAGCTAAAGCCAGAAATGTCCCCTGTAAGTCCTTAAGGGTGCTAAATACGCCTTGCGTCAGCTGAAACCCCTCATCTTCAGGCTGCCTCAGGTTTTAGATCTGCACTGCTCAGAACAGCCTTCTGGCCACATTGAGTCCCTGGAAATTTGCAACATTTGAGAGGATTCATTTTGAGCAGTTTTGAATGGGGAAAAAAACCAATGTTTGTTTCAATGAATAGAAAAAAAAATCTTCCTGTTTTCAATAATTTATATAATGAGTCTGCCTTCTCATTTGGAAGTTTTCTAAAATCTACATAGATAAAAATTTAATTCTCAAATTTGTCCTGAATTCAAAAAGATATACACAGTGTTTTTGTTTAAAAATTCGATGTAAAATGTAAGATGTTTCTCTCATAATTTTAATATTCATTAGGTGTTGATATTAATATTTGGGGTACCTATACAGATAGGTAAAACATAATTGTAGCGTGTTTTACTTTTTAGCAAGGCTTCTATAGAGTTGAATTTATGTATATGACTCATAATGCATTTGTTTTCCAGCTCTATTCTAGACGATTACCTTCCTGATGCTGTGACCCTTTAATATCGTTTCTCACGTTGCAGTGACCCCTAGCCACAAAATTATGCAATTTTGCTACTGTTATGAATCCTAACGCAAATATCGGATATGCAGAATGTCTGATATGTGATCCCTGTGAAAGGGTCAGCCAGCCAGTCACTAATCTGCTCTCTGTAATACAGCAGTTCTCCTTCATCTCACTCTTCCTCTACAAGGCCTGTGCCTCTCTTTTGCTTTTCCTCACAACCACTGGAGGTCTGTATAGACACAAAGTGTAGACTCACTTGTCACGGAGAGGAAAGAGCCTGGGCTTCCATTGTTCCTGCTTTATTTCTGACTTTGTGTCCCTGGGGACTAGTTCTTGCCACACACACACCCCCACACTCTTTCTCCCAGGCTTACTATGTATATAGAGATAATAATGTTTGTAAAGGTGGTTTGTCAACTGGAAAGCAGGTCAGACCTTGTTGAACAAGAAAGAACAGACCCTGTTTGCTTTGTTCCCAATACCTTTCAGTAAATTAGTTCAATGGTGTTGTTTATTGGATGTTTTTGAGTGTCACACACTGTACTTGTGCTAGAAAAAAAATAAATGTTTGTATGTTTGTACACACACACACACACACACACACACACGTGGGGGGGTGTTGCTGGGAAGGGACCAAGACCAAAGAGCAGGGTGATACATGGAGAAGAGAAGCCTGGTTTTGACTTGTAGGTTCTAGAACCCCTTTGCAAACAGTCCCATACTTTTTCTCACACAGCCCTCCTGAGAGGGCTGCCCGAGCTGTTATTCTCCAGAGGGCAGGAGGGCACAGAAGCTGGCAGCTGAGTGTGAGTGTGCAGTGTGAGGTGTGTTGTAGGACTTCTGGAAATGTGGCATGGCTGGCTCATGTCATAGGGACATGTTGAGATGAAAAGCTGTGGTAGAGCGCAGAGAGGATGACCAGAGCCTGGAGAAGAGGCAGGCAGAAAAACAAAGAATGGAAAAGACAAACTTCCAAAGCTTCAACCAAGACATGAGCTCCTTCTTTAAGCAGTAGATGTAATAAAAGAACAAACTGAAGATGAGACTGAGTCTGGGATAAGCACCCCACAGAATGGAATTCAGTAGCTTTCATGTTGTAACTCAAAATTCGTATTTAATTTAACAAGAGAGTTTATAAAGCTGTTTTCCACCTGCTGCCACCTCACAATCTCTTCTTGAGACCTTATTCTAGTATGTGGCAGATCAGGAAGCTGAGAGCGCAGTAGAAATGTGGTACCCAGCAAGCTGAGCAACTGCAGGAGGCAAGCGCAGCGGCTGGTCACCTTGGGGGCAGGAGGGTCAAAGGCAGCCAAAAGACAGGGCATTGAGCTGGAAGCCAGATAGAGCTGAGAGTGAGGGAACAGAAAGGATCCTAAGAACAGCAAGAAGCTGCTTCTTAAAGGGCAGGGTGTATGTTTCCTGCAGCTGGGGAGTGCATAAGAGGAAGAGGTAGCAGTACTGGACACACACTGGACAGGGTCACTCGTACCAAAGGGTCGGATGCTTTCTGAATTCCTGGAGAAGCCCGGACTCTGTGCTAGGCTCAGACTTGTGCTTCATCAAGAGGAATAGGAAGAAGAAAGAGGCGGGGTGAGAGGTCAATAGGTGACTTGGATAAACAGGAAACAATGCAAAGTCTTGAATGGTGACTCTAGAGATGTTTGTCAGATTAGTAAATACACGTAATTGATTGAGTCAAACAAAGGTCTAAATTAAGGTTTTAATTTTACCATCATAAACAGCAATTTTTGTCGTTTCAACTACAAAAAAACAAAAAGCTTCGTAAAGACAGAGTAATAAGGAAGGAGAGTGTTCAGTCAAGATGAATGGCTTGATGTGCGGATAAAATATCATCAAAATCTGAAACAAGCAAATGTGTCATACAGAAAGTTAAGCAAAGTTGTTATGGGGCTGACTCACTCACCCTGTCACTCATGATGTCACATTGGAGACCAATGTGTTGAGAAAATTTTAAGTAGTATACTAACATTATTAATTATTCACTATTATTGTGAATTATATTAATAATGTAATAAGTAAGCACTATTAATTAGTAAACATTGACATTGTTTTGTATATTAGTATGTTTGTATATGATTACCAGAACATAATAATCTACAGGAAATTAATTTTCCCTTTGATCACATTGTGATCCATTTTTCTCCCACATTAAAATATGTTTTTACTACATTCTGCTAAGGAAAACAGCTTGGGTATTTTGCACTTCTCTTTAGTCAAAATGTCCTGTTTTTCTCTATTACAGTTAATGGATAGTAGAGAGAGACTAAGATATGAGCTGGATTGTGAAAAGCTAGCCATTCAAGACATGGTAAGATGATTTCTATTTTCCCCAAGGAACCTTATTTCAGGTTATCATGACTTTAGTGCTTCTCATGTGAAGCTCACATTGCTGTGGGCAGCTTACTTCTTCCCTGAGACCCAAAGTGTATGTAAAATTACAGACTTTTAAATAGGTGTTTGTAGGAAAAGTTGGAATATCGCTTCGAAAAGCAGGGAGTAAACCACTGAAGATGGACGTATAAAATATTTTCATTTATTCCGGAAATCTAAAAACCAGTCAGAATTTGAAAGCCCCAGACTTGGAAGGCTTCGCTATTTTTAGTTACAAATTGCGGTAAACAGCAACAAGGAAAGCACGGGTAGATATTTTGGCATTCCGTGTTAGTCTCAGGAAAACACTGCCTTTTTATGTTCTTTTAAGAGAACTTTCCAGACGGCTGGTCTTTTATCAGTTGACTCCCCACTCCCAGGCCTTCACCACCAGCTCGTGGGGCAGCGCTGCCTGTCAGCTGACCACCACTAGTATGTCTTTGTTACAGTAAACTGTGTTTATTATAGTAAAAAATAAAACACAGCTTGACTTGGGTCTGAAATGTGCTTGGAAAGAATATGATACTGTGTGCAGGAGAATAGCTTGCTCCCAGGAAATCCATGCCACTTCACACACTGAAACGTTCGCTTTGCCACAGCTTGTCAGACTCGTGCCAAGTTGTGACTGTCTCCCTAATTCTGTTTTGTTACCCTGGAGCACCCTGTGTTTTGGGTTCCTTGTCATAGAAATTAATGCAAAACAATGGTCCTGGATTACAATGAAGCCTTCTATGAAACCGACTAGGGAATGCAGGCAAGGGGGGAAATTTCAGACCCACTGCTCATAAACACCATGTGTTAGCAAATGTGTTGTTTGGGGTCCTTTACTTTTAAATACCTGCATATAAAAAGCCTTCCCTCCTTTGGGTGTACTTGATGGGATTCTGGTACTCTCACAGTCTATCCCCCTCTGCCCTCCTAGCAAAGTCCAGCCTCTGCTTTGAAAAACAGCTAAATACACACATGGTATTATGGAGAAAGGAAGTGGTTTTTATTGGGCGTGAAGTAAATGTGACATTGTTAGTTTGTCAGTAGCAATTGAAAGAACTCTCTAGCAGGGAAATTGTGCCTGTACTGGGAGTAGACTCCAAGCCTGGGTCTTCCTTCCTTCCTTCCTTTCTTCCTTCCTTCCTTCCTTCCTTCCTTCCTTCCTTCCTTCCTTCCTTCCTTCTCTTTAATTGCTCACAGGGGGAAGGGGGATGATGGTGACCAATCCCATTTTATTTTGTTGGGCCTGAAGCTTGTTGCCAAGCAGCAAGGATCTGCCTCAAAAACCAAAACAACAACAAAAAACAAACAAACAAATAAAAACCCCAAAACAAAAACAAACAACAAAAACCCCCAGCGTAGTGCTATAATTTTAGTGTGCTTACAGTTTTGGGGGTTTGAGTTCTCAGTATGAGCATGAGTTTAAATCTGTCCTTGGGACCAAGGTTGTCATAGTGGACTAGTTTCTGTCCATCTCCCCCAGGCACTGAAGCTGCATTAGAGGGAGACAGCTTTCGGGATTATCAGCAGTGCTGTTTCATGCTCTCCTGTGTTTGTCCAAAACTGGAGTGTAGGGCTATGCTGAAAAGGAGAGGAAGAAAGTGAACTGGCCGTTATTTTATACACATCTCATTTCTTACTGAAAGGCTTCTTGTTTTCTGTTACTGTTTCCCAAAATAGTTTCTGGCCTATTAAGAGTCTCATGTAAAAAGCAAATGCACATTTAAGAATGACAACAACAACAACCACATACAACACACGATAAGCATAAATAAGCAAGCACGTATGGTATGTTAGAATTGTCACAGACAAATGATAGAGAAGTCAAAGTAAGAAAGAGCTACTTTGGCCCATGGTCTCTGAGGTCCCGTTCTGTGACCCTCTACTTCCACTGTTTCTAAGCCTGTGATGTAGTAGAACATTTGCTGGGAGAGAAAGTGGAGCAGAGCTCAGGGTGGAAGGAAGAGGCTAACAGAGGGGCAAGATGTAGTCCATAGGGGCATGCCCCATATTTTCTCTAGCTAAAACCTGAAGCGTCAGCTACTTCCTAACAATGCTGGCACTTATGAATCCCTGACTATAGCAATCCATTGATGAGGCCAGAGATCTCATGACCTAATTGCTTCTCTGGGATTGGACTCATTTTCTACAGACTCCGCCTTTAACACACAAGCCTTTTGGGGGAAACTTCATATCCCCACAATTACATATGGAGAAATCGTATCCCTAGATAAGGCTTGGAAGGGACACAGGAAATAGCTCTGTACCTTCCCATGTTCCTAAGCAATTTTTTTTTTAAATTTATCTTGTCAAGATAAGAGAGTCCCTATCAGAAAAGAAAGTCCCTTCCTTCTCCTGCTTCCCATATGCTTCATCTCTCTGTGGTTTCTCACTGCTGTCTAGAGCCAGGACAGACAGGGAGTGCAGGCTATACCCTAGTACCATTCTGGGGTCACAGCAGACTCCTGAGCTCCGCTTGCTTCTGTAGCCAAATTCCTTTTAATGCATGTTTCAAGCTGGCCCAGTCCTACTGTGTGCGGTATGACAGTGTTTGGGCATCCAGATGGGACAATGATGTTCCCAGAGATCTGAACAAAACCTCACTGATGTCAAAAATCTGGGAAGAATGGCCTTCTGTCAAAACTAGCACCAATGAGCAGTGCCATGAGAGACAGTCACTGTGTGCCCTGCAGACAAGGGCAGCTCGACATTCCCGTCTCAGTGACTCCCTACCCACCAGTCAGTCCAGTGTGGACAGCTGAGAGCTCTGCTCAACCTGTACTATCTAATTATATGGCCCAAAGGGCAGAGGGAAGCTACAGACAGGAAAAAGCCCCTCTGTCAATTGTTGATCACATAATCTCTAACAATCGCCACTGTAAGCTCATGAAAGATTTAAGGTAATTATCATTTTATTGTTATGAAAATAATTTACATTTTACAGAATCCCAAATGGCCTTATGGACTCCGAGGACCCTTGGACTACAGTTTGACATCTGCTACACTATTTAATAAGTTTAAAATATACCTAGCCTGGGGCCTCCTCGGTTTCCCCCATGCAGGGCAGGGCTCCCAGGTTGGCGTGCCACTTGAGGCTGCACCCCTGTGCTTGTACCTGAGGCCCCTGGGCTTTTGTGCCGAGAGCACACTGGCCTGTTGATGGACCACACGGCAGTGGCACTAGTGGGCATGGTGGTGGCAGGCGTGGTTCTGACCCAGTACATATTCACCTTAAAGAGAAAAACAAGCCTCAAGACCAAGAGCATCGAAATGAAGATTGGGTAACCACGAAATGACTAATGAGGAGTCTGCTGTCCATTTGAAAATGATGCCAGAATTTCAGAAAAGCTCGGTTCATATCAAGAATCACACAAGAGAAGAAGAAATTATCTTTGGTCTCATTAAAGGAGGCACTGCCAAACTTCAGATAATAACAGACTTTGATATGGTTCTAAGTAAAGTTTCCTACAATGGGAAAAGATGCCCAACATGTCATAATATCATTGACAACTGGAAGCTTGTTACAGTTGAGTATCAAAGAAAGTTACTGCAATTAAAGAAGCAGTATTACACTACTGAGGTTGATCCTGTTCTCTCCTCTCACCATGGAAGAGAAGTTCCCTTACATTGTAGAGGGGTATATCTATTTGCATGGTTTGTTCATTGAACAAGGTTTACCCAAAGCCAAACTTAAAGAGATTGTGGCTGACTCTGATGTCACACTCTAGGAAGGATATGAGAATTTCTTTGGCAAACTTCTATGGCACGGTATCCCCATGTTCATATTTTCAGCTGGTATCAGTGATGTACTTAAAGAAGTTATCCAACAGGCTGTCATTTATCACTCAAATGTCAAAGTAGTGTCTAACTTCATGGATTTTGATGAAAATGGAGTGCTGAAAGGATTCAAAGGAGAGCTAACTCATGTAGTCAACAAACATGACGGTGCCCTGAAGAATATAGAGTACTTCAGCCAGCTGAAAGACAATAGCAACATCACTCTGCTCAGGGACTCCCAAGGAGACTTAAGGATGACCAATGGGATAGCCAATGTTGAACACATTCTGAAAATTGGTTATCTGAATGACAGAGTAGACGAGCTTTTAGAAAAAACACATGGGCCCTTCTGATATTGTTTTAGTAAAAGAAGAATCATTGGAGATTGTCAATTCTATTTTACAGGAGACATTATAAACAAGCCAGTCATCTCCCAAGGATACACCTGAATCAGGCACTATCTGTCTTGAGGAAAGACTCTTATTTATAAAGCAGCCTTGCTCCTGGCATTTCCCCCTTTCCCCAACAGAGGGTCTTCAGATGTGTGGAGCCTGTCAACCGCAGCCCCTCTTCCCGCCTCCGTCACTATACTCACCAGATTTTTTAAGTCATTTAAAAACAATCTTAAGACCAAAATTAGAAAAATAGTTCCCTTTTCCAAAGTGAGTTTTGTAACTTGGTGTTCTGCAGTTTTGGGGGGCATTCCCTGAGGTGGGTGTGGGGGTACCGAGGATGCTCTCTGGGTGGACCATGTTCCTGATTTAACCACTGCTAGCTTCATAATTGGGGTGGAGTGTGACGACATCATCTCCTGAAATTGTGTTTTATTTGGTTATTTTGTCTGGAAAAAAATATTTGCCAGGAAGTTGTATCTGAAAAACTGTTGGTGTCCATATCACTAACATTGCAAATACTCGGTGTGAAGTTCTGACAATAAACCTGAAGTGGAAAGCTTTCCTAAGATAGATAGATAGATAGATAGATAGATAGATAGATAGATAGATAGATAGAGATAGTCATAAAGAATCTTTTCTCTTTTATATTTTTGATCCTCTTTCTTTCCAATTCATTTATCCACTAACAACTTTTCCTTGACACAGCACTGTTACACTTATACATTAGTACATGTCTTTCTCTTCTTTCTCTTCTTTTCATTTTTTTCTTATTATGTTTTTTGAGGCAGGATCCTGCTCTCTCATTCAGTCTGGCCTAAAACTTATGATTCTCCTGTTAAAGCCTTCCAAGTACAAGGATCACACGATACCTCTATGCCCAGCTATATTAACATGGACTGTGCCATTCATATTAGTCTCGAGCAGAAAGTTCCAAATACTAGGGCTAGAGAGGTGGCAAAAGACCCACTGTGCAAGCATGGGCACCTGAGTTCCAGGTGTTTCCATGCATGATCCAGGGAGCCAGAGATAGAGCCACAAGTATGGTAAGGCTTGCTAGCTGCCAATCCACTTAAAATCAGTACATTCTAGGTCCAGTAAAAGACCTGTCTCAAGGGAATAAGGAAGAAAATGATAGAACGTCCAACACTATCCTCCTGTCTCCTCTACTTCATACATATATTATATGTATGTAGAGCAGTGGTTCTCAGCCTGTGGGTCGAGACCCTCATGAGCGTTGGTTCTCAGCCTGTGGGTCGAGACCCTCATGAGCGTTGGTTCTCAGCCTGTGGGTCGNGGTCGAGACCCTCATGAGCGTTGGTTCTCAGCCTGTGGGTCGAGACCCTCATGAGCGTTGGTTCTCAGCCTGTGGGTCGAGACCCTCATGAGCGTAGCAGATCAGATATCCTGTACAATAGGTATTTACACTATGATTCATAACAGTTGCAAAATGACAGGAAGTAGCAATGAGATAATTTTAGAGTAAACAGTCACCACATCATGAGGCACTAATAGTAAAGGGTTGCAGTGTTAGAAAGGCTGAGAATCACTGTCCCAAAGTTCCTACAGCCTCTTTAAACAGAACCAACAGCTGGGAACCAAGGGTTGAAACACACAAGTGCACAGAGAAAACTTTACATTCTACCCATAACTTCTATTAAATAGAAATGTGCAGAGCCCACCTCTCTCTTTGAGGATGCTCAGGACTTCACACATTATTGTGTGGACGATACACCCATAGCCTAGAATCTGCTTTTATTTTCTCAATCTGATGACTCCTTGGTAAAATGTTAAGCACTGAGTGAGACCCTTGCAGATCTTCCAGGCATTTGTCCATACTGATTGCTTTGGTTCTATATCTCCTACTTCAGCCCCCAGTGCTCCCCTGAGAGACATCCCTCATCAGGCAGCTCCTAGTGGAACATTCGTTTTTGTAATGCTGATCTGTATGCTTAGATCAACACATTGGCCGAAATCTCCATGGAACTAGGGCTGAGAGCGATAGCAGATGAATTTTGAGTGGCATTAATTTTAAAGAGTCTGTGTTTCACAATCAAGAATGATACATGCTCTACGGTTTACTCCTGGCTGAAGATTCGCCTTTACCCCTAAGAATGGGTGTGTGAAATGAAGCAGAAGATCAGATGTTCTTCTTCTCAAATACTTTGCATACATCTATTCATGTAACCATACATCTATTCAGATAACCATACCATTTTCTCTTTATATCTGATCACATCAGCTATTTCATTAATATCTTATATCCAGTCATTAAAAAGCACTTTTTGCATTTTGCAAATATTGCCTCATTTTGTGAGTAATACCTGTGTTGTTACAGCACCCTGAGAATTGCTCTCCAGTAGAGAAGGCAGTTATCTACTGGAGACCAGTTGTTAGGTGCTGACTTCTTGCTTTATCTGGTGACTTAAAGCAGTGGTGGTGCAGCCTATTTGCCAAGCATGACTTCATTTGCTACCTGGAACAGAATGACCTAGAGAAATACCTGAAACAACGGGTCATTGCCCTTAACAATCTGGTGACCACCACATACTCTCCTGTAAAATCTTGCTTGCTTGCCCACCTCACCTTGTAGTTTTAGAGTATAAAATGGGAACAAAAACTGGATCTGAGACTAAGGCCTTTCGGGGCCTGTCCTGCCTTCAGTTCACTGGTAACGTCTCCTCCTCCACTCTCATTGGGGTTGTTGGAATGCTTCTTCCAGAAAGATTCCCACAACAATTGATGCTGTTCTTCTTCTAGAAAAGAAACATCCTGGGGGCTGGAGAGATGGCTCAACGGTTAAGAGCAACGACTGCTCTTCTGAAGGTCCTGAGTTCAAATCCCAGCAACCACATGGTGGCTCACAACCAACCATAAAGAGATCGAATGCCCTCTTCTGGGGTATCTGAAAACAGCTACAGTGTACTTACATATTGTCTTAGTCAGGGTTTCTATTCCTGCACAAGCATCATGACCAAGAAGCAAGTTGGGGAGGAAAGAGTTTATTCGGCTTACATTTCCATACTGCTGTTGATCACCAAAGGATGCAGGACTGGAACTCAAGCAGGTCAGAAATCAGGAGCTGATGCAGAAGCCATGGAGGTATGTTCTTTACTGGCTTGCCTCCCCTGGCTTGCTCAGCCTGCTCTCTTATAGAACCCAAGACTACCAGCCCAGAGATGGTCCCACCCACAAGGGGCCCTCCCCCCTTGGTCACTAATTGAGAAAATGCCCCACAGCTGGATCTCATGGAGGCATTTCCCCAACTGAAGCTCCTTTCTCTGTGATAACTCCAGCTTGTGTCAAGTTGACACAAAATTAGCTAGTACACATATAATAAAAAAATAAATCTTTAAAAGAAAGAAAGAAAGAAAAGAAACATTCTGAAGGCTTCCACATTGAAGGTGGCCTTTCCTGTCCTGAGCCTTTCTGTGCACGTGACCTGGTACCATGCTTATATGGTATATCCATTGTAATTTAATGTTAATTCTTGATTTGATAAGTAGTTTTCAAAGTTAACTCCACTGATGAACAGTACTGCCATCACCATAGGGAAGTCCCACAAACTCCCAACTTTGCAAACAATTAGTATTTTTAGATATATAATTAATATAAAGAAACAAATAACAAAGATCATAGCAGAGATCATTAAATCTGAAAATAGAAAAGTGACAGAAGTTAATGAACAAAGAGATGAGTCCCTGAAAGAAATCAACACAACGGATAACTCTCTACAAAGATTATCAATTATATAAAGAAATGGGCAAAACCCCATAATGGTAGATGAAATGCCATAGCAAGACAAGAAATGCAACCTTCAAGAAAACAGGACACCTGGCTCACATCACATCCTCCCATAGTTCAAGATTCATCACAAAAGAGGGACAGAAAGAGTGTAAGAAATGGAGGCAGTCGATGAATACACATATCAGTGTCCTCAAGCCTGGGTAACAGCAGGGCCACTGCACATATAAATCATAGTAACTGAGCCAGTATTACAAGTCCCATACAACCTGAAGTCAGACCAAATCTCAGCAAGGAAAGGGTGTGCATACTGGAAGTCCTATCCATAGGTGAGAAGCTGAGCTGCTGGGAGGGAAGAGGCACGCATCTTTAAGAATTTGGCCCCTGGTAAGTGGACCATACTCCAGTGGAAGCTCACACATCTAAGAAAATACAGGCAATGCAAATTGGACTTGATGAGTGAAGAAAAAGCAAGGACCCCAGGCTGCACAGGTAGAGAAGAGGAGAATGACTACAATCATTGTAAAAACACTGTAGAAAATTCTTAAAGGACTAAAAAGATTTTTCAAAGACAGAAAAAAGCCAATGACAAACAATTTTATGTTCCTTGATTTCTCAGTGTTAAGATATGAAGCAATTTGGAGACCAGGGCAGGAAGGATTCTGTGAACTTGAATCCACTCTGGTCTACCAGAAAGATTCAGGTCAACTAGACGAACCAAGGTTACATGGCAAAACACTGTTTGAAAACAACAAAAGAAAAAGAAAACCAACATCAACAATAAAATAAGCCAGCAAAAACAAAACTGGAAGCAATTCCTCAGAAAAGAAACCTCAGGTTTAGATGTTTTCATGAGAAATTTCTATCAAACGTGTAGCTTTTCAGTGTGTTCTAGAAAAGAAAGTATTACTTCCCAATGAGCTCATGAAATTGGTTTCCCCATGATGACAAATCTAGACAGAGATGCTAACAAATACCACCGAATGGAAATCTGTCACATATAAAAAGAATTGTGAGCTGTGGCTCAGCAAAGTTTATTAGCAGTGTTTAAGATCGTTTAAGTTTGACAAAAGTTGTGATGACTATTCTTGTTCATCAATTTAACTACATCTTAAATTAACTAAAACTTAACTGGCTGTGTACACCTGAGAGGGAATTTTTTCTTAATTAAATCATTGGAAGTGGGAGGATTCACTTTTAATATGGACTTTTTGAGGTAGAAAGATACACCTTTAATCTGGGCCACACCTTCTAGTGGCAGTCTATATAAAAGATATGGAAGGTGGAAGCCATCTCCCTGTTGCTAGCAAGTCCATTACTTCATTATTCTTAGACCCAAGGCCAGCTGAGACATCCAGTCTGGTGAACTGGTGAACCGAACAACTACTGGGTTCTTGGATCTTCCATTAGTAGACAGCCATTGCTGGACTAGCTAGACCTCAGCCCATAAGCCATTCTAATAAATCTCTTCATACATATAATATATTATGTATATAATTCTCTCTCTCTCTCTCTCTCTCTCTCTCTCTCTCTCTCTCTCTCTCT
>NC_034592.1:7031394-7036716 GCF_900095145.1 Mus pahari | reverse complement strand
TCTCTCTCTCTCTCTCTCTCTCTCTCTCTCTCTCTCTCTCTCTCAAAATACAACTTTCCAGGAACACAAATGCTCAAGTCCAGGTCAGTACACTTTGAAGCTTTTGCTCCATGAAAGAACACATGAAGCAGATGAAAAGACTAAACACTTGAAAGAGACGATACCCTCAAACCACATTATCTATTCAAGGTGTAGTATCTAGTATACATAAAGGCTTTTCAAACCTCAACAGTAAAACAATCCAATTGGAAAATAGTCAAAAGACATAAACAGATGTTCCCCTGAAAAAAGATGCCCGATCTCATTGACCAGGAAGAAAGTATACTAAAGCCACAAATTTCTTTGTTTTAAAAGAAAGGAAAATAGCAATATCTATAGATGAGTTAGCAAGAAGAAATAATCCCAAACATACCTAAGGGAAAGTTTGGTAAACATACCATACCATCCAGCAATCAAACATCATGAATTTTCCATAGAGAAAATGAACACTTACATCCATGCACAAAAACATTCATCCATCTACACTTCAACAGTTGAGTGATTGTGCTATGCAATTTCTATAACCATATAGTGCAATTTCACGATAAACAAACATAAACTTATGACATAGGCAACAACTTGGATTAAGCTCAAAAGAACCCTGGGAGATGGAAAGGCTAGGCCACCAGGAGAACACACATATCATTTGCACTATTCCATTTTTTAAAATAACATTTTGAAAAGGTATAATTTAGAAATTGTGTACAAACCACAATAGTCCTTGCCAGGGTTGGAGATGAGAAGAAAAGGCTCAACTAGGGTGGCTTAGTGTAACTATAAAAAGGTAACTCAAGGTCATTGGGGTCATGGAATTCTTTTGTCCTGTGACTGTAGTGGAAAATATGAAAACCTATGGGTGGAATAAAATTTCATAGAACTAAATGCACATACAAACATCACGTAAACACACACACACACACACACACACACACACACACACACACACACACACACTGAATAAGGTCTGCGGATTGTGGGTCACTTGATTAGTGTGGATTCATGCCTGGGAGATAATTAGGAAACAAACGGTCTGAGAAGCAGGAGTCCCTAGCATTTGGCCTTGCCCAATTTGACAGTCAGACAAGACACAATGATGCCTACCTCTATTGTCTTCATTGTAGTGACTATTTTGAAGTTCTGGTTTCTTTGAACAAACACAGAAATATTATAAGAATGTGTCTTTGTTTTTACCCCAGGTGTGGGATGTGAGGCTGCTTCCGACTGTCCACCACAGCTGACTGTGATTTGCCTCAGGTTCTAGCAGGAGCTGTTTTTGCCAACTGCAGCTAGTTTTTGTGGTTGTGTGTTGTTTGAAATTCTGGGGTCTTTTCAGAAGGTATATAACTGCTAGGGCCCTGATATAAGGGCTGTTGATTGTTTGCTGTTGGTCACAGTTCAGTAAGTAGTCATGCACAAGGAAGAAAGAAAAGGAAACTAGACATCCCAATGGGAAACCAAACTTGCCCCAAGGAACTTGCAATGCCCCATTCAGCAGAAAGTAATCTAACAATAATGTCACCTCCTTTGTCCCCAATCCTTTCTCCCCCTATCTAGTGTTGGAGGGGTAGAAAAGGCGAAGAAGGGTGGAAGAGAGAAGAACCCACAAAATAGTCAAGGTCCAGTTAGAGTTTACATCAAATTTCTGGTAGAGAGATTATATTATCCACGGTGTTTCTATTGGGGAAATTGGGTAAACATCAGAAGATCTCCAATTTATTACATATGCATATGGCTCTCCAATCATTTCAAGATAATGGTCCACTTTAATGCACTAAGTTGACTATTGGTGAGGAAATGCTGCCAATCCAGACAAAATTTGGTAGTTCTTAACAAAACCCACACACTGTTTGCTAAGTAGTAACCTTTCTAACATATATTTCTAGAGATTTTTCTACCCAGCTGTACTTTTTATGTTCATTAAAAAAGATTTATTTTTAATTTTTAATTATTTGTAGGGAGTGAGTGCACATAAGTACAGGTACCCAAGGTGGGCAGAAGAGGGCATTGAAATTTGCTGCAGCTGCAGTTGCAGGTGGTTGTGAGCCACCAATGTGGGTACCAGGAACCAAAAGTGTATTTTATGACTAAACTTTTTAAAACCTAGTTTGTGGGTTTCTGTTCTGTTTTGGCATATTTAAAAGCTTTTACATACAGGGAGCTAGTTCTTATGTTTTCTAAACTCTGATGGTTTTAGCTTTTGTTGAATATTATTCACATTAAATATCTCATATATTCTGTGAGATAGGTGTAAATTTCATATTTTTTTCCAAGTAGTTATCCATTTATTACAGTACCATTTGTAGAAAAAAACTTTTATTTCATCTGTCAATATGATGTTCAAAAGCAACGATGCCTCATTCCTAGGAGTATGGAAGAATAGATCATTAATTCATCAATAAGTACATGTTGTATATGTTTCCTTATGACAAGCATTTGTCAAATTTAGGACCTTTTATTACTAGTTTCTTGAGAATTGTTTTCTTTATCATGAGTGGCTGTCGAGTTTTGTTTGTTTGCACTCAGCTGTGAAGAGCAGCAGGGTGAGGTAGTTGGGTATTTGAGTGCTAAGGAACTTTTGAATTATTGTGAAAACTCGATTGAATTTAACAATGGTTATATTGAAGATTGTGGAGGAAAAAATGTTAAATTATTGTAATAGAGATCACCTTTTAACTTTGAATAGTTTAGCGATGATTAGAGTCATTGGCATAACTTATAACTTTATATTAAACAAGTCTAAGTATTATTGAAGTAAGCATTAATAGAATATTTTGCTATAATTATTTTTATGACTGGAAATCAGTATTAATTTGTAAAGCAAAATTTCATTTTTTATATTGTTGAGAATTAGCTGTTAAATTGTATTTCTTAAAATTATAATGAGGATTATAAGAATATAATAATGTATCAAAATATACTTAATAAGCAAACATCACATGTATCTATATAATCTATTATGTGAAAGGGGTAAATAGATGCTAACAACTGAAATAATCATACTTGCATTTCTTTTCACTTTTGTTAAGGAACTTTATTAAGTACAAGTTTGTTTTCAAATTTTTTTTATCATATATGTTTCAGATGTTTTGTAACAATTTCTTCTTTTTAATCTTTGCAAATGGTAAATGTTAATATGGCCCTTGGTTTTTACAGATCAACAGACAGAGAGAAGACATTGAAATTAAAAAAAAGTATGCCAGTTTAAGCAGCTATTACGGAGGCAAGGTTGTATGGAGTCTATCTATCTATCTATCTACCTATCTATCTATCTATCTCTATCATCCATCTCTCATCTGTCATCTATCTATCCATCTATCTATCTTTCTATCATCTATCTTCTATCTCTCATCTGTCATCTATCTGTCATCCATCTATCTATCTATCTATCTATCTATCTATCTATCATCTATCTTCCATCTCTCATCTATCTGTCATCTATCTATCTATCTATCATCTATCTATCTCTGTTGCTATTGTTATCTCTCTGGGTTCAAGAACATGCCATTGCTTTCTCATATATGAGTTTAAATAAAAGTGCTTGATATAAGAGTAGGTAGTGCTCTTGCAGAAGACAGACACACACAAAGAAAACAAGATGCTTGAAAGTGAAACAAGATTGGTAGGTGGGGGATAGAAGGTGAGGGAAATAGGGAGGGAGGGAGGGAATAAACAGTGTAGGTGACAAGTTACTGTCTCACTTTCCCCTCTCTGCTTCCCCCTTCTTCCCACCTCTGTCCAAACCTCAGGCTGTCACCTCCCCAGCTTTACAAAGACTGTCCCAACAGCTGCTGCCAAGGAATGTATCTGATTCATGTACTTTCCTAGAACAGTGGAATAGAGGGACACCCAGTTCCAGTTACCACTCAAAGCAGGCAAGGGAGGGCTGTGCAACTAATAACGAAGGCAGATTACCATCCAGTGAGAGTGAAAATACCCATTCTGGGATGGAACCCTAAGGTAAAATGAGAATAATTGTTGACTCTTTTGGGGGCAGAGAGGAACATTTGCCAAGGGAAGAGACGCTTCTATCTTTGCAACACGTCAAACCAAAGAGGGGACACAGTATCTGCGGCATCCTTCAGCTTCCCTCAGTGTATCTCCAAAGATGAAAAGGAAGTTGTCGAAGAAATATGTTAGTCCTGCTGTTGTTCCTGCTGCTCCTGTCACCGAGACAAGGGTCACTGTTCCTGCCACTTCAGAAGTTATTACGAATCTCCTTGCAAAGCCTTCAGAGAAGCATGTAAGAAGCATGCACATCATATGTAAGAACCATGCACATCACCACTGTCTACTGCACTTCACGTACTTCATGTGGACAGGGTTGTCAGCCTTTTCCAGGCCCCATGTCTCCCACTTTCTAGCCCATTGTCAAACACACCCAACACTCACTTAAGAGTGGGTGCTCTGGTAACTGACCAGGATATCTTGGGAAGTCCATAGCTTTCTCAGGATGATACTGTTACCCACAGTGAACTGCATTGTATAGGTTAGTTCATAAGCCTTAGTAAATCTCTATTGGATTAGTAAAATCTGAGACCTACATTCTTAAGTGCTTACTAGGGCGAATTGCACTAACCCCTTGCTCATGTCTCCCTGAAGGAAATGGAAGGAGCTGGTCCTTTTGTTTCCACAAGAGTTCACACTTCTCACCTAGATTAACCAACACTACCGGGAACAGACATGCATACGTTATAAGCTGTTGCTCTTCTTAGCCATGTTAAGAAACCGTTCTCTGAAGTTCTGCTGCTTGGCGGCTTGTGAGAGTTAGGACGGCACCATCCCATGGGCTTAGGTTGTAAACTGCATGCAAAAGAGAAAGCTAGCTAAGCACGAGTATTACTCTGCGTCCGTTTCCTGGTTGTGCAAATAGTATGACCAGATGATACAACTTCTTTCTGCTTTGGCTTCACCATGATGGGTAGTGCCCTGGAACTAAGAGTCAAAATAAATCCTTTCTCCCCTAAGTTTCTTTTTTTTTCTATTGTTATGCATTTTATTTTACTTTCTATACCACGGTTTATTAATTATAAGCTAATTATACTTAAAGATAAACCATCAACTCAGTTGATATTGTTTGAAACCTTTTGGATACTCTTTCTGAAAGCAACTAACCAAATAAGATGTTCCTTGTATGAAGAAATGTTATCTTAAAAGAAAATGATTCTGTTTTTGTTTTTTTCGTTTTGCTTTTTTTGTTGTTTTTTTTTCTATTTATTATTATTTTCTTTATTTACATTTCAAATTCTATCCCGAAAGTTCCCTCTACCCCCCCGCCCCTGCTCC
>NC_034592.1:7028779-7031383 GCF_900095145.1 Mus pahari | reverse complement strand
GAAACAGGGTCTGTCCCAGAAGTTAGGTTGCTTCTGTCTGTCCCGAAGCTGTGTAGCTTCTCCTGTCCACACTTTTGCTAGCGCAGACTGGTGCCTAAGCGAACCGGAGCAAAGATGGCTCTCCTTCCCGCTCAGGCCTTGAGACTCCTCCCGGGCAGACACCCCTCCTCGGGTGGGAAAGGTGCCGGATGACTGGAACCAGAAACAGGATCTTTCCCAGAAGCTGTGAAGCTTCTCCAGGCCGCCCTCTCCCTGGCACTGCACTGGAGCAAAGATCCTCCCCTAAGTTTCTTTTGTAAGGGTATTCAACAAGAGCCACAAGTAGCAAAGGTGTAGCTTATTACCCAGCACTGTATTCCCCAAGACTACTCTTACAAATGAACCTGGGGAGGACTTTCTTTGTGCTTAGCTGTGGGGATAATGATGGATCTTGGTGCATATAGTTTGTGGGCACCATAAATTGTGTAACTAGACAAGATTTTTAGATCTAGCTGGTAACTCACTGGGCCAATGTATATCCCTTAACGTGGAGTGTCCACTTAGGCGTTTAGATCTTCTGTGTCTCTGAGTCATGTTCTGCAAGGTTCCATGTTCTTCTTCCTATAGGTAGCAGAATCTGCCTGTCTATAGGACATGGAAAGACAGAGCAGGATAATACAGTTGTGTGCGTTTTGCTTCACAAAGGGGACAGGAAAGGAGATCTAGGTCTCTTAAACCACTTAATTAAACAGGTGGATCTCTCCCAGAGAATGATGGGGGGAGAGGGAGAGAGCGAGAGCGAGGATGAGAGGGTGAGAGCGAGAGGGCGAGGGCGAGGGCGAGAGCGAGGGGGCGAGGGAGCAGGCGAGGGGGCGAGGGGGCGAGGGGGCGAGGATGAGGGCGCAAGGGCGAGGGTGAGAGTGCAAGAGCAAGAGCGAGGGCGCGAGGGCGCGAGGGCGTGAGGGCGAGGGGGCACGAGGGCGCGAGGGGGCAAGGGCGAGGGGGAGGGCTCCAGAATTTATCAGGGAAAGTCAGTCCACTTGGGAGGAAGCATCAAGAAGTGAGAGAAGTCATTCTTGGCTGGTGTAGGGGTACTTGCTTGTGTGGTCCCAGCACTCGAGACAGAGGCAGAGGCAGAGGCAGGCAGAGAGGCAGAGGCAGGCAGATTACTATGAGGCAAAGGCCAGCCTGGGCTACAATAGTGAGCCTGGGGCCAGCAAGGACTGCACTGCAAGCCCTGTCTCAAAAACAAAAGAAAACCAAGATACAAAAAAAGGGAGGGAGAGAAGGCAGGCAGGCAGGCAGGCAGGCAGGCAGGAAGGAAGGAAGGAAGGAAGGAAGGAAGGAAGGAAGGAAGGAAGGAAGGAGAAATGTTTCTACTATAAAATCTGGAAAGCAGAGCTAAGTGGAACACTGTGTAAGCCTCCGAGGAAGCGGCTTCGCCATGACTGACCAGTGACTGTTTTATAATCCTGATATTGAGAAATGCTTTCTTTTTATGTTCTCCCCAAACAAAAACTGATCAAGGGGGTGGGAAGATGGCTCAGTGGCTCCGAGGGCAGTACAAGCTGGACAAGCATGAGGATCTGAGTTGGAGTCCCCAGCACTTATGTAGAATGCCAAGTATGGCTGCTCATGTCTTGCCTCTCACCATTCCCAGGTGAGACTGGCCAGCCAGCCTAGCCAAAGAAGTGTCTGGCTCAGCAAGAGATCCTGTTTCAAGAGAATGAGGCACAGTACAGTAAGACATATGAGGCCCTCCTCTGGCCTCTAACTGTTTGGGCAGGTGCTTACACATCTCTCTGCCTGCCTGCCTGCCTGCCTGCCTGCCTGTCTATCTGTCTCTCCCTTCCCTCCCCTCCCTTCCACCTCCTTCCTCTCTCTCTCCCTCTCCCTCTCTCTCTCTCTCTCTCTCTCTCTCTCTCTCTCTCTCTGTCTCCCTCTCTGTGTGTCTCTGTCTCTGTCTCTGTCTCTCTGTCTCTGTCTCTCTGTCTCTCTCTGTCACACACACACCACACCACACCACACCACAGAGAAAAAACAAAACCCTGGTCTGAGTGTTCAGAACAACTTGCAAAAGGAACAGGGAAAGTAATCAGCCACCCTGGGGGACCACAGCAGAAGATCAAGAGCTCCTTGCCCAGGAGCCATAGCTATACCCCCTCGTTTTTCCAAAACAAAAGGATTATTATAAATGTCTGGAAATGTAGCTCAGTGGTAGAGTAAGTAGTCTCCCATCATGTCTAGCTCCATAGGTTGGCTTTATTTTCAACACTCACAAAAGACAAGTTTTTCACTGTGAAGACTGACATCATAGACACAGATTTTTAAGAGTACAGATCCAAGAGACATTGCTCTATTTGGCAGTGAAGAAAGGTAAAATCTTCCAAGATGAGCTCTCAATCCAGAATATCTATGCTCCAAATGCAAGAGCAGCCACATTCATTAAAGAAACTTTAGTAAAGCTCAAAGCACACATTGCACCTCACTCAATAATAGTGGGAGAATTCAACACCTCGCTCCCATCAATGGATAGTGCCTGGCAAACACAGAAGTGCATGTTCACAGTCAGCTATCGGAGGGAACACAGGACCCCCAAAAGAGGAGCTAGAGAAAGTACCCAAG
>NC_034592.1:6998940-7026054 GCF_900095145.1 Mus pahari | reverse complement strand
AGCTCAGGATCCCATTGTGCCTCCGTCTGTGCCTGGTGAAGGGTAGCTCAGGGATCCCATTGTGCCTCTGTCTGTGCCTGGTGAAGATTTACCAGCCAAGGAGGGATGAGCCCGTGCTCTTACAAGGTCACTGACTTGTAATACTCACTTTGTGAGTGTCCATTCTTGAAAAGTAGGTTTGAAAACCATCTTTAAATGGATTCCGGAATGCTTTTCATAGAATAAACTTGAGCACTTTGTTACTTTACTTATGGGTGTGTCCAGGCCTTAGCTGAATTCATGGTGCCCTACTTTAAGCCTTAGGCTTAGTGAGCTGGTGCTGGGCACCTTGTTCTTGGCGAATGTTCCAGTGGCCAATGCAGTGGGTACCTGTCAAGGATGTCTGGGGCTAAGATGCTAGATGCTGACTGTACAGGACAGAAGAGTAGCGTCAACAGCCAGGCAGAGCAGCTGAGGTCCCAGCAGCAAGGGGAAGATGCAGAAGCAGCCCTCCCTGTCACCTTCATGACCCCACGGCTAGAACTGAATCTTAGAAATCTGGGTCAGAAGCCCCCGTACCCTCAATATAGATACAAGCTGAGCTTTCAACATCAAGAGAGACACAGACCCCTCAACACACACACTCACTGCTGTCTCCCACTGAAAACATACAAAAGGAGAAAGGAAAGCTGACTTAGGGTCTCTGAGAAGCATAATTTCAGTCAGCCTTTCTCCTAGGATTATACCCTCTTTGAATCAGAATGATCTAAAGGTTTCCAGAGCTTCAGAGAACATTCTATCACTTGGTAAGACTCTCACAGTTTAACAGTAAGTACTAACTGGACAAGAGGAGGGCTCAGGGACCTAAGCTGGTCCTTACATCTTAACTAATTCAATTTTAAATGTATTTTCTGGTCCTCAGTTGTTGCTGTCACCTATGTTAGTAGTTCTAGTCCCAAAGCCATCTTCCTTTTCATTGCATATTAGTTCTGTCAGTGCCACACAGCTTAGGATCACTTTTAAATGTTTAACTCAGGGGGTCTCTAGACCTCTTGAAATGACCTTTAAAAGACTTTATAATACCCACTACAGGCAAATGACCACGTGGAAAGCTCGCTGCAGGAACTTTTACATCAGCCATTTCACTTCCTAATTAATCATACTTATTTTTGAAATCTGTGTCATTTGGTGGGAACAGAGCACATGCTGCCTTGGGGGAGACAGGGATAAAGGCAGTGTTTAGCCAGTCTGAAAACCACGGCACACGCATCACCTTCAGATCTCAGCTCATAAACGATTTCACAACATGAAATTCATATTTGTACAGGATAATTACGTAAAGTTTATTTTTTGATAGCTGCAAAACAGTTCAAATACTCGGGTTTCAGGTATCAAGGTTAAATGGGATTCTTGGTTTTCCCTCCCCCTCAGGCAACCCCAAGTAATTAGTTAATTAAGGTCACACCCAGTAAATACTTCTCTGGAGGACTTGAGAGCCTCCTTTGGGGTAGCCTGGTCTATGATGACAAGCCATATGGCATGTGTTTCGGTCTGCTCAGGGCCCATCTGTGGGAACTAGGACAGAGATGAGGTCAGCCTTGTTCCCATTCTTCTCACAAGGCAAAGCAATTCGTGTAGTCCAGAAAGCAAAGGAACATAAACTGTAAAATAGTTAATGCTTAATCATGACTAGTTAAAAATAGTTTTGTAATAGTTTACAGTTATGACTATAATCATTCTGCAAGCTAGTAACTTTAAAATGATTATATGATACCAAATTATTATCTCCACCATTCAACCCTTTTGTTTGGCTAAATTACACATAAGGTTGAAAATAAATTGTACAAGGGAAAAAAGCAATGTACCTGTTATTGTTTCAATATTTCATTAGTGTCCCCCTTGGCTGAGCCTAGTAAATCAAATTTTAGTTCTACAGAATGCAGATGGTTGTTGAGCTTGGGATGCCTGGTAACTGAGCCATATAGAGAAGTTCCTGTATGTGACATGTGTGGTCTTTGGTCTTTGGAGGCTGACAAAAGGTATTTACTGTATTTTGATGATTATGTTGATGCAAAAGACTTCCAATTATACTGGTTTTATTAAGGCATGAACTTGTGCATACATGTGCTGTGTGTGTGTGCGATATTTGCTTACGCATTTGTGTGTGCATATATATATGCTCTGTGTGCGTGTATGTGTGTGTGCATATGCGTGTGTGTGTGCGTGTGCATGTATTGTGTGTGCATGTGCGTGCGCGTGCGCGCGCGCGCGCGCGCGCGCGTGCGTGCGTGTGTGTGTGTGTGTGTGTGTGTGTGTGTGTGTGTGTGCTATGTACCCCAGGCTAACTAGCTTGTGAGCTTCCAGGAGATTCTCTTGTCTTAATCTCCCTCTTGTTCTTGCTGCAAGTGTTGAGGTCCCAGATGTGTGCCTCCACATCTGGTTCTGGGAACTGAACTCAGGCTATCAGGCTGGGCCAGGAGACACTTTTACCCAGTGAGTCATCTTCCTGGCCTTAAAGTTGCATTTCCATTTCTGTAAGATTAATCACTTTACCCTGTGGAAACAAGTGCAGATTAATCACACACTACAACACTTGCTTTGCTTTAAAATCAAATGCCCCTAAAATAAATTTGCCTTTAGTTTCTGCTCCCAGAGACCCGACCTAAGAATCCTATTTAAAATTAAACTGAGTTTAGAGAGCTGACACCCCATTACACTGGAGACAAATAGGAGATCTGTGAGTTTGAAGTCAGCCTGGGCCACATAGTGAGTCTCTCTCATAAACTAATTAATGAGTTAATTAGTTAAATAAAATTCTACCTAAAGGTAGTCTTTCTCTTCCATAAAATTTTATGTTGGGTAGTTTGATGGCAAATCAAACACATACTTTCAATATACTTAGAAGTAAAAATTGTTAGGGAAGTTAACATTTAGTATTTCCTGAGCAAATGAAAATGTTTAAAAGTCACATGAAGGCCTTTATGCCGTTTAAGAGCTTTTACATTTACTTCTCTGTGAGAATTAGTTCTTTCCTTTTACCCTGTGGGTCCTAAGGACTCACATTGCAGAGACATTCAGTGCTGAGTGCTCACACCTGCCGAACCATCATGCCTGCCCAGACATTATATCTTTATCTCACTTGTTTTGTTGAGGAGAAAAAAAAATGTAAAACTTTGTTACACAGCATGTTAGTCTAATTAAGCTGAAAACCAGAGATTTGCCATTTTGCCAAAGATGAGAAATATATAAACTGAGCGATTTCCTAACCTCCTCCAAGTACTCTTGGCCAGCCATGGTGGCAGGTGCTAGGTCCTAACCACATGTGAAATGTTATCCTTAGTGTCTTGGTTCTACATAGCAGGCATTTCACCCGGTTTTCTCACCAATGAGCTGACACCAGAGCCTCTGTCAAGATCCCAAGCACTGGCAGCATGGCAGCACTGGTGCGGCCTTTCCCACACCGCTGCTCATCCACACTGCCACTGTTGCTGGGCCTAAGGCTGTTGCTCAGAATTGCCTGATGTCCCAGAGAGGCATCAGGATCCACACTTGAAAGGACCACGCCGGGGTGGCCACTGCATGTGGGCTGTACTGGCTCCCTGCTTGGATCTCCTAGCTCCACCAACCTGTCCTTTTTTCAGCTGTGACTTCTTTCACCCAAGAGCTCCAGACCTCAAATTCTTCCTTAAAATCCAAGAATTGGTCTAGAGAGTTAAGAGACATCATTATTTTTTTCTCTCTGGAAATTTAAGCTTTTCTCCATTTCATATGCCTTTGGTTTTCTCCTTAATGTAATGTGTTCATTCATTAATGAAACTGAGTTTATCAGGAAGACAAATGCACACTCTAATTCCAGCATTTCAGGAGAGGCCCAAGCAGGAGGACCACAAGCTTTGAGGCCAGCGTATACTTAACAATAAGATAGATAATCTCTAAACAAAACTTTTTTTTAAAGAAGCAATGAAGGAAAAATAAAATGATGAAAGGAACATTGTTTATTCCGTAATTATTACATTTTACTTCCAACTTTCATTACCAAACAGCTTCAGTGGCCAGTGATATCCCACTAATGCTAGGCAAATCCGAAGTCTTTACTAGCTGTGTCTGTGCAATGAGTACCAGAGGCTGGTTGGCTGTCGTGGAGGCTAGAAATCCGCCCGCCTCAGTCTCCTGAGTGTGTTTCACTATGCTTAGCAAAAAAGGAGAATTTTATTCTAGCTTTTAATAAATCTTCTTAAAATGAGGGCTAGAGAGATAATTTAGCAGTTAAGAGTGCTTGCTGTTCCTGCAGAGGACCCAAGGTAAGTTACTAGAAACTACATCAGCTGGATAACAACCACCTACATACAGCTATTGGGAAGAGAGGCCCCTTGGTCTTGCAAACTTTATATGACCCAGCACAGGGGAATGCCAGGGCCAAGAAGTGGGAGTGGGTGGGTAGGGGAGCAGGGGTGGGGGGAGGGTATAGGGAACTTTCGGGATAGCATTTGAAATGTAAATAAAGAAAATATCTAATAAAAAAACATTAAAAAATAAAATTAAATTAAATTAAATTAAAAGAAATGTAAATGAAGAAAATATCTAATAAAAAACTAAAAAGAAAAAAACAACCACCTATAACTGCAGCTCCTGGAGAACCTACACAAACACACTGACAGGCACACACAGACGGGGAATGAAAAATAAGGATTTAAAAAGAAATATTTACCAGTGCTTGCAAACACCTCTGTATTAATCTCATGTAGGAATCATTTGTCCATATATACGTACATATCCTTCCAGTCATTGGATGAACTGGAGCCATACATGTTTAGATATGTATGTGTATACATATATGTGTATGTAGCCATATAGATTATGCCCATAGCTGTTCGTTTGCAGTTTTCCACCTAAGGCCTAATTCTTGGAGATCTTTTTTTAAAAAGATTTCTTTATTTATTATATGTAAGTACACTGTAGCTGTCTTCAGACACTCCAGAAGAGGGCGTCAGATCTTGTTACGGATGGTTGTGAGCCACCATGTGGTTGCTGGGATTTGAATTCTGCACCTTTGGAAGAGCAGTCAGTGCTCTTACCAGCTGAGCCATCTCACCAGCCCATTCTTGGAGATCTTAACATGATAGACCACAAAAAGATAAAAAAGAAAAAAAGGTATTTCCGTTTCCTTTTTTAACATTTATTTTCATGTGTCTGGAGATTGCATGTGTGACCATCAGAGGACAACCCAGCGGAGTCCATTCTCTCCTTGTGCCCTGTGGGTTCTGGGAACCAATCCCAGGCTGTGAGCCTTGCTGGAAAGCACCCTTAAGTGCTGAGCACCTCTCTGGTCCTTATATTTTAATAACTTTTTTCCTACAGAATTTTATGTAACTGGTCTTAGTCATATTTCCATTTGAAGCCAAAACTTCCACCATCTTTGGAGCCTTTATTTCCTTGTGTAGGTCTAAGTTTCTCTCCATGATCATATTCTCTCTTTTGGTCTGATGATAATGAATTCTCAGCTTATGTTCCTATAAAAAGACATCTCCATTTTGCCTTCTTTTCTGAATCTGGAAGGCAAGATTGACAGAATTTTTTTTCTTTTTCTAATGTTCAAAGATATGACCCCATTGTCTTCAGCCTTCTGATGAGAAGCCTACTACTATACATTTGGTTTTCTTGTTCTGTGTCTTCTAAGACTTTCCTGGAATACAATGTAGTGAGCTTTGCTATAGCTATAGAATGCATAGCTTTCCTTTATGTGCAATGTACTTCAGTGGTAGAACACTTGCCTAGCACTGCAAGGTCTCATGCCCAGCACCCCCAACACCCCAAAATTTCCTTTTTATATTTGCTTATCAGCAGAGAGATTCTATGCATTTTGGTGTGTGTTGTCCAACCATCAGGATAGATATAGATATAGATATAGATATAGATATAGATATAGATATAGATATAGATATAGATATAGATATAGATATAGATATAGATATAGATGATATCTATTAGTGATAAAGCCCGTCATTAACAAAACTTATACAGGGTGCACGCACGAGTCTCTCAGATCATCTGAACTGCTCTGAAACCCTTGTATGTTCTGCCCACGAATACTAAACTTTTCCATATGCCTCTAACTATTCTTCCTTTGCCTTCCATGGATACACCCTGGTGTATTTGTGGTGTTCAAAGATATCTTTTTGCTAGCAAGATAACAATAATGTTCATATAAAGGTCAATTGATCATTTCATAAGCATTTAGATAGAAAAAATCATTTCTTCCATAGTGCCTTAATTTCCTTTTCTGTCACCATGGTAAAATGCCTTGACAAAAGCAGTTTGGGATGAGAAGGGTATATCCTGGCTCGCAGCTACAAGGTGCTGTCCTTACTGACAGTGGAATGAACTTCAGGAGCTTGTGGCAGCCAGTGGATGTCCATGCACTGTCAGGAAGCAGAGAATAGAGAACACTCTTGCTTAGCTAGCCTCCTCTTTATGCAGTCTAGCATCCAAAGGTAAGTAATGGTGGTACTCACTTATCTCTATGGACCTAACCAGGATGGCCCTTCACAGACCTGCCCAGAGGCTGCCTCATCCCTCACAAGCATGCGTGGAAGCTTGTTTTCTTACGAATTCTGTCTCATCAAGTTGATAATTGAAAGTAACCAACACAGTGAGTTACAAGATGATTTTGACCATGATGCATTTAAAGGAAAATGATGAGGGAGAAATCCCTTTCACTAAGCTCAGAAAGAGTATCCAAAGCTTCACACCAACAGGAATTAAAGAAAAAGAAAACAGATATATGTGGATATTACAAAGGCTGTAGTAAATTTTATGGCAGTTAATAAGCATAATGATGTTTCTTCTATTACAAACCTTGGCTATTGACTCCAAATTTCAGAAGTTGTTTCATATAAGTGTTAAGAAATTTTAAAAGCATGAGTTCTATCTAATATAAGTAAAAATTATTTGTGCCTGATACTCACAAAGGTCAGAGAGAACATTGGATTCCCTGGAACTGAAGTTACAGATGGCCGTGAGCCACCATGTAGATACTGCAAATGGAACCTGGGTTCACACAAGCACAGCCACTGCTTTTAACTGCTGAGACATCTCTCCAGCCCCTGAAATGAGTATTCTCAGTTTTGAAATTTTAGTTATAAACTCAAAAAAAAGAAATATCATTGTGGAAATGATTCATAATTACCCTTTGATAGTACAAATACAGTCATTTATTTTATATTTTCCCTCTCAGAAAGCTTGACCATCCAATTTCATTTCCATCATTGCTTGGCAGTCCAGTGTTTGCACCTGTTAATGCAATGACCACATAAAGACCAGCATGTGTATTCCAGAGAAAGAGGAATGTCAGCAGCTGGCAAAACAGAATGACAGAGCCAGGATTCAACAGAATGTGCTGTGGCAAGGTGGAAAATTTGACTTGGGACAAGGAACAAATATTCTAGTCAATATGAGGTGCTTTGCTTTCTTTTGTTTTGTTTTCAATGAAAAGAAATGGTGTCACCATTGCCACAATTGCGCTATCTTTTGGGAAGACTGAATAATTATTTACATTTCAGAATACATGTTATAACACAGTCTTATATCTAGTTCCATAGTTGATCATCCTTTGGGAAAAAATAAAGCCTTAAAAATGGGTAGTGAATTTCACCACAAATCTAAACACAGAATGTTAAAATAAATCTTTAATCCCTGACATGAATTTGGATACTGTAAAATAAGACATCGATGTCTTTTGATATAGCATTTTATTTTTTATTTTGCTTTCCTTAATTATCTAAAATGGACTTTTTAAAACTTGGTTTATATTTCTTTAGCATTGTGGTAAAAAACATTGAGATGCAGTGACCTCAAAGTTCTACAGTTGAGTTCACCTTGTTACCACATGCCTTTGCAGAGAGACCATTCAAGTGGACCGTCCCTGTTGGGGACAAGAGAATGGAGTGGCCCTTAAATGTGTCTGTCTCCCGTCGCTTGGAAGACCTTCTTTTTTTGTTTTGTTTTCCATTTTCTTAATTCATCCCCCAGAGTTTCCAATAGTTACGAAAGATCTGTGTTAAAAGTCAGGGATAAAAGGCTACCTTCAGGCATGGTGAACCTGTAATTTCGATTAATCATTATTTTTGTCTGTTTGTTTTGTGAGACAGAGTCTATATATATATCAGGCTGGCCTCAAGCTCCCTACCAAGAACCTTGAACTTCTAACCCTTCTCCTCCATACCTGAGTGCTGGTACTGCTGCTTCTGCTTGTCAGGGTTTGGACCAGGTGTTTCCATGTTCTTGGCTTCTTATTCAAAGAATTGAGATAAAAAGCCTACATAACATAACAAGGAAGCTTCATTCAAGTCAAAGCAGGAGTAGAGACTAAAAAGAAATATACTGTTAATATTGACAGCAAGGCCACTCAAATGAAGGTTTCAACAGCCTCAGTCATTACTTGGGAATCCCCTCTATTGAGTTTAAAAGAAGTTTGCTTGTTAAAAAGTGCAGTTCAGATGCTTCTCTGTTTTGACTGACAGATTAAGTTATAAAACTGTTTTCTCTACCATGGGTGTCCCTTTCTAGAATGCATCTAATTTTAACCATACGATGTTGAATCATGCATAGGTGTAAGATGGTAGACCACTTTGATGATATAGTTTGCCCTGTTAGGCACACATCCACACACTAGTTTAAGACAGAGAGGCTTCCTACTCTGTAACTAGACACAAAGAAAGTGCCAGTGAACAGAATCTGTGTAAGTTTGATGCTTGTTAAGGAAAGGAGAAACTTATGGCATTGTTCAGTGGGGGTTGGTGTACACCTCTACACAGATTGGGGTCCTCAGTTCACAGGTGGCTAGGTGCATAAGTCAGAGAATGAGCTGCACCCATAGCACTCGAAGGTAAAAGTCTCAGAACGCTGAGTGCTGTGTTAGAAGAGGGCTATGCACACAGACCAAACCAAGTGGAGTCCCAAGTTAGTGAGCTTCACTGTGCTTGCCTGCCTCTCCGTCACACCAGGTTTGTGTGTGCTGGGGATAGACCTCAGAGCTTTGTGCATACTGGATCCACACTCTACCAACCGAGCTACAGCCTCAGTCCTGAATTAGGTCTGCTGCTGAATCTCATCGCACTCTGCTCACTACACCAATTTTCATTGTGTTTAATCAATGTAGTTGTCATACTTTTCATAACTATTAATCAAGAAAACAATGTAAGAAAAGAAGAATATGGTTTGCCCATGGCTTCAGATATTCTTGTCCATCATATCAGAGAGGGTAGAATGGGAGCAAAGCCACTCACATCATGGCTGACAAGATGCAGACTGAGAATGCCTACACTAGCTGGCTTCCCCATTTTCACCTTTTGTTCCATGGCGTCCCCCTGCACCCAGTCTGTAGAATAGTGTGGAAACTGAGTCTTAGAGTTGGAAATCCTCTCTCAGATATACTTAGCACTGTACCTCACTAACCCCATATGCAGGAGTGGGGAGATTGCTCACTGTGTAGTACTTGGATGTGCGCACACAAGAACCTGAGTTTGGATTCTCAGCACCACTGGGCATGGCAGTGTACACCTGTTTATTGCAGCACTGGGAGATGGAGACAGAAGAATCCTTGGGGCTTGATGGTCAGCCATCTAACCAATCAGTGATTTGCAGGTTCAGTGAGAGACCTTTATAAGGTAGAAAGTGATAGGGCAAGAATCCCCTCTACCTCCCTCTCTCCCAGTGCCCACTCCCACCAAACAAATAAAGTAATTATTTCATAAGCACTTCTAAATCTGGTCAAGATGAGAATTAAGATTAACCCATGACCTCGGTAAAGGGGCTTTCTGCCAAGCCTGACATCCTGAGTTTGGAACTCACATGGCAGAAAGAGAAAACCAACCCCAAAATTGTTCTCTGATCACAACATGTGCCCTGTGTCCCATGTTTCACACACACACACACACACACACACGCTAAATAAAATAGATAAAAATAATTTTAAAATAGACTGACCATCAAGATCCAGAGCTAAATGTAATCTGATGCTGTGATTTCTCTGAACACTCCACTTGTACCACCTACATACATTACACCTTTGTGTATGTAAGTTTGAGCAAGCTGATACAGGTAAGTGACTGAGTTTGTGTCATCCAGATACCTCATTTTTATAAAAGTGTAAAGGTGCATGGGGCTCAGTGGTTAAGAGCACTCATTGCTCTTTCAGAGGACCTTGGTTCGATTCCCAGCATCCATATGGTAGCTAGCAATCGTGCATAGGTTCAGTTCCCAGAAATCTAATGCCTCTGACTTCTGTGAGTCCCAGGCACACAGGTGGTATACATACAAGCAAAACACTCGTGCACGTAGAGTAAGTCTTTTCAAGGGATTTAGATATATAATGGTAAAAGTTAATCCACTACCTTAGCTGTCATCTCCAAATGTGTATGTGTACTACACACACTGAATTTTAGGGATTCGGTGAGACACTGAGGACCTATGGGCTACAGATGGCAAATTTTGAGTCTCTAGTTCAAAAAAAGACAGAAAGAAAAACTATCTTGATGTATTAATCGTTAATATGACGTTTTGTCTCCACTGTGGTTTCTTCTCTCCACAGGTTACATTTCTACTACCTAATATGGTGCCTGAAGAATTATTTCTGAAATATCAGTTGGCTAAGGTATGAAAATGACCTCTAAGAACTCAGTTATTAATCTCATGGTCCCTTATAGATTGCAGCCAGTCCTAAGAAGTAACAAAGCCTATCATTTACAGGAAGTAGAAGTGTAGGGCTAGGAAGGCTTCTGAGTTTCCCACACTTTCAAGGGTCTCTCACTGGTCTCTCAAGGGAACCTCAGCCTCACTTTCACTGTTGGTGGTAATCAGGGCTTGTTTACTATTTAGCAGAGATAACCTTTTCTCCTGAGAAGGGAGGAGTGATGACATTTGTGTCCTTAACCTTGAGCTGTGTTTTTGTGTTTTTTATTTATTATTATTATTAAAAGGAAGAAGAAAAAAGAGCTTTGGAGAATCAAATAGAGATTTTAAAAAATGCATTGGAGGATGAGGGAAAGAGATTGGAAAGGTACCAGGCTTAATGATTCAGTGCTATCCATTTGCAAGAGAGACACTAATTAACCACGTGAAAATATATTCCAGGTTTAAAAAAGATGCTGATCAGACCAAAAAAAACTGGGAGAAGAAATTTATTATCCTCAAGAACAGGTACAATGTGGGGATATATATAAACTGGACTTGTAGAAATACAGCCAACTCATCCTTTGAGACAATGAGGACTCCTCTGTCTTTACATATTAATAACTGCTAAAGGGCCTCATGTACTTTTAAAATGAAACACAACATAATTGGTCTAGAATAGAGAAGTTTTCAGAGTCATATAAATGAAAAAAGAATTCAAGACTCTCATTCTCTAGTTTGTTGTTTCCATCCTCAGTGTAATCTGGCCCATCCAGGCATCTTTCTCAGCAGCAGTTTGGACCTAATAATGAAAACTGGTCTAGATCACCTTCACAGGTGCTTAGCGTATTGATCCTTTACCCACAAGTCCTGTCCCTCGCCCACCTTTACTCACATATCACTTAATTTCTTCCCCCTGAATTGTTTACCTTTCTTTTTTCTTCCTCCTCCTCCTCCTCCCCGTCCTCCTCTCATTCTTCTTTTGATGGTGAAAGCAGAAATTCTGATGCAGACACTGTAGCACACACTTGTAATCTCAGCACTTAGACTGCTGGAGCAGGAGGATTGCTAGGCATATGAGGCTAACCTTGCCTACACAGTAAGTTCATAGACAACCGAGACAAGGTAAATGGAACACTAAGAAACTGGACAAGGATGGAAGGAAAGACAAGAGGGATGGAGGGAGGAGAAAGTGAGGAGGGGGTGAAAGAGGTAAGAAGCCAAAATCCTGAATAGCTGTACTAATGTTTGTATTGAGTATAAATACCATGGAGATTACGGCTCCTTTCCCGCCATATACTATCATGTGAGCATTAAAAAAATGTATTTCCTGTTCACTTGTTCCCACTTAATTTCCCCCATGATTTCTTATTTATCACATATTGGAAGTTTCTTTGCAAGAGATGTAATAATGAAGGCTAGTGATGAGCTGATGTAGGTAAGTGTAGCCAAGTTTGACTCCTGTATGAATAACATTAACACACTGCACTCACTCTGTGGGGTGAAAACATACTATATTTGCCCTGCGTGTCATAGCACAGTCTACCCATATCTGTAAAAATCCTACACCAGATGTTGAGATCGTTCGGACTATCTGGCCACTGAGAGCTCATGTGATACCAAAAACAGTACCAGCTAGGGAGCTTCAATCCCCTCCTCAGTGGAAAATGTCTCCTCTCTGTCCCTGTTCTGTTTCACATGTCTGCTGGTGACTATTTTATGCTCAGTGAAATGGGTATTTTATACTCATTTCTGTATAATACAAGGTCTCACTCGATAGTCCAAGCAGGTCTTGAACTTAGGGCGGTTCTGGGAGAATCCAGGTGGTACAAGAAGAGAAATGACTCCCATAGGTGTCCCCTGACCTCCACAAGTGCGCTGTAGCATATGCATAGCTACACATACAAAGCACATGGAGAGTGAAAACCAAGAAATTATAGAGCAGTTGAAATAATTGGGAAAATGGAATGAGCAATCAGCAGCTACTAGGTGTGTGATGGGTAAGTATAACACACCTATACACACATGCATACTACACACATTACAAAGAGAGAATGGGGAAAGAGTAGGCATTTTAGTGGCAATTTCTGTCTACCATGGCCACTCTTTTGACCTCTTTTGATATCTATTTTTGATATCTATGCCTCTAGTACATGCAAAATTCTATCCTAGCATACTTCAACTCTTTCTTCCTTCACCTTGGCCATTACAGTGCCAGCTCAAGTATAAACCCCTTTTAAGACTCTTGATCTCAAAGTCTCCATTCTCATGATCGAAATTCAGGATCAATGAGGTTCTTTATGAGCTGTGGATGAGCCCATTTGCTCCCACATGCAAAGTAGGGTGGGCATTGTATTAACATAGCTGTCAATCCTGCTTATAAACACTCACACTCAAAGGGGGAGGGGAGGGGGTTAAAGAGTTATTAGCTGTTTTGTTGTCTTTTGTTTTGATTTTTCTCTGATACTGGGGATGGGACCCAGAATCTTGTTCATGCTAGACAAATGGTCTACCACTGACATACTTCCAGATTTTGCTGTGATATTTCTGTCCATTTACAATCACTAGAAAGAGCATGTCCATTCACACTCTAGACCTTGTGTCTCTAACAATGAATCCCTTCATTTCAGCACTGCCAACAATGGAAATGAGCTAACTATTTCCTAAGTAACAAATTGTGGTTCTTACTATTTCAGATGCTTAATTTCTCCAATCTCAAGTCAGTGAGAGCCTCCTGGAGATGAAAAATGTACTGTTTTGACCTAATATTTGATGACCCCTTGATTTCTAGTAGAATAACATATCTCACCTTCTCCCTGTATAACTGTTGACCCAGATCTAAAAACAGAGATTTCTCAAAAATACCCTCATCATTTCAATGAGAATCTATAGTCTGGATTTGGAAGGATAGTTAATTGCTGTTACTTCTATACCTTTCCAGAGCTAGGATATGTAGTTTTTAAATGAAGAAATAAATTTAAATTATGTGGTTTCAACCAACACAGTATGTGTTGTTCTTATCCTATGATGGCAAAACACTTTATTATATCACTTCTTCTGTTATAGCTTTCATGTCCTAAAGAATGAGATGTTCACTAGACAAACACTTTACCGGCAGTGTGCAGTGACTGGTGACACCTCCTTCAATTATATTGTAAGTACACAGACTACTTAGATGGTCTTTGAATATATGTGTTTATGTCTATGAAAGATATATATCCTTTACTGAACTGCTGTCACATCATAGGCTCTGGAACTAACACATAACAATCACCCAGTTAGTTCCTGGGGGGGGGGGGGGCGGGGATAGAGCAAAGTGCAGGGCTCCAAAGAGCTCAGTGTGAGGCAGATGTGGAAACATGCTGTTATAATGGAGTATGGTGGCTGAGCTATGATAGAAGCCAGTGCAAATCCCAGAGAACAGGCTACGAATATTGGGTAGTGGTGTCTGCCCATTTGTTCATCTTTGACCACAGATATGATGTTGAGGAGTATCAAAGCTCATGCTTCAAGTCTCCAGTCACCTCCAAAAGGAAGAAGAGTGAGCACCAAGTCATCCATTTTGGATTAGAAACTGTACTTAGCAAATTTTCATCACTATGACAAAATAAAGGAATTCCCTTAGCTCACAGAGCTCCAAAGTCCAAATAATGCTGTGTAAGCAGCAAGAGTTCCCCCTTGGCAGGACATTTTTCATGACAACAATAGCAGGAGAGTCTATCAGAACAAGTGTTCACATCCTGAGCCAGGGAGCAGAGAGAACAAGAGAACCCAGGCTTGCTCCATGCAGCCACCGTCTAGTGAAACTAGATGAAGCTTCCAGCAGCTATTTGGGATTTGAAGTAACCTTGTAACTTCTGGCATGTTTCTGTTTGATGCCCTTCCATATCTAATGGGCATTTGCTCAGGACCACACAGGTACCAAGATCCTTGGATGCTTTTATATATATATATATATATATATATATATATATATATATATATATATATAATCCTCCCATAGACTTTTAAGTCTCTCTAGATTACTTGAACTACCTAATGCAATATACTATTCATTGAATAATTTACATAGTTAATATTATGTAGATGTTTGCCATATTGTTTTCTTTAGGAAATAATAACAAGAAAATATGTCTATATGTCTATGATCAGTTCATAAATAATTTAAGAGGGTTTCTTATAGTGTTTCTCTCCACCGTAAGCTATAAACACAAAACTATGATGGCATGGTCCAACTTGTAGAAAATCCCAAGTTGAAGGTATAATCAAAAGAGAGTGAGAAAAGACACAAAGGAGATTAGTTTTCTTGAATTGTCTTTACAAAAACCTCAATAGTGAAGCTTTGCTTCTTGTTGTTGTTTGTGATAGTACTGATGTTGTTGATTTGAGTTGGGGCATCTCTATATTGCCCAGGCTAGTCTCAAATGTCTGAGTTTAAACAATTCTGCTGCCTTAGCCACTTGAGTAGCTGGGACTCTAGGTGTATACCACCATTGGTTTAAAAGAAAGGATCTCTCAATCTGTATTTGAATATGTAAGTTAGCAGCAGGGTTGTCATGTTCTACTTGAGGAGTTAGAGGTGATGGCTACATGTATGTGTTGTCAACATGATTACATCTGGACTAAACTGAAACCCAGCATCTGGGTACCCCTGTGAGATCGTCCTGATTGAATCACCAGAGTGAGGAGACCCACCCTAAGTCTGAACCTTTTGAGGTGGGAAGAGTCACCTTAAATTTGGGCTACATCTTCTGTTGGCAGCCTACATAAAGGACATGGGAGAAAGAAGCCCTTGCTCTTTGCCTGATTGTCCTTGCTCTCACTGGACAGTTCATGCCTTTGCTAGCATTAGAGCTGACTTCTTCAGGATTCCAGCATATTAAAAACAAAACAAAACAAAAACAAAAACAAAAAAACAACAACAACAAAAATAGCTGATACATCCATCCTCATGGACTGAACAGCTACTAGACTCTTGAACTTTCCATAGGAAGAAAGCCATTGTCAGACTATAATCTGTAAACCTCTCTAATAAATCCCATTTTTATATACATAGGCTCACTGTATGAGTCTGCTTCTCTAGAGGAGCCTGACTAACACAGTGTCCTCATCACTTTGCTTTGACTGTGATTTGCCCTTGAACCGCAGTATCTGATGCTTGTGTCTTCCAGAAAGTTAAGCCCTTGTATGTGCACTCCACTGTGAACGTGGGAGAGCCATCCTCTCCTCCAAACGCTCCTCACCCACCCATGGTAGGTCATTGTTTTTCCCTATTAAGTATTTAATCCATTAATATTACCTAAGCTCAGTAATGAAACATTTTGTTTAACATGCAGGGGAACCCCAGGTATGAGAACACACGCAGTGATCAGGTGTTTCCGAGAGGTAAGAATCCAGGGTGTGGGAGTAGAGGTGTTTTCCATAGCATTCCCTTGCATATCTGAGGCCCTGGCATCCCCCACGGCACCAAAGGAAAGCAAGGCAAGACCCTGTCTTGTTAGAAAATGAGGTTTGCACATAGCCAGTCTGCACAAGAGAGGTCAACCTTCATTTCTCCTCCTCTTCCTTCTCTTCTGAGCCTCAGTCTGCAGTCCAGGCTAGCCTCAACCCTCACAAAAAAAAATCCTCCCTCCATTTTGTTTTTCTTGTTTAGCCAGAGGTTTTTGGATCATGATGAAATGACGATTTTTCAGTCAATTTATAAATTTTGTGCCTTTTTGTGTTCTGACTGCTGCTAATTGAAAGCATACTTTGCCATGTTTCAAACTCAGACGCTATCTTAGTTAAAATGTCATTTCTTTTGAACTAGACTGCAAAAAAATGAAAAAAAAAACAAAAACAAAAACAAAATTCTGAAGTACTAGTTAAATGTCTATTTATTCAACTTGATAATTGTTAGAAAGAGAAAACTGTTTCTTGCAAATTTCTCTTTGACCAGTCCTTAAAGAGCTTCAAATTGGATATATTTTTACACTACAATTTATTTTGCCTATACACATCTATAAAACTTTCCTCTGAACTTGGAAGCCAAAATAAATCCAAATAACAGTGCTCAGGGTGAAGACAGATACATGTACACAAAGAAGCTTGTGGGCTGTGGGTGGGTGTCAGTGTTCCATTAGAATATATGAGACTTCAGGTTCAATGTTCAGGGTTCAGGGGAGGGAATTCATTATTTAAAGCTTATAAATTAGTAAAGCATAGTAAACAAATAGAATTGATAAAATATAATATTGTTTATTATTATAAGCAGTGATCTTGACTGACTGCTGAATGAGTGATTCATTTGGCATATCTGGAAACATTTAAATGTAGATTAGTTAATGAAACGCTGTGCAAGGGGGATCTGTGTGATAAGAGCTTAAATACTAGTCTCTGCAGAGAGTGTGAAGAACCTCTGTCCTGGGTATCTGTGCAGTGGGAATGTTTCCTGTGCTTCCATGCACTGTTGATTTCTGGTCAATGGTTGTCTTCCTAGGGACAACGGAATCTGTGAGCAAACACAGTGATGGACATGTCCCCAGGCTGACTAGATTACAGCCATGCTCACACTAGACTTCCTAGCTTAGGAAAAGCAATGTTTAAAGATGTCAGTATTTAAATAATGACTTAGATCTGCTAGATTAGAAATTCCAACTTATATTGTAAGTCATTTCTAAAACATCTAAATGTACTTGTGGCTTACCATGAAAAAAAATGTGGATTGGTAAAGTTAGAGTTTGTTGCTGACCTAAAACTTGAATTAGAAAATTATAATCACAGCAGTACATTTCCAAACAATCCAGTTGAGAAAAATTTGCATCCACAGTTGACTTCCCAGGGCTGGTGAAATAGCTCTGTAAAGAACTTTGCTTTGCTTCTGTAGGTGTTGGGTTTTACACACACACACACACACACACACACACACACACACACACACACACCTATGTAATTTTTAATTAACTTTCCAGGGGCAAAAAAAAAAATTATTTCTCAAAGGTCTGCTTAAAGTATTAATAGCACAAAGAACACAGTATCTGGTTAATTAGCTCCAAATGACCCAAAATTTATTAAAAATCAATTTTCCATTGTTTTTTGAGTAAAAACAAACAAGTTTAACATAGGTAGAAAGCTGCGTAAATAATTTAGCAATTTGGGAAGTGGATGAATCTCTTAGCAGAGTACAGTTTTTAGAGGCGGTAGCTTGTGAGTGGATAGCATGATGCCCTGTCAGAGGACACCATTGTCACCACCAAGCAGGCCACTCCAAGCTCTGGGTTTCATTAACATTTGTGGCTTCTAGGAAATAATATTTTAATAGTATTTTTAAGTACTAGTGTATAAATACATACAATGAAGTGTTAGCTATGTAGTTAACTTGCATCTGAGTTATAAGCAAAATTTTATCACTTTATATACCGTGAAGGTGTACACAATAACATATCTGGTATACATTTCATAAGTGGGACCATGTATATGCTGTGCGTGTGTATGTGTGTATATGTGTTGCATACACATGAATGTGTAGTATGTACACCATGGATGTCCAGACAGGTCTCTGACTGAACTGGAGCCATGTCTTCTTGGCTATGATCAGTAAGTTCTCAGGATCCACCTATCTCTACCCCTAATGCTGAGGTTACAGGCAGATGCAGTGATCCTATCTCTACCCCTAATGCTGAGGTTACAGGCAGATGCAGTGATCCTATCTTCTTTACATGGTGTCTTGGGTTTTGCACTCAGGTCTTTGTGCCTGCTGAGCAGGTGCTCTTAGCCACTCATGCCTTTAGCCCCTTTTTAAATTGGACTCTGAAGTCCCTGGTTTGCATTTTGTTTTGTTGTTCAAAATATCCATATCAATATACATGTTTAAAATGCCCCAGTGGACATGGAGACAATAACTCTCTCTGTAACAGGGTTCTATGCTACATCAAAGGTATCAGTTCCTAGGCTGCACGTTCACCCCACACAATACTCTTTGGAAGTATATGAAGTGGATATGTGGTAGGAAGAGCTGACATTCTTTTCAAGTTCTTTTCAAGATCTAACTCTGATTCTCACTATGAGTTATGGTTTCCCCTACTGATTCCCTCCACTTAGCAGGTAGCTCGTGTGAGTACAACAAGGGCTGTATCAAACCTCGTTATGAACTATAAGCTATAAGCTACATATGGTTATATCAACAGTGGGAAATTGGGGATTCAACTGAGTGCCCCAAAATTCTGTGCCAGGCACCTCTGAACTGTATTGTCTGATCCCCAAAGCATGTAGAAACCGGCATAGTTTTGTGTCAACAAGACATGGAGTCATTGTAATGCACCAGGAAGGTCAAGCACTTTGAAGGCTGTCAGTCTTTGCCTCCAATCTCAGTTTACTCCTTAATCTGTAGGCAGCTTTCTCCAGCTTTCCTCTGCTGTGTAAGAGGCGGCAACCCTACCGCACACTTGTTAAAAGGATTAAATAAGATAATCTATGGAAGACTTACAGAGCTAATTCTTCCACTCCCTTCTCTTCACAAGTTGTTTCTAATGTAATGCTAAACTAAAATCTGGCAGGTCTATATTGACCATGTGAAAGCAACTAGGCATTGAGCAGCAGGTACATAAATTAAAACAACTTCACCTCTGTTTCTTTAATAACTAGTTTTCCATCAGGCATGAGGACAACTGAAGTCTGGAGCTAGTACATACTATGTCTTGAGAAAAGTGAATTTAAAAAATATCATATCAAAACAATGTTATACCAGAGATGGCCTGCCTGAGAAGACTGCAAGGAACTTCTTCATTACAAAGTCCTGAGAATTCTAAAGAGAACCATAGGTTTTCATTCCTCCAATAGCCAGTTTTAAGAGAAAAAACAAAAACAAAAAAACAAAAACCGGCCAATTGAAGGGAATAAAAACAAGGCACAGCACTGTCTGGAAAACCGCAGAGCCGTTTCTTACATGGTAGTAATTATCCCAGCAGAGCACAAGTAAGATTATTAATTTGTTTGCTACTTGCCTATGAAGAGATGTGGGCTGTGAACCTCCCATTGTGAGCTCCACACTGCCTCTGATCTATGTACTCAAGCAGGCCTTTCTCACAACCCAGTAATTAGGTGTTATTGACTTTGTAATCTCTGGAAATCTTCTTAATGAGCCCGAAAGACACGAATCCCACAGATAAAACCTCAAAGTAACACTGGCTGTTTAAACTCCTTGTCAAGAAGAGAAGGCTCAAACATCCGTATCTGCACCCAGGGGAAACCCAAACTGAAGCCCAGATTACATTGTGTGGCTGATTTTTCTGGGATTTCTAGAAGAAAAATACCCAACAGGTCACTTGAAAGCTTTTGGAGAATAGTAGAAGGATCATGATATATTTGATAAAAAAATGTTTAGAATCTTTTCCATTCTTTAAAAATTTGGGCGTGAAAGTATTTTCTTCAATGTCTTTTGGCCATCACTTGGAAAGACTAAATGTTAATTAAAAGTTTATAAGTAACTTTAGGCATCTGTAAAATTAAAATCCAACAAATTATGGTTGGCTTATATATCATTTCTAGACTACCAACTATAATTATAATTATTAGAATTTTAAAGATCAGATTCACACTGAAATGTGTATTTTAAAATATAATTACATGTAAAACTGTTACAGGGCACCTTTTCATTTCTAACTAGTAGCTATAAACTAACATGCCTATAGGGACTGGACATGAACACACACCTATAATCTCAGCACTTGGGCAGTGAGACAGAGGAATCACTATGAGTTTGAGGTCCAGCTTTGGCTTCCAAGTGAGTCCCAAGCCAGGAAGGTGTACAAACTTCATCAGACAACAAAATTTAGATGGCATTAACCCATGAGTTATATTTAAATGCCAGGGCTAACCTGATTGTCTAGGCATGGAGTATAAAGAAGCTGTAAATGTTAACAATGTCATTGTCATCAATTTTTGCTCCTTCGCTGTCACCAATTCTCTATTATTGAGATGGTTTAGTATTAAATTACATGTCATCTTCCTCTTGAGCTCATCTCTTTCCTGGAGACTTTTCCCTATTTCCATACTTTCGTTCCAAGGATCGTCCCTGCTTACGACGTAAGCTTTAGAACAGTAGACAAGAAACTGATCCCGGCCATCAGGGATTTGGTCTGTGTTTGGAGGCATCAGGGTTTTGGTCTGTGTTTTAGTTGATCCTTGCAGATGCTGTAAATTCTGTATCCCATAGGAAAGGGTCTAGGAACCAGCTGTATTAAAGAAGCTATGACAAAATCCAAAGACTTTCTGAAGAGTTGTCTTTAGATTAGAGAAGGTACTAAACATATGACAAGGGAGGGTGGGGACACCTGCATGGTAAAGAGCTTGCCTACATTTGTTAGGTCCTTAGTTCAAGTCCTATGACTGTGCAAAAGAAAAAGGCAACTGAACAGGAGGATCAGCCACGTTTTGAAAACCCAGTGCAGAGGATCTGTGGGTTCTGCTCCTAGAATCCACAAGGCTGCTAACTCCAATCCTAGAGTCTCCAACTTCTGCTAGTCTCCATGGGCTCAGTACACACAGGTACACAGATACACATGCACACAAAACACCCAGACATACAAAAATAATCTTTTGTAAATGATGTTTTAGAAAGGGGAATTTAGCCTGCTTCTGTTAAACTTACAGTAGTTTCTTAAATTGCTTAAACAACAGTGAGATGTCTTTAACTTTTTCTTAGAAATGTTACCTTTCCAAATTTAATTATAGTATTTTGGTGTATGCCTCGGGCTTATTTTATCTGTTGTGGAGTTTATTCTACAAACATACAAGTTATTGACCCAGATTTCTTTCAAAATCTGAATTTGAAATGCTTTGAAACCCATGGCACCACAAGTAGAAATGTGTGTGCTATCCAGGCAATGGTGGCGCATGCCTTTAGTTCCAGCACTCAGGAGGCAGAGGCAGGCGGATTTCTGAGTTCAAGGCCAGCCTGGTCTACAGAGTGAGTTCCAGGATAGCCAAGGCTTCACAGAGAAATCCTATCTTGAAAGAGAAAAAAGAAAAGAAAAGAAAAAGAAAAAAATGTGTGTGCTATGAAATTTGGTAAAATGTACAAAATTAACATGTTGCATGAAATCTTCAGGCTGTTTCTATATGGTAGGCATGAGACATAAATCACTTTTTTATTCTTTTGTAGTGCTGGGGTCAAATTCAGGACCTTGAGAATACTAATCAAGCACATACCACAAGCTGGAAACTCAAACCAATACTGTGTTTACACTTGAGTCCTATCCCCAAGATAGTTCATTATGTACATGAGATGTATATGATGCTTTCAAAAACCATTAAATAAATACAAAACAATGCTGTGCCAAGAATTTGGGGTTGTGACTATACCAACCTATACAACAAATTCATTCTCCTTTGGTGGAAATTTAGAAGATTTGCAGTCTATTGGAGCCCACGCTCCAGCTGCTGTAAACACTCAATGTTTTCCACAGTGTATTGTGTAAAATACTCACTGCATTGCATAAGTAAAAACAGAATCTTGTTTTCTTAGGTTTTTTTTTTTTTCAAAAAAAATAAAATAAAAAGCCTATTGTCTGAACTCTACTAAAGTTATCACATACAGCGCCTAACTGATTATCATATTTCAGCTTTTTAAAGTACTAGGACTAATTGTTATGAAATTACATGGTAGGACTCTAGAGGCTAATTTTTGAGGGAGGATTCTATAGAGAAGCATCTGGGCTGGGCTATCCATTCTATGCATCGGGTCTTATTTTTCTTCTCTGATACTATATTTTAAATAGCTTTTATTTTTAAAATAAGGCTTGACACCTAGTAAAATAAATCTTTCCATCATTGTCAGCAAATTTGCCTAAGCCATTCTTAGTTCCTTACATTGTGAAGTTTAGGCTCAGACATTTCAGGCTCCATTAAAAAATATTCTTGAGGGAGCTGGAGAGATGGCTCAGTGGTTAAGAGCACTGACTGCTCTTCCAGAGGTCCTGAGTTCAATTCCCAGCCACCACATAGTGGCTCACAATCTGTAATGGGATCTGATGCCCTCTTCTGGTGTGTCTGAAGACAGCTACAGTGTACTCATATGCATAAAATAAATAAATAATTCTTTAAAAAGAAAACAGAAAGGCAAAGAAATATTATTGAGCCGGGTGGTGGTGGTGCACACCTTTAAGCCCAATACTCAGGAGGCAGAGACGGGTGAATCTCAGAAGAGTTCAAGGCCAGCCTGGTCCACAGAGCACTCCAGGACAGCCAGGGCTACACAGAGAAACCTTGTCTCAAAATAACAATACATACATACATACATACATACATACTCTTGGTATTAAAGACTAATCTGAGAAGAATTCATATTTTTATATCATTGAGTTCTCCCAGCTGTGGATATAATTTTGATTGATTTGAAAACCTCTCTATCATCTTTAATTATGTTGTATAATCTTTTAGGATGACCTTGCACATCTTTTGTAATTTTTCTGAGAACTTTTGGATATGTAATTAATGTATTGTTTATTGATATGTTGAATAGTTTCTTATTACATATACTAAATATGTATTGCTGTTATTTTGCTTTTTGATATTTTTTTCTGAGATAGGGTCTCTCACTGTGGAGCTCTGGCTGTTATAGAACTTGCTGTGTAGACAGACCAGACTGACCTTGAACTCACAAGGCTTCACCTACTTCTGCCTCCTAAGTGCTGGGATAAAAGGAGTATGCCACCATACCTGCTGCATTTTGATTTTGTGCTCAAGAAAGAAGTTGATCTATAATCATAATAGTGTGTCTGAAAATGCCATTTTTTGTGTAGCCAATAATCATAATTTGAAAGGCTTGTCTCATCCATAGACAGACTATTTCTCTCTTACTATCCTGGCTAAGATTTCCCACATAATAATAGAGCCAAGGTACCACATTTGGTATATTTTTCATTGCATCTTTACCACATTTTAATAACTGTATTTATAGCTCTAAAACACATTTTAGCTATATCCCATACATTTTGACATACTACGCTCAACACTTGGACCTAAGTATTTTATGGTATCTTCATTTCCTCTTTAGCATATGGCTTTTTCTGAGCATTTTCTCAGAATCTCTTTGTCTTTAACTAATGACATCTGGCTTCATTGTCTTTAAGTCAGAGATGTCCAAATTCGTCACTTTGAGGCTTTCAAAGTTTTTGAAAAACAGACACATTTATTTTTTTTATGTGTATATGTTGTTGTATATTCAAGCGTTCATGAGTATGTGTGGGTGACTTTGATCCTTAGTCGTCAGCACATAACTCCTTCGTGAAGAACTCTGTAAGTATCCCATGTAAATGAGGAGACACAGTTCATCAAAGCGGGGGAAGACATGGGAGCAGAGCTCTGAGGGAGCTGAGGAGGAGTGGGAGCAGAGAGCTCTGAGGGAGCTGAGGAAGAGTGGGAGCAGAGCTCTGAGGGAGCTGAGGAAGAGTGGGAGCAGAGCTCTGAGGGAGCTGAGGAGGAGTGGGAGCAGAGCTCTGAGGGAGCTGAGGAGGAGTGGGAGCAGAGCTCTGAGGGAGCTGAGGAGGAGTGGGAGCAGAGTTCAGTTCCTGTCCACCTCACTCAGCCCAGGACCCCAGCCAGTGCATGGGGAAGGTTGGTCTTCACGCCACAACCCAGTTCCCACAATCTATCTCAGGTGTGCTCAGAGGCTTCTCGCCTATGCAATTCTAGATCTGGCCATGCTGGCAATCAATATTAACTACCACAGGCAGCTGTTTTTACTTCCATAATTTGCCATTGATTCAACATCTTTGAGCCACTGTGCAGGGTTCTGGGAAGTGAGGTGGCGATTTGTCAAATGTGTGGGGTTTCTTCACTTTTTTATGGTTTACTTTTTATTCTTGATACTTATTACCACTACACTCTAGTCAGCTCTATAGTAGTTGCTGTCAATATGGAGAAAATAGTTGAGATGATTTATATTTTTATTTACTTCTAGAAAATTCTCAGCTGTTAGCTTTTCAAATATTGCTTCTTCAACATGCAACATTCCCTAAATTCTTTTATCTTGAAACACCTCCCAACTCTATTCTGCACTCTCCAAATCCACATGACTTTCATGCTTCTGTATTGTGGATGTAGTTGTGTGCTACACATGGTGTAGGATATGTGTGCTTACTTCTGTACTGTTTTCCAGTTCTCTAATTCTCTCTTCAGGTGTGCTGATTTAAACCATGCTTAGTCCCTCACTTTCCTATTTCCAAGATACTTGATTTTTTAATTGATTTTTGTTGTTGTAGCTACTCTTTCTTAGTTTTTTGGTTTTGATTTTGGTTTTGTTTTTTTGGTGTGTGTTTGTGTATTTTAGACATGTTTTTCTTTTTAATGGAAATTATCAATTATTTCATTGAATATAAATACATATATTAAGTCATTTTCAGATTTTTATGACTATGAATTTATTTGCAGTGAATTTATTTTCTGACAACTTACCTCATTGTTTTCTTTTTTGGCATTCTAAAGCAGTGTTTATTTTGGAAATTTGGATTGTAGATATAAATGTACCTTTCTCTCTTTCCCTCTCCCTTCCTTCTTCTCTCTATCCACCCTCTCTCTCCATAATAACCCATTTTAACTTGATGGTCTGCACTATTCTATCTCAATGAGACCACATAGAAGTATTGAAGTGCTATAATTTAGATTTGGGGAGTCCCCTAAAGCCCATGTGGTCAAGCCCTTTACTTCAGCCTGTGGTGCTATTGAGAAGTTGCCAAACTAAGAACTGAAACTAAACTTAGCAGAAGGTTGTAGATTGCAGGGACATACTTAGAAGGGGTTGTGGGATGCTGGCCTCCAGCATTTTTAATCTACCTTTGAATAGAAGGCAAAAGCTTTGCTCTAGGAGACATTCTCTGTCATGATACAGCTCAAAAGAGTAGGGTCAAGTGATGGTGGAGTGAAACTCTGAAACCATACTCAAAACAAGCCCTTCTTCACAGGCTGATTCCCTCAGGTACTGTGTATAGCAAAACAAATGTACTGACACAAGGGGTTGTACTTCAGCATCTCCAGAGGAGACAGGACTCGGTCCACTGCAGACTAATTACTTAACATGCTTTTTTACTACAAAAAGTTAACCTTATTTTATACAGTATCTCTTTTTAATTTGATTTTTAAATTTTACTTTCTTTCCATGTGGAATATTAAATAATGAATTCACTACAACACATTGCACTTCTTCCTTCACCCCCAAAATAATTCTATATATTCAATTCAGTTTTTTCAAATTCTAGACAAAGGAAACTTCATTTGATTTAAACTTAGTGTATATAATCTAGCCTAAAAAACATCACCAGTCATAGTTATTATTTATCTTCTGCATCAAAATTATTCCTCAAGTACTCTTTTTAAAAGTACTTCGGGGCTAGAAACACAGCCTAGTACAAGATCATTCACCTTACATATATTTATTTCTCAGGTTCAGTACTCAGCACTCACACACACACATACCCAGACACACACAGGGATATACACATAAGCAACAGACATACAGACTTACAGACACACAGAGATAGACACACACAGAGACATGCATGAATACACATACACAATCACAGACAGACACACACACAAACACATGTATCTACAAACACAGGACAGACACACAGACATACACGCAGACAGGTAGACACATTACACAAACACACAGACAACACATACACATAGACACACATACAGACAGAGAGACATACAAGCACAAACACACACACTTACCCACACAATACTCTCAGAGAGACAGACATATATACACAGAGACACACATGCAAACACAGCCAGACACAGACACACATGCACACAGAGACACACATGCAGACACACATTGAGACACACAAACATACAGACACACATACACAACACACACAGAGAGACATGCATATACACACAGACACATATGCAGACACTGACATGGAAATGCAAACACATACAAATATAAGACAGACACATCTATACACATGCACAAACACAGACAAATGGGAATGCACAGACAGGCAGACACACACAGACACAAACACACAAACAGACACACACACGCACACACACACTAACTCATATTAAGTCTGTTGCATCTTTAAAAGACGTTTATACCTGTTCTGTCTGAAACACAGTTGCTCTTTCAGGAAAAGCATATGTGTGGTTATTATGCCCAGCCTACCCTTCTACGAATACAAAGCAAAACAAAACCAATGAAACTACAAATCTGTTTCCTGTGAATTGTATCTTCTTTGCTATAATAGGATCTTTGCAGATGTAATCAAATCAAGATGAAGTTATTAGGGCTGTAACAGTGAAATGGGGACATTTCACCTTTTTCCAAGTCACTGACTCATCATTTGGGCCCATAGGTAACTAAAGGCAGATTGAAAGCATGATGTATCTTCCTTTATTTTGTGTCTGTCTGTTTCACTTTAGCTGAAGGCACAGAGTTAAGTCACTGCCCTTATCTTTTCCTCTTCAGTCACCTTGGAT
>NC_034592.1:6963940-6993940 GCF_900095145.1 Mus pahari | reverse complement strand
TGAAATGTCATTAGTCTTTTAGGGATCTTTACATCCCTTTTTAAAATTATTTGAGAGACCTGCATTGATTAAAGGCAATCAGAATTTTGAAATATTATGTTTTTTAAAAATTACATTTTGTCCTACTACTAGAATTCATGGGGGGGGGGAATGTGTCTGTGTTGGAGTTCTTAGGGTAAACATGGCTTCTTACTGTGCCCATTTACTAATCCCTGGGTGATAATCTTTGCTAATGAGTATGTTACAAAATCCCCAATTATCTGCCCCAGAAAGTAAGAGATTCATTTGTTGGTAAATGCCTAAACTGCTTGTTTCTAATGGAGAGGTTGGAATCTCTGGCTTATTGAGCTCTGCCACATTCCCACTATTCTATCAACATGTTACGTCTTCCTTGTCAGATGGATACTTTCAAAACTCTGGTACACATGGATGTAGACATGTAGATTCATCCTCTCCTATAGGTAGTTGTACAAATGATAATGTATGTGGAAGAATATGCTAAGGAAAAGGTAGGTAGGCTGTTCAAGTTCATGAACATCTTGCGTCCACCTGAGGCTTCTGGGAGCAAACCTGGTGTCAAATATATTATCCTCCCAGATCTAGAGCTGCATCTGTGCATCTTACAGTGTGAAATCACTTTGAAGAAATCTTTGAGACAGAAGTTATTTTGTAAAAGGCCCTTCCAGCTCTGGTCCTTGCTAGTTCCCTAGGGGGAAGGAGGGAGAGGCCCCATTTCCCAAGACTTCACCCACACAAACTCTGGAGCACTCCACTTTGAGTCTCACCACTATTGAAAGTGGAGGTTGTCACGTTTTTTATCTTTGTGCCTGTTAAGCCTTGGAGTGACAGCCTGGCTCTGTGTCCCCCTCTCCTAATGCCTGATCTGTAAGTGTCCAAGCTGACACCTACCAGCAGCCACAGGCTCAGCGTCTTTGTGGGCTTCTCCAAGCTCCTGGCTTTGTTCCCCCTTCAAAGCTGAAACGTCAGTCACGTCCCCCGTCGTGGCTTTCCCGCCTCAGACCTCCAGCTCTTGGTTCTCAATTTACACACCAGGTAAACATCCCTCCCTACAGAGCTGAGTGCAGCCTGGGGGAGGGAGCAGTATCTTCAGGTTGCTCTGTCTCAGTGGCCCTTCTTGTCTTTCCCTTCCTCCCCATTCCTAACTTTCCTTCTCACTCGGAGAGGAATTGGAACACTAATGTTAAATTGCATTAGATAAATTTCAGGGCTGAATCTTCAGCTCCAGAGAGCAAGTGTCTCCCTCCCTCCATTCTCTTAGTGGCTCCTAATTCTTTGCGGCAGAACCAGCTTTGATCACAGACACTAAAGGCCATCTCTACAACCTGGGGCTGCAGAAAAGCTGTCACAACGGAAAATTTGGCTGGCACCATCTAGTTTGAAGGCCCAGGATGATCTGACCTCCAGATCTACCTCCCCACCACTTATATTCCTGGTGAAAAAAAAAAAAAAAAAAAGCCCCCAGCTTGGCAAGAGTCATTTTTAAACGTTCTGAAGTGCAGGGGTGGGGAAGGGTAGAGGGCAGTTGGTGCAAATTGAAAGTTCTCATCTGTTTATCTTTGTCTCTAATGAGGTCATTTGCATCTCAGAAAGAGTTTGAAGAAGGCCTTCAAGCCCCACCTCACTCCCAGGAGCAGTGCAGATCCACAGAATCTGAGCTCCTCAGAACCAGACTTAGGAGTTTCTCAGCCTGGCTGGCCTAAGGTTTGCCCAGCCCTGGCAAGTGATAATGTCTCCAAGACATTTCTAAGCTAGCCAATCGTCTGGAGATTCGTTGGACGTGTGCGTGTGCGTGTGCGTGTGCGTGTGCGCCTCTCTGCACACTTGTACTTTCCTAAGCCATTCAGAAACCCTCCATGGTGACCCGTGGGGCCTCGCCTGGGATCCAGAGGCTGGCCCCAGTGCCTAGAGGTGAGAAAGAATGAGGTTCATTTAACAAAAATTGAGACCCTAAATTTGTTCAACTCGTTCTCCAACCCCCAATATTTAGTCTCTTAGCCTAAGTCAGCTTGCTTCCGTCTGCCTCATGGTCTAAAGCCCTTGAACATGAACCATGCACGCCAGATGAGTTCGACTGCTTTCCTCCCACACTTAATGTTCAGCTTTGTCCTTTCTTGATCGTGAACATCAAGGCTCCCTGCCTCTGTACCTGATCCTAGGATCTGGGTAACAAAATTCTAAGGCTATTAACTAAGTGGCAAGCGATATATTTGAAGTAGCTGTCACATAAAGCTGGCATAGACTGGTCCAAAAGAAAGCTGGAGAGGCCATTTATTTGTGCGTAAAAGGCACAAGATTTAATTGGAGAGAAACCTGTTACTTTGAACGCTACTACACGGGATGGCATGGCGCCGGGAAGCATTATTCGAGCTTCATCTACTATGCACTATATGCCACCGTCTCCAAAGGAGTGTTGCCCTAGAAACTTGTTTTAAATCTGCTGCTATATATCAACACCTTGTTTTAGCAGTCCTTGGCTGAATTACAGTTACACAGTTTGGCGCTTCTTTCAAATTTCCTCCCATCAGTTTGGCTAAAGAAAGGAATTTTTCTCCTTTAGAAATGAATTGGCTTAATTAGTAAGTAGATTAATGGCAATTGCTGGTGAGCTGGTTTCCAGCAGGGTTTCACCAGAGAGGGTTAATCGGAGTCAGGTCTGGAATCTTTCCCAGAACTGGCTGCCAGCCATTTCCACCAACCAATCAACCCTACAAGAAACGAAGGAAATCACATAAAATTTATATTCTTTGTGTCATTATCCTAGACCAAAATTCTGTGGAAGAGCCTCCTGGTTGAATGAAGTAAGACTTTCCATATCAGAATTTTGCTGGGACTCTTTAACCTTTAAGATTTATCTGGGTAGCAAATGGCACAATATGTGTCACCACAGACACTGAGCGCATTGGAAACTTCAGAGACTCTCAGTCAAGTTTGGATTTAGAGACCTTGCACCCCCCCCCAGCCCCCAGCCTGCCCTGAATCTGTTACCCACCAGAATGCTTTCAAAAGTTTTTGCTGTATGCTTCGAAGTCTTTTCACTCATTTTTTTCCATAGTGATAAAAATGCATTCATAGTTTCACTTGCAGCTGCATTAGTCTTGCAAAAAAAAATCCCTGCTGAGAAATGCATATAATAGGAAAAACAGATCGGCTGGACAGCAGTGTAATTAATGCCAGAAAGGGCTGAGGCCGGTTTCATAGTTTGTCTTTTGAGGATATCAAGACCAGACCTGGTGAAAAATGACGCATGCTTTAGCATTTCAGAAAGCTGGCAACTGGCAGGGTTTTTTCCTTTTTTCTTTGACTTTCTGCAGGGGAACAAAGAGGTCGGCAGAACTAGCTAGGTTGTAATGAGTTCTATGTCCCTAGCACATTAAGTGCATCATGGAAACATATTGTATCGAAATAGTTTGGAGGAGAATACTGGGGATGAAAGAGAATGGGTGCTTTGATCAGCTCCCTGGGGTCCTGAGCGGGCACAGACTGACTTGCAAGGAGTCATTCAGCTCCAGCTAGACACACTTACAACACCATTCAAAGAAATTTGCATATCTGTAATTTATCACATTGGTCCAGAACATTATTGCAAGGTAAATAAAAGTTAGTTGAATAAAAAAAATCAATCATTGCAGATATAGAGGAAATTGTGAAGCCAATCATGGGATTAAAAACAGAAATAAGGATGTCCACAAACATGGTGGTTTTGAATTGACTTTATTTTTACAGAAGCTTTAAGGCAGCAGGTTATGCTCTGTTAAACAAACAACAACACCGCACAGGAGTGGCCACAATTTCCGTGCCTTCCTGCTTTAGAAGAGCATATTTGTACCTTCCCACTGGGATAAAATTAGAAAGCTAACCGTGATATGTGTGGCTGTAACCAGCCCCTGACACACATAAACATTAGTACACAGATTGAAAGGATAAGAGAGGGCTTTAATTTCCTCTGTATCTGCAAGGGGTTGATCTCATTGCTAATCCCGTTTGCTGAATTTAACTCAAAAAGATGAAGTGTCTACACACTCAGTCAACAGGAAACTTTGCTTCCCAATATCCCATGAGAACAAGTGAAAATTTAACAGGCAGGCATTGTTCTGAGTTTTTAAACAACTTAGTTAAACAGCAAACAAGAATCTTCAACTTGACCTTGGAAAAGGCTGTGTTCCTACAGTTAATCTATCAAACAACTTGGGATGACAATGATATATTTCAAAGTATTGTCAGGTGAAAAGATTGATAAATTTGCTGCTGCACAGAGAGAACTTGGAAACAGCAGCAGGCAATTTAAAGTACCAACTCCTCCTCCTTGTCCCATTCCCACATCCCACCCCTCTACCCCGCCTTGTGGCCAGCCAGTTCTGGAGACCAGGGCCAGTAAATCAGCGCTGTAATACTTCTTAAGGGGCACAGAAAAGCTGTGAACAGTACTTTTCATATTAGACGCAATATTTCTTTGCTTTCGTGGTGAACAAAAGTCATAGCAAGACGTCTTTGTGGCTAATTCAGTCAAAGGCACATCTCTGGTTCCCCCGCAGAAAGGTCAGTGTCGTTGTGTTTGGTCCACCGAGGGGGTGTTTTCACACTGAAAACTAGCCAGCTGTCCTTGTCAGACCTTCACCATCGGGGAGCACACACTAGCCATGGCTATTAGGCACATTCTACACCTGCAAAATATACCGATTTCCAGAACTTTTCAAGACACCCTCCCGTTCTCATGCCCCCTCCTCTGTCTACTAAACTTTGACAACACAATTCAAGCCCTGATGAAAGCCCTGAGAGCTAGAGGGGCGCTGAGGCAGGGGCAGCTCCACCACTGTGTCAGGGTGTCTATTGAGCAGTCATCAAAGAAATGAGGCGTCAAGTATGTTCTCAAAAGTACGGAAAAACTTCCAAGTAATTGCTGCGAGGAGTCACACATTTGCTATTGCCACAAATGCTCATTGCTGAGCCCTAATATTTAATTGTATACACTTGTGGTCTTTGTGAGGTTGCAGCCAAGCGCCCTTTACTTGGAAGTGGCTCATTTTAAAATTTTCTATTCTTATTTCAGATCAGTTAGTGGGACATGAATTTCTTCTGAATTCATCCAGTGCGTGCATGCCCAGTTTTTTTAATGTCAAAGCTCGTTCAACTGGATTTCATAATAAACTCCTAGAAAGCTCTCCTAGGTAAATTTATCAACCCAGTCAGTTTTCAAAAGCTTTTTCCCATATTCCAGCTGTAGATGACTAGCTCTTGGCGAGATGACCATGAAATGGAAGCCTGCGCATTGGCTGGAGGGAAGCTGCAAAATAGACACCATTTTTAAAAATCTTTAGGAGCGAGAATTCCAAGCGTCGGTCTTTCTAGGACAGGAGCTCATAAAGAGCTAGCTTTCTTTTCTCAGAGCTTATACACCAAAGGTTTCTATCTGGTTGCAGAGGGTTGAGGGAAGCGAGCTGGGGGAGTGAAGGGGTGAATTAGTTGTGGTATCCCTCTAATCCGGATCTTTGTCTAACCTTGCTACCTAACATACAAAGGATTACATGAGGAGCCCCTAGAGGAGGCAAGGTATAAGGGTGCCCATGTGCCTTGAGTTGCTGGGACAAGGACAGGGTGAGTGAAGCACACCAGGTATCACTGGAGGAGGAGAGGGGTGTCTCTCCTTAAGAGAGAACCTTAAAGCCTGCCCTGGAAGCCCGGACAGCAACACAGCCTGCTTCCCTCAAGCAAAGTGCCAGTGCCTTTCCAACGCAATGCCGGCGCAACAGGTTGTTTGGAACAGATGTGGACACACCAGGAAACCTGCTGACATTAATCTGAGAGGATCATTCAGAGGCCAAGCCTCTCTGGGAAGCAACAGTAGACCCCAAAGAGCCCGAAAGTGGGACCAGCAAGAAGGTTGTGCCTGGACCACTGTGGCCGCTAATGCGGGCGCTCAGGCCACCAGGCAAAACCAGCTTGCCAACAACCTGCGTTCCTGGCTACCCGACCTCAAGCAGCAAGAATGCCCGAGGCTCCCTGCCAGGCCAGTGGGGCGCAGGGACCTGGGGCCTCCTTAGAAGTAGTCCTGGGCTCCGATTCCCGGCTTCTTCCAGGCCGATGACCCCCAGTTCAACTCGCCGCTTCTTGGATCACTTCTTGGAGATTTCCATGCGCAAAAGTAGAAAAATGGTGGAGAGCTGGTGCCGGGCAGCTGCTTCCTGCCTCCTGGGCGGACAGACGGCACCCGAACCCCGACTTTGGGGATAGTAGGGGTTAGGCAGGCCCCTGGGGCTACACCTCCGACTCCACCCCGGCTCTCCGGAACCCTGGGAACTGGCAGCAGCAGACGGGGCGCATGCGCGCCTCTAGCCAGGGTCCCACCCCAGCCGTCCGAGTTTGGGGAAAGTTTGGCGAGGTTTGCTTTGGCAGCGACGGATGTCCCAAAGGCTAAGTTGCCCTGGATAGGGGGACAGGAGCCCCCGGGCGTCCTATGAGCCGGTTTGGCAGGGGCCCGAGGGCTGAAAGGCAGCAGAAGGTGGAGAGAAGAAGGCCTTTTGTGTGTGGCACAGGAGTGTCACTTGCGCACAAACGCAGCAGCGCGCTCCGTCGCCGCCTCAGCCTCTTGGGCTGTACCTCCGCCTCTGAAGCGCTTCATTACAGCCGGGCCGTTCCCCCGCCTCCCCCCGGCTCCGGCCTTTGTTCGGTTTGAAAGTAATGCTGTGAATTAAAAGAAATGACAATATTTTCTATCTGCTTGAAAGTCCAAGAGAAGAGCCCTTGAGCTTGGCAAAAATCAGGCAAATCATTCATCATGCCACCCCGCACCTGTGGTCTTGGCATTGAAAACCCTCCAGACCTATTCCTATTAAACTTAATTATTCTCCCAAAGCACACAATGGTTGAAATGGAGCAGGTTGGAGTCTGTTTATTGGTGGTAAATGTTTTTCTGAAGATCTTCTGAATCTCATTGTTAGCTCGTTGTTTGACGCTGCCCTCTTTCTTTCAGAGTGGAGTAGCCTTGGACTTTTCAATTTTCAATCGTAACATCTGCTTAATCGTACGGATCAAAATATGGAGACACAAAACATATGTAATGGTTGATTTGTTAAATCCTGGTAATGAGTTATTAACAAGGGAAGACAATGGGCCAGGATGGTGAGAGCCTTATGGTAACAGAGTCACTTTATGTAACGCCTGACGTTCCCTTCTTGATAAATGGGACTAAGATCTGAGCGCCAGGTGATAGCAAGAAAATCAATGTCTTTAGGGACCAGCACTGAGACTTTTTTTCTGTGTGAAAAATTAGGAGACATAAAACTTAATTGGCTGATGAGGAGCGGGGGAAACACTGGTCTTAAGTTTAATTGCCAGTGGGCTTAGCAAGGGAGACAAAACAGGATTTGGGCCTGTTTGTTTGCTACACCCCAGCCCCAAGTCCAAGTGTATCATTGAAAATGTGTTTTATTATAACACATGTCATGCTTTACAGTCTCCATATTGTGTAAAGACAATGGTTAATGGTACATTAAAGACAGGCGGGCCATGCCAACACGTCTTGGAGACATTGTAAGGGCCTCTCTCTTTGCTTGTTTTAGGCAGCTGCAGTCCAGGACCCAGAAGCACAAAAAGAACAAGTTTGAAATACCAGGTGCATCCCAGAGAACCAAGACAGGGATTGATACGTTATAGCCCAGGACATGAACCTAGCAATAAAGATATCATTTCGATTGTCTGCGGCTTCCACGGCCTGTAAAGCCGGGAGGCCCTGAGCAGTCTGCTTTCTGGCAAGCCTGTCTCTCTCCCTCCCTGGGTTTCTCCATCTCACTGGGCCAAATCTGAACACCTGTTGGCCAGGCCTCACACCCTGTCGTGGGAATCTTTTCCTACCAGTGGTTCCAGATCTCAAAAATGCAATTGGTTGTGGAATTATTTAGGACCATTCCCACAGGCTGCAGAAGGCTTTGGAAAGGCGGTGGAAGGGGAGGGGAAGTGAGAGAGGGAGGGGAAAGGGCTCTTCCCAGAGAGATTGGCCAGGGAGTACTCAACTGGTGTCTGTTCAACCTTGCAGCTGGTACTCGGTGCTACTGCAAAGGCCCATTAATGGAAATAGGATGAGCCTGTGGATTTAAAAGGTTTCACACCCTCTCCATGGAGGAGCGTTAATCCTGGTACTGGCAGATGAGCAGTCCTGGGAACGGCTGGCAGCCGGTTTCACAGGAGCTCCAACAAGGTTTTTACGCCCTCTGATCCCAGCCTGAAGTGGAACACTCACTCTTTCCCACCCACTCACTCAGACGTGTGAGACCCACAGAATTCAGTTCCTTCCAGGTCTTTCCAGGAGATTTTAGTTAAGCCATAGTGGCATCTCCATGGACAGAGAAAGGATCCACCAGGGGGCTCTATTCCAGAAGCTGCTTAGCCCAGGTTGCAGAAGTGGCCCCCTGCCCTCTTTTGACCTCTTTAGGCCTTCTCCACTTCAAAGTCTCCACACTCCAAGTTCATCTCAAAACTGGAAGTTCTAACAAGAGAATTAAAAAACCGGGAAGGGCATGTAGGCTGTGCTTCTGGGCTCCGACAATAAGAAGTCACCTTTTTATTTTTATTTTTATTTTGGAAGTGGCATGACATCTATCCTTTAGCATCATGAAGAGACCCTGATGGATGTCCACTGGAAGTGTAAAGGAGTAGGAAGGGCAGGGAAAGAATCTTTTTTACTGAATATTGTCTTTGGTATTCAAACTGGAAGACAGGTCAGTTCAGTAATCTGAAATGGAGAAACAGAGTAGTGTGGAGTTGAAGACTTGGTTTGGCCTGGAGAGGATAGGGAGTTGCGGAGAGAAAGGTATGCCACCGCGACCCCACTTTCAATAAAGAATTACATCTTCTGCAATACTTCCCCCACACACACACACCCATGACTGGCAATGGAACCTGAACCACTGAGTAATGATTTAGTCAGCTCTGCAGTAAAGATCATAAAATACACCCCGGCTGGGTTCACAGCTTCTTTATTATGCTAAATGATGAGGGCCACCAGAGTGAACTTTAAAGTCTTTCTAGTGAACTTTAAAGTAGTGGTGGCTGGCCAGGGTTCAGCACCAGGTCTGCTGGGTCAGAAAAGCAAAGATTGGTAAAGCTCCTCCATTGCCCTCTAGCAATCTGGCTACTTCATTTATTTTCATAACATATCTTGTAATTTGGGGTGGTGATGGGGGTGGGGCATATTGACTTAGGACTGCTGCATACCCATCACTCTAGTTGTCCCCTCAAGGTCTTCCCAGTGCCAGGCAGTATCTATGGGCCAGAGATGCTGCAGGCCAGAACCTCTCCAGCCTGGCTCCCCCGTGTCCAGCACAGTTCAGGCCTGGCCTCGCTGATGCCAAAGGAGGCTCTGAAATGATACGTTTGTTCTGCTTTTACTGCTGTTTTTTTTTTTTTTTTTTAAGAAAAAGAATTGCTACACTGCAATGAATAGATTATGAGTAAATAAAAAGAAACTGTCAGTCTCTTTGAAGATTGTGCTTAAAGGGACTTGCCAAGTCAGTACACAAGAGTGACAAGATAGAGACCTTGGAGCTTTGGATGCTTAGCTGGGTTCTTCCGCTTCATCTGCACAGCACTAAAGGATGTGTTGATGCATTGAATCACACACAAAAAAAGTGGCATTCAAAATAAAAGGTGCCACACCACAATGATTGTAGTGTTTGAACTGCGAAGTGCCACACTGCGTCATCCAATCGAAAAGCAGGTCTACACAGGAGGGGAAAACGATACACTTCCATAACTTATAATGAAGTTGAAATCTGTCTAACATTTGACTTTCTAATGAGTGTAATGAGATTACATGCCTGATGGTAGCATTTGTACAAAAGCAACTTTCGTGTTTAATGAGGCCATAATACAAGACAAAATCGAATTATTTTTCTTCTCCTTCTCCAACGTCCCCAGTGTAAACCCAACTTTTAGGGGAGAGGAGGCAGGAGAAGAGGAGAAAGCGGAGAAGTGAGAGGATCCAGGGCTCAAGGCCTCCTGGGAGCGTCGCGACCCAGAATCTCAGCGTGTCTGGCCAGGCCGCTCTGCGGGGTCGGTCCAGCTCCTAGCCTCGCTTTAATTACCCTTGGATGAAGTCCATGGCACCCGCGGCGCGCGCGGGGGAACCCCTCGGTGGGTCTGAAACTAGGTTAAAGCGATTAGCATGCTGTCTGTACGTTGTCCTCCGGCCAGGCCGGGGTGGAGGGGGGGGGGTAGGAGGGACTGTGGAACTATGGGGGACGGTACCCCAGGTACTCCCCGGGGTTGGACTGTTCCGAGAAGCAGTTCACCTTGACCCGGCTCAGAATTATAGGTTCCACGCCAAAGTGAGTGTCTCCTGCCCCAACCCCACGCTCCTCCCCTCCACTCGCCACTGTGAGCCCAGACACCACTGGTTGGTGAGCAAGGACGTCCAGAGGGCCTAGAAGTCCACCATGACATGGGGGAAGGACAAGCCCAGCCCTGTCTCCTTAAGCTTTCAGGCTGAGGGTCCAGAGCTTCTCTTTCGGTTCACTAGAGGGCGACCCTGCTCCTACGCCTCAGGCTGGCCTCCCTGCTGTTGTGGGCAGGGGAGGGCTACTTACTAAAGCGAGTTTTAGAAATAACTGGGTGTGGAGCTCCTCCTAAAACTCCTCAAGGTTATGTACGGTCTTCAGACTTCAGCGAGGTCGACGAACCCAGCCCTTTTCAAGTGAGAATCTACTTTTAAAAACTTGATGCTTAAGTGCAGAAGAGATGCTTCACAGCTCTGGACTAAAGCAGTTCTTTCTCCCAAGCCAGTGCAGGCAGAAAATTCCCTCCCCTCGCCTAGACAGGGGTCTAACCCTCTGTCCCTTCCAACACAGAGCCTTCACTTTCACACACTAAGATTAGGCACTGTGGCAGTCACTTGGGGGGCATGTCAAACATTGTCCCTAAGCCTCAGCTTTCCCTCTCTAGAAAATGGGAATAATAAATAACCCATGGCCTAGTTGTTCCTTGGAGTATTTGATTAGGGAACAAATACCAGCAGGTTGTTACTATCTAGAGCCAGGGAGACAGACTAGGGGCTGTCAGGAAGCTGGGGTGTATCCTCCCACTCACACCTGCTTCCCTTCAGACCAAATCTAAGTAAAATGTAGTTTACTCTCAGATGGTTTAGATTTGAGTCTCTGATCTTGCCACTTTTAAGCAAGTTAATTCTTTCAAAAGAAACAGTTACTCCTATGATCTACTAAACAAACAGCTTATAGAAACACATGTGAATAACATTTATTAACAACACTCAGAAATAAACCGATTCTGATATTAAATAAGCACGGAGTTTCCTGGACAGAGTTCTTCCAGCTCAGAGTTCTGCCAAAGGTGCTGCAGGAAATCATATTATAGAATATCACGATAAATTATATAAATTATATATTTTAAAAAGACAATCTATTTCATTAACTCGACAGAATAATAAATAGATAAATAACAAACAGTTGATTGCCATTAGAAAAATGTGGTCTTTAAATTACATTTACATTATAGGTATTTACACGTACAATATGCACAAAGAGGCGGCCGACCCGATGTGAGCTTTCTCAGGACACAAACTCAAAGGGTGGTTCGTTCTCTATGTTATCAAAAGATTTACTGTTGAGTTTTCTGGGGTCCTCTGGGGTCCACACTTTAGCTGTACGGATGATATTTTGTTCTTTGAGCTGTTTTTCATCAGTCCAGGAAAGAGAGTGCCCTGCAAGAGGAGGGAGACCGTAATCCGGGTCACTCGGGGAGGGCGAACCTGGAAGAGAAAAGAAGAGAACATTGTGAATATCCAACCATATTCCCAGAATTTACCCATGGTCCTTTAGGGTCCCCTCTGAGACAATTGAGACACCCCTCTATTCCACCCCTCAAACTCTCAGTGTTCTGTCCCTGGAACCCAAGGAGGTGTGTGTCTAGTGAGGACGCTTGTCCTCGGTCAAATATCAGAAAGCAGAAAGGTCACACTCCTGGTTCCTATGGTCCCACCTATGGTGCATCCTCATCAGTCAGTCCCTGCGCCAGACTGCCCAAAATTCTATTTCTGTCCCCATTCCCAGAGTTGAGAAGCTGAGATACAGACGCACTTACGGGTGCCTCGATGGCAGATGATAACCTTCTGGGCCTGGTTACCGGGGCTGTCCCCTCCGAGGTGGCGGCTGCCACCTGGGACCCCGCAACCACCTGTGCCACTCCCGCGCAGCGGCAGGTCCGTTTGCACCAGCTCGCTGAGGAAGTTAATGTAGCCTATGGCCAAGCGCAGCGTGTCTACTTTGGAGAGGCGCTTTTCGTAGGGCAGCGTGGGGATGTGCGAACGCAGCCCCTCGAAGGCATCGTTGATAGACTGCATGCGGCGCCGCTCTCGCACATTGGCGGCTTGTCGCAGCTGCTGCAGCTCCGCCTCGGAGCGCACGCGTCGCCGCCGTCTTGCCGCCGCCGCCGCCGCCGCAGCCCCGTTCAAACCACCGAGCCGCGCACCGGGCGACAGCACCCCGGCGCAAGGGTAGGCGAGGCACGATGGCGGTGAGCCGGGCGAGTAGGGGAAGGCGGCGAGAGGGGCCCCTGCATCGCAGCAATAGCTGACGTTGTCCTCCGGCTCGCCAGGATCCCCCAAAGGCGGCGGGGCGAGCGCATGCGGGGCGGCCGAGGGCGCGGGTTGCAGCAGCAGGCACGCCCCGTCGCGGTAGCAGTATTCGTGCAGCTGGTGACTGAGGAACTCCACTTCCGCCTGCTCGTCCCCCAGCAGCTCGTCGCTGTCCTCCAGCGGGTCCCGAGAGGACTGGTCGGTGAAGAAATCTTCCTCATCGAAGTAAGCGGACGAGAAGGTGTCCAGGCCCCCTGGGAAGTGCTCCAGGAGTACGGCGTCCATGCCGTCGGCCGCCGAGGCCCGGAAAGACGAATGGGCTGCTCCGGGTGACGCTTTGTGAGTGATCCGTGGCAGTTTGGGTAGGTCCCGCAGCCCCTCCTTCGTGGGGTTGGGGTCGGGAAGGCGAGGCGGCCGCGGGTCCCCGCACCGGGGCCTCCCTGGAGTGCACGCGGCCGCTGACTCTGGCTGGCACTGGAGAGGGCTGGGACCCGCTTGCTGGAGCTGAGGGCCGGCACGCGAGGATTCTTATAACTACATCCACAGGCGCGTGCCAGGGACCCCGCGCGCCAGCCAATCAGAGCGCGGGGCGCGGGCGGGGAGGGGACCCGCAGGACTGGCAGCCGCAGGGACGCTGTCCTCAGTTCCCAGCCAGTGCGGCAGAAAGAGGTGCAACTCCTCCCGCTCCTGCGTTCTTTGGTACCTGCCCAGCATTCAGCTCCAAGCGCTACCCTACAGCCCGCCAAGCCCGCCTCCAGTCGGGTCCGGTCTGGTCCTCAGTGCTTTGCTGCATAAGTAGCGCTGCGTTTCCTCCCCTGGGCTGAAATACCACCGAGTCCCAGCCAACCAGCCTCCAGCCCGCAGCCCAGCCGAGCAATCCAAGGGTGGCGGCACTCAGAGAACGATTGGAGACATTTCTCTTCTTCATACCTGGGGCGCACAACCGCTGCTCTAGTCTGGACTAGGTTTAGGGTTTCCATACCATCATCAGACTCAAGTATGCTTGCAAGTTTGCGAAGGATGTGCAGAGCTGGTAGTGACCCAGTCCCATTACCTAAGAGTTCCAGACGCAGCGCAGCGAGTAGATGCACGTCCAAGAGCATCACCCGGGGTTGGTCTGCCTCTCCGTGCCCTCTCCAACCTCAAGAAAGGGAGACCAGACAAGAGGGCCAGGCTTCGGAGCAGCACTGTGGGGTGTGTTTCTTCCACAAGCAAATCCAGACCCTAGGGGTTCTGAGCGATAAACTCGCTACAAAAGGAGTCAATTGAATTGTCCACCACAGAGCAGTAAGGAGTGGGGGTTGGGAGGTGCCATTGTAGTTAAAGGGCAGTGTAAACGATTTTCAAAGCCTGGATTTCACCTTTCTGACTGGCCACCGGACCATCTTTGAGTGATTTCTACACCACCACCACCCACCCCCCGCTTCCCTGCCCTTTTGACCTTACTTCCTATTTTCAAACACCATAAAAACAGCCCCGAGACACACTTTCTCACAGACCAAAGTGTAACAAAGAAACACTTGTTCAAGGTCGGGGCAATTCCTCTCTGCTAGAGTAACCGCCACCAGTTCCAGTCCAGCAGTTCTTCACCAGAGAGTTGGCGGCGGGCCTGACACTTCTTTCCTACAGTTGTCCTACAGAGGAACTCAGCATTAGTAGGTCTCCCTTCATGTCCATGAGTTTCAAGAAAGTGCTTTGAACACCCTTTGTGCCTGGCATTTCACTGTAATTTACACAAAATTCCAAGGTCTAGGCATTAGAGCTAAACAATGTATAATATTAGAGTAGAAACTGATCGACCTTGACTTGTTGACACCTTCAGACATTTTAACCAAGACCACCACTTCTCAGTGGGTACTTTGATGTGTTAGGTTTTCGGGGCGGGCGCCTCCTTCATGCTGAGGTGTTTATCCATAAAGGGATACAGAGGTGGTCAGGTTCCCTGTGATGGGGGAAGAAGGCTACCTTGGAATTCTGAACTCAGGTGTCTCTGTGATCTCACAGGGAAGAAAGCTATAGGTGCCAGCTGCTGGCATGCACCCAGCTTTCTTGCACTAAAAAGCACCCAGTGCCTTGGCATGGTAGTACATCTACTACCTCAGCATTGTAGAGGCTGAGTGAGGGTTGTGAGTTCAGAGCTGACCCTGTCTAAAACAAGGGTGAGTATGGGATAAACGTTCCCCTTTGTTACTTAATTGGAATAAAATGAAATGGGCCGACCTGAGTACTTGCAAGAAGAATATATAACCAGATTTCAAAACCTTATCAAAATACTCCCAGCACAGAGAATCTTGGATTTGACCATACACAAACATCTTCTTGGAGAAGTCAGAAGGTCCCCTCTAGTGGGTTCAGTTGATACTTGAGAAATTGTATGTGACTCTGGGGTTTAAGAGTGAGTCCACAAGTATCTTTTTATTCAATGAGATTATATTAAATCTGCTTCCTTATGGGAAATCATTCTAATTAGTGTTTGGTGAGTATGTGGGAAGTTCCAGAAATGCACCTTTGGCAGCCAAGTAAGCTGACAAAGTCCACTGCCAGTGGAGGCCTTCCTGACTGAGACCAGCAGAGCAAGCTTGAGGGTAGGGTTAGAAGAGAAAGCTCTCTCACTTGTGTGTTCTCTCTCTCTCTCTCTCTCTCTCTCTCTCTCTCTCTCTCTCTCCCTCTCCCTCTCCCTCTCTCTCTCTCCCTCTCCTGTTCTTCCTACTCTGTCTTCATTTTTTACTCTTAAGGAATTATTGCTGACTACAGAGTGGTCTTGTCAGGAAGCTGAGACAAGGTTTTTACACACACACACACACACACACACACCATCTTTAAGTAAAATATGATCGTTCTTTTATAAAAAGAAGAAAGACTTTTTGGAGAATAAAGAGAATTCTCTCTGGGTCACTAGAGGTCACAACAGTGTGGATGGCTGCCCTCTGCTATTCAAAGCTACAAGCTGCTTCAGAGGGCTGAAACTGTACCTTGTGCTGGCAGGTGAGACACCCCTGTTCTCATTCCAATCCTTTCTCCAGAATCCTCTGGGCAGTGGGCAAATGCACATACCTACTACATAGCCAGTTCATAGCGAGAAAAAGCTGGTCACACTATTCTTCTTTGGACTCAAACTTACTTTCTTCAACTCTGTCTTAATGGGAAATGATCCCCAACCCTACAAGGGACCCCCATCTCACTAGAAAGTGGCATTCTCTGCCCCATGGAGGACAGCAAACACTGCCAAGCCCTGGTTATGTTTCAGGATTCCTTTGTATCTTCCTGCAGGGCTCTTAACCTCCTGACTGCTCACAGGCCTCAGCTCATCTCCTGGGGTTTTAGTTCCAGAATCTTTGGCAAAGGTCACCAGTCTTGTGCCTGGGTCTCTTCCCTGAGTCTTAGGTGTGAATTCATTTGTTTCCTATCAGATGTTTTCAGTCATTTCTTGGTGTCTCAGAGCACTCACAGGAGGGTTAGAAATCAGGCCTCTGACTCTCGACAGCATGAATTTGGTAAGAGATGTTATGGAGGGATGGGCCTTCTTGGCTTCCTACTTCCTCCCTGAGCATTCTTGGTGCTGTGCAGGAGGCCAGAGGTGACCTTCTTGAACCTAAACTAGGCAGAAACACCCACAGCCACTCCACCCACAGCATCCCTGGGCCTTTGAGCAAGTTCCTGTGCGTAGCATCTAGAATGTGTCCTTGCAGTTTAAATTGCCCCCTTGTCTACCCATCAGGGTCAAAGGTGTGTGGTGGCTCTACCCTGTATCCAGTAGGCTCACTAGTCCTCTTTGTAAAAAATCCTTCTACCTCTAAAGAAGGATTTGAAAATAGAATCAGAGTTAATGGTGAAAAGATACAGTGAGGTTCAGTGACTTCCCTAATACAGGTTGATGTCAGAGCCAGTCCACTGACGGGTGTGAGCAAACACCAACTCTCCTTGCTTCACCGATTCAGGGATGTTTTCACCGATATGAAATGCTGTCAGTTCAGGCTCCTTTTAAAGCAGCTCAAGTGTTCAGTACCTACCTTCCTGAGCTCGATCCTGTATCTACTGTGTGGACCACAGCTTATCCTATAATGACATCTGAGGAAGAGATCACTCAATGGTACCACCTCCAACCCCCACTTAAAGTAAGACCACGCTGGGAAACAGCAAAATTCTCTGGCCGTAGGTTAAGGGAGTTTCCACGCTGAGGACTCATCTGTTGAGGTAGCGCCTCCTCCCAGGACAGCTGGTGATGGTGGTGCTCAGGGATGGCAGCCAGGGCCTCCAGCTTCATCCTTAACTTCTCACGTGGCCTTCCTCCCACCTGACTCTGCTTTCCATTCCAGGTATCATCTCCTGAGCAACTTATGCCTTTAGAAGCCATGATGATGTGCCTTGATCTCTGAGAACCCTGACTCACTCTTCTCTCCAATAGCTGTGAGCTCCTTGTTTGACTTAAAGACCTTAGAGGATTTAAAAACTCACTTATCTTCACAATTCTTCAAGCCAAAGGGAACCAGTTGGCCACATGAGAGTGGGTCTTCTATCCATGGCCGTGAGCCCAGTGAGAGGAATCAGAATCCAGCAAGCCTGGTTTAACTCCGCATCACAGTAGTGTTCCATATATTGCTCTGCCTTTTCTTTATTTCTGTCATTTTGCACTAATTTTCACATAGATGAGCTCATTTGCTCCTAATGTTGCTCACTGCTGTTCTTTCTTGCATGTATATGTATGTGTGATACATGGGTACAAGCGCATTGCATGTCTTCTCATATGTGGTGGCACACGGTGACTGTGTAATGTGAATACGCATATGTGCACGTGCTAGTGGGGGCCATAGATCAACGTCTTAATCACTCTTTGTCCTATATATTGAGGCAGTTTCTCTCACTTGAACCAAGAGCTCCCAGTTATCCCTGTCTACCAGGCCACCTTGCTCTAGGGATTTCTTCTCTGCTTCCTGTGGGATAACCAGTAGGCCCGCCATGCCCACCTGGCCTTGGCTTTAGTGCTGGACATCTGAACTCTGGCCCTCATGCTCTCACACAGTGTATTACCCACTAAGCTATCTCTATACTCCCCCCTCTTAAATTTTAGAATATCATTTCCAAATAAAAAGATTCTCAATGCTCACTAATTGGATACAAGTGGCACAGCTGACATTTTGGATCCAGGAGTAGAAATGAACAGATTTCCAACATGGTAGGGAAATCTCAGCACATGGTAGGGGTCTCCAATGAGATACTTCCTACTCCATCAGAGGGTGCTGATCTGGGAGAGGAAGTCACTTTTCCTGGCTAGAGGTAGGTTGTCTGTGCTCCAGTAGATAGCATACACCCATGCCCAAATGCACAACATTAATCAAGCTGAGTATGTTACACACACACACACACACACACACACACATGCACATACATGCACACACATGCACACACACACACATTGGTAGGAAGATATGTTAGGAATGTATGATGGGATGGGAATAGATATAATTAAGACACATTGTATAACAAGTATGAAACCTTCCAACTATACATACAAATATTATTTCAAAAATATAATGGAAGCTAGACCTTTTTCATTTGGGACTGAGGTAAGAGGCAAGGCTGCCATGAAAAGAAGCTTCTTTCCTGCCTTGTATTTCTCACTGTTAAACATTAATCTTGAAAGGAGGAAACGCCTAAATGCTGATATAATTATCCAAATAAGTGTTTTCTGACATGCCAAGGTCTGTGTGACAAACTGCCGAGCTTCTGAGCTCTGTCCTTCAGGCTCGATATTTTGGAAGGCGTTTGAACTTCAGCAATGCAAACATGACTAGTCATTAATAGCAGACTTTTCAGTCTCAGTCTCTCTACTGAGCCTCTGGAAGCAAAGGAAGAAATTACATAGAAACAAGAGCTTGCTTTCCTTTTCTGCCTTCTCTCAAAGCCATATGTGTTTGCTCATTTTGTGCTCCTTGGTGAGGCTTCTAATGAGTTATGAGACATCCAGGCATTGGAATGTTCAGTGGAAATGAGATACAGAGCACTGAAACGATTTCTAAGATACAGTGTTACGTGAAGGAGGCAAAACTGACTAACACATTCCAGCTTGTATGTAAGGAGAACAGGGTTGGCATGGGCTTATGATACAGTTTTTGTCTATTGTTCACAGAGTCCTGAGTTCAACCCTCCGGACTTTGAGACAAAGTAGGGGGGATGCAGAATACTGAATGTATCAGTATATTTGTGCTGGTATCAAATAGCTCTGGATGGATATGCACGATACTACTGACATTAATTGCATCAAGAAATTAGTAAATAAGCACATAGACTTTCTTATTGCAAACTCTACTGTGCTTTTCAAGTTTTAATTATGGGAATTTTAACTATGTTCAGAATTTTTAAAATTTAATTAACATTTTAAAAATTAGAATTTATTATCTCATTGTCTAAGGCCTAGAGGATCTGGATATTAGCTTGTGCCATCTTCAAAATTGACCAAGGAGCATTTAATAGAACCACTGAAGGGTCTTACAGGAAGCCTTGCGACCCTTCAGTGGCTGGTTCTTTCATATTGTAGTGTCAAACTGAAATGGCATAGAGTTATTTTCTTTATTAATTGATATTGGTCAACTTTTGAAGGATTTAATAATTTAAAGGAATTTTAAGAGAATTGAGCCAGTGAGTTAGTTCAGTGGGTAAAGGCACTTATCAATAAATTTGACAACCTGAGTTTTATTCCCAGAACCTGCGTGGTAGAAGGAGAGAATTGTCTCCCTTAAGTTATCCTCTGACTTCCACAACGTGCACATGTATGTACACACATGAATAAATATTTCAAACTTAAGATTATATTCAAATTATTAATGCTCATGAAAGTCACCTAATTTTTGCCACTCTGTGCTCTGCAGCCTGCAAGTGATACCCATTGAACTTTTGGTGTATTTTCCTCCTGTACTTCTTGTCCTGCATTGTATCATTGTCATGGGACAGCAGTCATCCTGTTTTCCCTAAGTCCTTATCAATAGGCACCTGTGGTGTTCATTACAGAAGACACCGGTCTCTTCATCTGGGAGCTCAGGTTACACCATGCTTCCTGCCTCTGCATTCTGCCTATGGTCTGACCTTATTCCATGCTTTGTGGTTCATGATTCTTGTTCCTCAGACTTTTTCCAGATTTATATCCATAATACTTTCCCTCTAGTCAGATTGTGCGGTGACATGTGCATGTGTCATGCCATCGGTGAGTGGAGGTCAGAGGTCAGGTTCTCACAGCAGCTCTGTAGATCCTGGGGACTGAACTCTCTCATTAGACTTGGCAGCAGATGACCTTCTCATCTCTTTGACCCCACACTTTCTAAGAAATAAGTCCCTACACTCGAGCTTTCTAAGAAATAAGTCCCCACACTCGAGCTTTCTAAGAAATAAGTCCCTGGTATGTCCCCTCAGGGGTTTTACTTCTGTGACTCTACTCCTGTGGCTATGAGGTCTGTAATTTGTGGTTGTGGTTGTTGTTGTTGTTGTTGTTGTTGTTGTTGTTGTTGTTATTTCACAGACTAGGTTCATAGCTAAAAGTGCACAGAGTCCATGCCAGGCACAGACTAGAAGTTGTTGTTATTCAATAGTGGTAGGAGGTCAGTGAAGGTGGAATAGCTGGCTATGTGTCCCCAATGGGAAGTAATCAGACATGAGTTATTCCTCCTGCCATGGGCCACCCAGGACACCTCCTGGATTCCTAGTGGACTGACACATCTGAGGCTGCCTACCCTGACAATACCATGCTGAAGCTGAGTCACTGGATCCTGAACACAGTGCCGCTTTCTGCCATGCTCGCGACTTGGAAAAAGGAGGGAGGGGTAAGTAGGAAGCAAAGCCACAAGAATCCGAAGAACTAGCATGTTCTTTCCCTACTGTGCATGGATATGCATGCCTATAATCTCAGCCCTTGAGACTCTGAGGCAGGAGGACTAAGACACTGAAGCTAGCCTATGCTACATCACAAAATTATGTCTAACAAATAGGTCAGTTGCTTCTCAAATTTTGTGTTACCCCATTTTGTTATTTTTTGATAAAATAGCAAATATCTGAAGTTAAGGCTGATTAAAACTGAGGTGCTCTTTTGCCTACAAATGGTTGTACTGTGATATTAGCTTAGGGTGATTTAAAGGTAATTCATACAGAGTGGAATTCAGTCTACAAACAGTGGCAGTAATGTGTCAGAGCTAGCACACAGCTGCCTGCAAGAGAAGCCGACTTAGTTATAAGTTGCATTGCCATATTCCTGGTTAAAACACTGGATATTATAAAAGAAATAAAAATAAATAAAGGAGAGAAAAAAAAGAGATGAAAATCAGCTGGGCCTGACACACCTTATCATTGCCATTTTTACATATATAGTCTTGTAAATCTGTGTTTAAATAGTGTATACATAACTGCTAATTCATTGGGTATGCTTTCTTTTATTTATTTGTTTATTTGTATGCTTTATTTTGTGTGTATGGGTGTTTTGTCTGCACATATGTCTGTGCAGCATGTGTATGTCTGGTGCCCACAAAGATCATAAGAGAGCACTGAAGTCCCTAGAACTGGCGTTACAGATGGTTGTGAGCTACCAAGAAGTCCCTGGTAACTGAACCTGGGTCCTCAGAGGACCCAGCACTCTTAACTGCTGAGCCCCTCATTGGATTTATTATTATTATTATGATGATGATGATGATGATGATAATGATGATTGTTTTTTGAGACAAGGTTTCTCTGTGTAGCCCTGGCTGTCCTGGAACTCACTCTGTAGACAAGGCTGGCCTCAAACTCAGAAATCCGCCTGCCTCTCCCTCACAAATGCTGGGATTAAAGGCGTGCACCACCACACCCAGCTGGATTTATTTTAAATGTGAACAAAAGGAAATTTTAAGAAAACAAGCGGGCTGGAGCAATGTCTCAATAGCTAAGAGCACTGACTGCTCTTTCAGAGGTCCTGAGTTCAATTCCCAGCAACCACATGGTGGCTCACAACCATCTGTAATGGAATCCAATGCCCTTTTCTGCGGTATCTGAAGACAGCAACAGTGTACTCACATATATGAAATAAAAATCTTTAGAAATAAAATGTACCACAATACCTGGTTCCCCAGTTAAAAGAGAAAAAAGAAAACAAGTAACAAAATGACAAATTTTCTATCATTTTTCTGTACCTTAACAGACCATTTTTTTTCACTATGGAATGTATTCTTTTTAAAGCCAATCACTGCACTTTTTAAAGCTAATGTGACTTTGCTTCATCATTATATATAAAATTATGAAATGTGCAAATATATTGAACATATTTTTTCTGCACATATGTTCTAAAGAATACATGTTTGAGCGTTGGGGAATGTCTCAGGAGGTAAAGTGCCTTCTGAGGCACAGATGAGGACCCAAATTTGATCCCCAGCACCTATGAAAAAAAAAAAACTCAGCATAGTCGTACAGGTTGTAAACCCAGTCCTGGGAGGCAGAGTCAGCCGGATCTCTGGACCCTCCTGGACAGGCGGCCTGGCCTAACCAGTGGTCCCCATTGAAAAATACTGTCTTAAAACCAGGATGGGCATCTCCTAGGACTCTAAGTTTATTCTTGTTCCCACAGGCACATGTGTTTATGTGTGTGCAGGCATATGCATGTGTGCACGTGCATGTCCGCATACACATACACACACACACACACACACAAAGAGAGAGAGTTTTAAGAACTACTAAGTTATATATAAAGAAGCACATTTTGAGAATCAGCTCTATCCGAGACACTGTTAAACAGGAGGAAACAGGAAGAAGATGCAGTTTCTCACTGTAAGATGCATTCTTAGATGCTAAGGGATCAATTAATTGGGGTGCAGTACAGTAAAGGATATTGGTGAGAAATAGGGGTCCTGTCTGTATAAGAGTAAAGGGCATGGGAAGCTGCCCACAGGGAGAGTGTTGACCTAGTTGTGTGGTTCAGTAGCATGTGTGGGCCCTGAATGCGCTCCTCAACTCACATATACACAAACAAGCATGGTTGAGGAGAGGGACAGACCTGTGGTACTAGGAAAGTGAAAGTTAATGTCAAACTCAGTGGTTGAATCGTCCCTCCACCCAGTTTAGGGGAAAATGCCAGAAAATCCACAGGATGGTGGGCCCTCCACTCCAAGCAAAGCTCAATTACTTGCAATAAGCCTTTTGTACCCTCCATACCTCCCCCACACCAAGAGCACAGTGGCCTGGTGATGACCACATGGATAACCCACCAAGACCCATGTCCTCAAAGAATGCCTGGTGCTCAAAATTGTCCTTTTTGCCCTCTTCAAAGGCTGATTACTTCGGGGCCATTGATCTCAGCAAGAGGCAGCAATAGAAACAGCTGCACCGTAAGGTAGCAGAGGCCTAGCAGTCCATCGGCCTGGCCCCAGCCCTGTGTTAATGCAAGGTAACTCTATAAATTAGGAAGTAGAATTTTAAAGTAATAACATTTTTACATTTGCTGAATTTGTCTGAACGTGTTTGGGGGGGGGTTGTGAGGTAGGTGATCTCTTGTGTATCCTGAATCTCAGCCTTATTTATCCTTTATTAGATTTTTAAGTCTATTTTCTCAGAATTACCTCACAGGAAAAGATATTTCTGTGCCATATGCCAGTCATCCCAACTCTTGGGAGACTCAGAGAGGAAGATCATGAGTTTGAAGCTAGAGTGGGCTACACTGTAAGATATTGTCTCAAAAAAAGAGGGGGGGCTCTCTGTATTCTCACATGCTCTTAATCCTCGGGATGTTTTTCTCAGAAGTCTGGCATCCACCTCCCATATCTGAATACACACACACTATGAACTCAACAAAGGAACAAGAAACCTACAAAGACTCTTGAGTGCATTGTGAATGCTCTAAATGGAGCCCAAACTTACACATATTGTTTTCGGTAGCTTTCCCTCCCCAGACCAAGAAGGCTTGAGAGATGGATGCATCACTGGCTGTTGGTATCTTCAGGATGTAGGTAGTACTTTCTCTCTGGAACTGAACAGGTTTGAGGTGCTCCATAGATGCTTTACAACTTTACACACTTCCGTGTTCACATGGTTGTGGAAGACAGTGCAACAGAAATACCCCTTCCACTGGAGAATATGTCCTACCCTGACCTCTTCAAGATGAAGTCTAGTTATATGACTCACTCAGACTAACTTTAGAAATGAAAGGAAATGGCATGTCACTTTGTGAGGAAATATGTCTCAAGAGCCAGTATACATATGGCCTTCCTTAAGTCCCTCTTCTATAATGGTTGTGGAAATACAGCTGTCAGTTTGGGGACTTCAAATGACTATGATGGAGTTTTGAGGGAGATGTCAAACTTCACAGAACAGGGAACCCTGGACTATATGGAAACTGTGACTGTGTTAAACCTCTGAGATCTGGGGATGGCCACAACAGAATCTCTTGGCCTGGCATACCTGTGAGTTACAAATGTCATTCTGAACCCTATGTCACTGTAGAATGCATTGCACATACGTGTGCTAGTTCAACATCTTCTAGTGAATACCATCATGAAGTTCTTAAATGTTCAAAGGGAACAATGACACGAGACACATAGATCTATTAAGATCAAAGTGTAGGCCTTGGGAAAGAGAAGGTAGCAAGTAAGGCAGAAACGAAACATTGTCCCCTAGTCTCCACCCTCTCCTTCCTTCAGTAATAGAAGCCCAGAATTTCAGTTGAGGACAGGGCCACCCAGAATTAAACGTGATTTATTAAACCATGCCCATAGTTCAGATTGAGGCTATGAAACACAAGGGTTCTGGGCAGATACATTCAGCATTTGAAGAATAAAGACTGGCCTTAAGGTGTCTGTTCTGGGCTGAGCACTCAGAACAATAAAAGGAGCAGCTTTTCTTACAGACCAGAGGGAGCAGAGACCAGAAGGAGAGGTAAATGTAGAGCAGACAAGCAATGGTTACCATGACAACTGAATACGGACAGAACTTTATTAAAGATAAAGAAAGAAAGAGGAGGAACGCCACCCTTAGGAGCTGTGCTATGAAAATCAGCATCATATTGGGCCGACATTTCTAGAACAGATAAACCCCAGTTGGAATAAAAGAAAGATATGAGATCTATCATCCCGATTTTTGTCTCGTTCTTTAAAAATTTGCATGTCTCATGTTGTCTGTAGTTCATTAGCACAGGAGCACCCAGGAGCATGTTTATAACGTCTAAGCCATCAGAGAACAAAGCCAGGGCATAACTCAGTGGTAGAATGCTTCCCTCCTATGGGTGAGGGTCTGGGTACCAGCTTCGGTGTTGTGGCAGAACAAAAGAGAGTAGTCAGGGAGAGTGGACACCAGTGTGGTCAAGCCTGCACTAGGGAAGCAGCTGGGCTGCAGCGTGGAGAACTAGCAGAGGCAAAATAGTGTCACCATGGAGGCCAATCAGGAGACTGAAGCAGAGGAGAAACTGGTCCATTTCTGAGGTCAGTTGTGTGCCCAGGCAGGTTGAAGACATATTCTTGCTGGCAGAGTTGAGAGGAGAGAGAGACAGAGAATGAGGATTCTGCCCTTGAGTGGAGATGAGTAGCAGGCCTGCGTCTGTGTTTTTAGGAAGGATACAGTTAGTGAATTGTGTTTGAATTTTGGGACGCGGAAGTCATCCGTGTGAAAGGGATTAGCCAAAGTGGCGATGTGAAAGTGTGGACCACGGTGTCTGTGCTGGGGCTGCTTCAGGAAACTGAGACAAATGGTTTGGAAATACTGAGGTAAGCGCCCCTGTGCTTTCATCCTGCAGAGCTTCTACTCCATTCCCTTTATTCTTCCCTCAAATAACCCTTCTACTTACACAACCAGCTTCTCTAGGGAGTCACTTGCAGTGTGTTAAGGAAATTGGTTCTATTCAGTCAAAATAGAAACAATTTTAGACACATGTAAGAACGGCAGTGGAAAAGGACTTCTCTAGATAAAACTAAACACAGTATGGAACCTTCTAGAATCTTTGGAACTTCTCTTCAGACATCCAGAATATGTCCGCTTCTTCCTTTTTCCTTTTCCACACTAGCCCTGAACGTGGTTAAACACATCATTCTTTTATTAAAATATCGTACTGTCATAGCAGTAGTTTTGTCTACTATTTTTCTTGGGTATGGAATCACCTTGTGGGGGGTGGCGAGCTACAAAATAAACACTGCCTGTAATCCCCTTGCTAAAAGAAGAAAGCATTTTGAAGTTTGCTTTAAATAAGTCAAATGTAAGGAATGAGTTCACGGCTTCCGAGGTCATTGAGAGACATAGGTGCGACCCACCCTTGGGTCACTGCAGCCTTTGCTGTGGCTCAGGCACTTCCTTTCATTTCTTTTGGGCAGAGAATGAAAGGGCGCCTCATCTACTTAAGAACAGCTGTCTGCACCGAGGGCAGAGAGGCCCATGCTCACACAGAAAGACACGTGAGAGTTCAAGTCTACTCTAGGCAGGGGGTCTAAGCCAGGTCAAAGGTGTCTTTTCCCAAGCATAGTACTAACTTCCTGCCTGAGGTTCTAGCCTTTGGTCTCTCTCTGCTCGCACCCCAGCTAGGCAGAAGAAGCCTTTCCCACTGCCTTCTTCTGGCTGCTGCACCTCTCCGTGCTTTCTTCCCTAGGCCCAGAGAGCCTCAGCTTGCAGCCCAGGCCTCAGAGACGCTGAAGCCAAATCGCGAGGAGGAAGCGAGGCGGGCGGCCCTCCCTCCCCCTCGGCGGGCGTACTGTACAGCAGACACCTGCAGCACAGGCGGCCGCCCGGGCTCCCCGACACAAGGCGCTGGTACCTGAGCCCTTGACTGGTAATGTACCATAAAGAGCTCCTTTCAGGCCCTTTCAGAGTCAGAGCGCGGAGGTCACCGTGTGTACAAACCCCTCTATGTCCTGCACGTCTCCGGGGCCCCGGGCACCCGGGCCTCCAGCCGCAGAGCACGCCAGTCCGTGGGAATCATAACACATGTGCTGGGGCGAGGCCGGCGGGGCGGGGGTGGGGAGTGGGGACCACCCGGCCCTCCCTGAGCTGGGCCTCCTGGCCTCCCGCCGTTGGTTCACAGAGTACTGTGAGTGGAACGAATGGGGAGTTCAGACGCTCGCGGAAATCAGGCGGGGCGGGGCGAGACCCTCACCCTGGCTCGATGGCCAACGCCCACTCCTCCTCAAAGGTACATTGGGGACATCTGACTGGACAGTGCCGCACCTTCGCTATCCCCCTCTTTCCTGGGTGTGTTGGACCCAAACATAGTCAAAGACCGGGCGGCTGGGTGGGTCTCTATTCCCCGCTCTGGGCAGCCAGGATCCTGTGCACAAGTATCCAAGGTACCTGTACGCACGCAGGACGCCTAGTCCGGTCTATTGTGTTTCGAGCAGCTCTGGCTCTCGAGCCACATTTGCCAAGTGAGCATGACTAGTGACGGTTGGGAGTCGGCCTTTTGGCAACCTATCTGCCCCGGGCTTAGTGCACGAAACCTTCTTGGCTGATACGTAGAGGCAGTAGAAGAAAAAGTGTCCCAGTGCCTCTCGGAAATGTGGTCCTGAAGAGTCAAAAGTATAGGAGGTTTTAGGTTGTCCTGGTTTAAAAGGCAGGTGGGAAGGCGGCACTGCATCTGAGATCTGGACGCTTTGGGGACCTTTTGGCAGGCGTAGGCTAAAGTTACCAAAGGCTGGGGCGAGTTGTTCAGAGGGCAGAGGCACCATGGCGACCGAGAACTTAGTGAACGGCCCAGGACAGTGCTTTAGGGCCGTGCGCCCCCTCCTGGGGCCGCGGGGAACCAGGGTTACCTGGGGAGCCGGGCTTTGTCGCCCACACGGGCTCTCTGCTGTCCCAGAACTAATTAAATGGCTTTTTGGCTCGGGGAAGGCCGAAGTCGGCCGGGGGTGGGGACATGGGGTGGGTGCATGTGGGTAAGGGAATAATCAGCTCCATTCTTGCGCTGCCACAAAACCCGTGGCGCGGTCAGAAAGTGAACAGCGGCCGCCTGAAAGGCTGTTTCAAAAGGCGACACCTGCAAGCGCGGCCGGTTGTGAATTGAATGCGGCGCCCGCACGTACCTGAGCCGCGAGCTATTAATGTCAGGCGCCCGGTCTCCGGGGCCAGAAGCACACGTCCGGGCAGCCTGTACTGAATACGGCAAGCTGCGGCGCGGCCGCTCCATGGGAATGTCGCCACTTGTGCCGCTCGTGGTCGGGAGGGGGTGCGCTGCCCTTTCAGAGACAGACACAATTAGGCAAAATGCTCAATGAACATTATAAATGATGTGCGATCGCTCTGCAGATTGCCTGGCAAATCAAATTATATGGTCGCTCGCGGGCGATTTCCATGTTCTTTAAAAACTTAAAACAGGTATTCGCCCATTAAATTAAAAAAAAAAAAAGCCAAGTCAAGAATTCCGGAAAAATACAACTGAAAGACTCGGTGTTGAATATTCACACGTCCCCTTTGTTAGCGATTGGCCTCACAATGGGCTTGGAGAGGGGGTCCGCTTAGACCAGACACATTTTTTACTGTCTTACACGCGGCAGAGGAAGGCACCAGAAGTCTGCATTTGTTACAACTCACAATTACAGTGCGATTCTCTTTTTTTCTTTGAAGACTAAAATGTTGTTTTCTCATAGTGAGTGACTTGAAAGCTACGGTCATTCTAACCAGACGGAAGGAACATTCGCATCAGATGGACGCATGCCTGGACGCACTTTGGGAGAGAGTTGAGAAACCCCCGTCCTTCTCCCTGGTACTGTCCATCCTCTGGACATGGAGCCCGGGCCCAGAGTTCGCTGACACCCCACACTTCCTGGATCTGGCAGCAGCAGCCGGCTACAGCGAAGTGTCCTCTTTCTGTGCAGTGCGCTCAGGGCGGCTCTGGGACAGGTGCCACCACCGGACCACCCCTGTTCTTCCAAGTTTAGCCATGAACTCTGTGGCTGACGATCCTTGAGAGGGGACAGCTGCTAGCACCGAGGTTGCACGGACCCCTGCAGAGGCCAGGAGCTGTGCCGCTGGCTAGGGTGTATCGCCCAGCAATCTTGAAATCAGTTTGGCTTCCTCTCCTCCCCAACATCCGTCTCATTTTCAATTTTCTAACTCTATTTTCGGACAACTGGACCGGGACAAGGGGTGAAGAACTGTGACCCCGGAGACAGTGGCATATCTATGTAGTCTGCTGAAAAGGGATCAATTTGGGCATGGGTGGATAGTCCCTGGAAATCTGGGCTTTAAGTGTACAGTGGTCAGTGATTCGCTGTGTTATGGGGGTAATTAGGAATCTCTTGGGCCCAGTTTCTTAATTCACGAAGAGAAAACTAGTGTTCGTCCTGTCCCCTCATGGGACTTCCGTTATCTTCTCTAGGAATATCAATCTTCCTGGCAGAGAGTTGTCGTTTGTTGGAATCAGGAATTATACATTAACCTTAAGAATAAGCCCTTAGAAAAGGAAATCCCAGAACAGCTGATCCCAGTACACCTGGGTTCCTCCTCTTCTTGCCCTTATACCAAAACCACCAAGCAGGACTAGAAATAAGAGCTACTCTTAAGCTCATTGTGCAAAGGGCTGGCCCAGAGGACTAACTCCAGCAGTAATCAGCCAACCCAGCCCGATGGTGTGTTTCTGTGCACACATGCAAGGGAGCTCTCCAACAAATTGATCATTTTCATCTTTCGTAAAAGAAATATCCTGCTGGTACCCATGGCCACTTTGGGAAGATTAATAAGCCTGATTCATAAATTAGGAACGCGCGTTTTGTAGATTGTGCTGAGCCAGAGTGCTGGGTAAAGAAAGGGAAGGCTCCTGGACCAGGTGCGCTGGCCTTGGTGCTGAAGGTAGAGTCATCTGGAGCGGAATCTTGGTGTCTGGCTAAACAAAGCATTTTGCCTTCTCAGTTTTCCCGGCCCAGGGTTCCTGCTTACTTTACTTTCTCTCTCCCCTCCCACAGCCCCTCCCCCTTGTGTGTGATCAGTGTTGGGAAAACTTCTAAAGGACAGTCTTGCAGTATTTTAATGATACTTGAATTTTTTTTTTAGATTTCTTTGATTATCTGATTTAAACAACACTGTTGCAAGTGTAGGTAAAAAGCAAAATCTATCAAAGAACTGTTCACCAGGTCTGCTCTCTGGCGCTAATCAGGGACTTCATTGCCTCTGGGCCCAGACTAAGATGACGCTGTCTCAGAAGAAGAGACAGGTGGGAAAGCTTGGAAAGCTGTGTGTTTGTTTTGTGAGACAAGGTCTCACAATGCATCCCAGGCTTCTGGAAGTCACTTGGGAGCTCAGGCTGGCCTCATGTTCCTGGAACCTATTCACCAGCCTCCAGTGTGTCGGGATTTCAAGTGTGAGTCAACATACCCAGTGCACAAGCTTTTAGATTCTTAGTTTTTCCATTTGTTTGGACTTCTTCTTCTCCTTCTTATCTTTCTTTTCCTCCACCTCCTCCTCCTCCTCCTCCTCCTCCTCCTCCT
>NC_034592.1:6943402-6963881 GCF_900095145.1 Mus pahari | reverse complement strand
GGGTGAATGTATCTTTGATTTCATCCCATTATTTTTTTTCCATGAGATGTGCTGGGAAATCATGATTTCTATGCTGTTGCTTGATTCCTGATTCCTGGTTATCTCTCCCACTCCTTTTCATAATATCATCTGTGGGGGAGAAAGAGGAAAGGGAAGAAAGACTTAGAGTTTTACTTGCTTGTTTGTTTTTAAATGTGTGTGTGTGTGTGTGAGAGAGAGAGGGGGGGCTATGCATGGTGTACATATACAAGTCAGAAGACAACTTGAAGAAATTGGTTCTCTCTTTCTGTCATGGGGATCCCAAGTATTGATCTCAGCAAGCAATTTCATTCACTAAGCAGCTTGGCAATCCCTTCATGTGGCGCATGGTTGTCATAGAGCAGGCCTATATTGAATACTCGCCACATGATCTCAGGTGTGTGTACACCCATCTCTTCTAAACCAGCGCCAGCATTCCTGTGTTACTATGGTCACTCTATGGTGATGTAATTGTTATTTAATAATGAAGTTATGTAACCGTTATATTAATGTAGAGACTCACTGATTAGCTTAATGCCGTGCTGCTCTAAGAGCGTCTGTGTAATAGTTTAGTCCACTTGTATAAATGTTCTCTTGAAACACAAGCCTGCTAAGCCCCAGGCAGTGATCCTGGACAAAGGGCATCCTTGTTTTAAAGAACCTCAGAAAGGTGCTGTATTTTCCACGGGAAGACTGAATTGTGGAAGGTTCTACCATGATGTACTTATTAAGAGAGAGATGCTAATCTGAGCTGGTACACCCTTTAATGCCACATCAATGGGGCATAAAGAATATACATAATAATTATAATAATTGATCTGAGGGATTTCAATAACTCAAAAGTGCTTAAAGTGAAAAACAAATATAGATTTTAAATAAATGTGCATTATAAAGTGAGAACTAAAGATATAAAAAACTAGTCAAGAATTTATCAAACGTTTACCAAAATATTAGTAACACTTGTCTCTAAAAGAAAGGCTTTAAGGTAATTTCCCTCATTGCTTCAAATGGTCTCTTGTGCTCATGAGTATTCTATAAAATGGAAGTCCATAAAATGAATTTAAAATATAAGGAATTTGGTGTAAAGGACATAGGCTTTACTGCAAGTATGAGACTTTCTCTTTAACATTTTGAAATACTACAAAAGACCAAAGTTATAAAAATATCTAACTCAAAAGTCTTAAAATAAGTCCCACCAAGGCCAAGAAACAGGTTATTGTCTGCACCTGGGAGCCCTCATAGCCCTTCGGTTTGTCACCCTAGACGTAATGACTATCAAACATTCATGGTAACTATCTCCGGCCTTCTCTTCAGAACACCACTCAAGTCCGAATCCTTAAGTTCTAAGGTTTTATCTCCATTTCAGCCTTTATGTAAATGGCAGCATAAAGCACCCTTTGCCTTCTGCCTTCTTCCACTCGGCATTGCAAGTGTGAGATATAGCCATTTTGTTGCCCAGGGCACAGTCTAGCCTCTCACCGTGTGAATACAGCCCCATTCGTTTAGCGTTGTCCTGGAGGTGTTGTACTTCAGTCTGTTTGAGATGTGCTGAGTGTGAGTGTTGTTGCCTAGGCTGACGCGCGCACGTGTGCAGAGATTTTTCTCAATGTGGACCTAGAAGTGCGAATTCTGGGTCACAACATGTGCATAATCGTAACAGCAGCAGTTATGATGTGTTTCCAGTGTGTTTCCACAGCAGTCCGCACAGCAGTCCCCACAGCAGTCCCCACCATTTATCTCCCCCCTTAGGTAGCCACACAGGTGGTAAAGGAGCTATGTGGAGAACAGTTTGAGCATGTCTGGCCTGGAAATCTGAACTCCCCTATCCTCCAGATACAAACACCTTAACACTGGCACAATGCCACACCCAGACCACCATGATACAGTCATCCGCATGCTTGGTGCACACAGTGTAAAATAGTGCCTCCTTTAAATAAAGCATGTCACCACATAGTCCAGAAAGAACTCATGATCCCCTTGCCTAAACTTCCCATATACTGGGATTAAACACATAAAATTTGTGTTTAGAAATGGGTATCATCCCAAAATATCTCAGCGCATATCCAGAATTTTTAAAAGCTGAAATCTGAGATGCTCAGAGTTCTAAGCATTTTAAACCAGGAACACCCAGCTTGTAATTTAAACACTAAAATTGTAGGTAAATAAATTATATTCTGGTGTTAGAACTGGATTTTTCCTAAAGTTTCCTGGATTACCTAATATTTTAATTATCTTGAGTTCTATGTACTTATGATGAGAGTCCTAGCTACTTTGTGATAATTGATGCTAAGTCTCATGTAGCTCCAATAAAATTTCAAAAACTAGCTAAAAAATCAGCACATGTGCAATCTCTTCAGCCTTGGTCTCAGGTGGTCTTGTGGCAATTGTGGAAGGCCTAGGATTATGGAAAAAATGGAAACTCTAGTCAGGTAGGCAGTGACTGTCCATAGCAACCTATGATCATGCCTACCGCCACCTGTTCCCACACACACTCTAAGCCATGCTCTGGCTCCTAGGGCAGGCTCCTGGTGATAGTTCCTCCATGGATGGTAGAGGGGCCGATTAGCCTTGGATTAGTCAGATACAGCAAAGGAAAAGGAAAAGGCTGTTCCTGGTAGTACTGTGCAGGCTTCTCGGAACAGAGTAGGGAGGAGAAGGGGATGTGATTGAGAAAAAAGTGGTCAGAGGAATGTGCTGTCACTAGCTTTGGTGACAGAAGAGGGTCTATTTTAATCTTTTCTTGCTGCTGCAACATAATGCTTCAAACTGAGTAATTCATAAGTAAAAAAGTCATGTTTCCTATGAGTTCTGCAGATGGGAAATCCTAGATCAAGGAGACGGTATATGCCACCTCTCTAGCAGCAGAAATAGATGTCCATCATCCAATGACGAAAGGAAAGGCCGGTGTCAGTTCTCTGTGGTTGCCATACCCAATCACCACAAGTCAGTGACTTAAAACAACAAAAGTGAACAATCTTTCGCTCCTTCAGACTAAATGGCTATAAGTGTATCACAGAATTGGCAGAGGTGCACTTCTCCTGGAGGCTTTGTGGGAGACATGGTTTTCTTGCTCTTTCTGGCCCCTGGAGGATACCTACATCCTTTTGTTTACTGCTCACATATGATCTGATCTGGATGTTGGTATCACCACAAAGTCACCCTAGGAAGACTGTATAGGGGGTTGAATTCTTCTGAGACATGATTTTAAATGAAGTAAGTCCTTTTTAAAACAGAGATGGAAGCAGGGCATGGTGGCACAGGCATTTAATCCCAGTACTCGGGAGGCAGAGGCAGGCGGATTTCTGAGTTCGAGGCCAGCCTGGTCTACAAAGTGAGCTCCAGGACAGCCAGGGCTACACAGAGAAACCCTGTCTAAAAAAAAAAAAAAAAAACCAAAAAACAAAAAACAGATGGATGGAAACATGATCACCCTTTGCATCATAGAGACATTTGAACTTGCTATTGTACTTTGTTAAGAACCAAGAGGAAAACACCATGTCAGAAGCCCAGCATGACAGTATATCCCTCTGACTATCTTTTCCCAGTTACATCTCCTTCTATGTCCCTATACTGTCCTAAGAACCCTGCACATGCTACCAGGAACACCCAGGAATGTCTCCATATTAAGTTGAGATGATTAACAACCTATATTCTATATGTACCTTAATTCCTCCTGCAGCCTAGTCAGTAACATAAGAGTTGATTAGGGTAAGCACATATGGGGGGATTATTCTCACCGTACCTCTTGCTGCAGCTCATCCCACTCCTCAGCTGCGGGCTATAGAAGTGGAGAAGACTCTGGTTGCTAGTGGGAATGGGAGGCCGAGCTTCCTGGTGATACAAATTGCTCCCTTCAGCCTCCTGCATCTCCTGGCAGAGTGTACGTGATATGAGTATACACTTTGCCCCCCGAAGTCGAACCCCTTTCTTGACAAGAGTCTCTGGACTTTGAGAGGCAACAGTTTGAATCGCTGCCAAGACAGTAATGCTTAGAGTGGTTTTTCACACGTGTATCTGAAGAGCCTTTCTCACCTTACATCCCTGGCAGGATTCATTAGTCAGCTTAATGTCATCGTGAACAACTTAAAAAGAGGGAAGGTTCATATAGGTTCATGATTTCAGGAGCCTCCGTTGATAGTTGCTTGACCTCATTGCATTGGGCAGGTGGTGGCTTAGTGTACTGTATGGGGATGTATGATAGCTACATAGTAGATAGGAAGACAGACAGACAGATAGATAGGTAGATAGATAGATAGATAGATAGATAGATAGATAGATAGATAGATAGATAGATAGACAGACAGACAAGAGGAGCTGTGTTCTAGTGCTCCCCAATGACACTAGACCCTTTCTCTTAGTGGCTCCACCATTTCCAATAGCACCTCCCTGGGGACCAAGTCTTTATCACACAGGCCTTAGTTGGATATCTAAGGTTCAAACAGTAGTAAGAGATACCTAAATGTTGCTTTGAGGAGTGGAAGAGTAAAAATTCCAGGTAGAGGGATGAAAATGCTAATGTTAGCAAGATAATCGTCATTTTAAACACTTTGGACTCCTTCCTGTCAGATACTAAGAATTAGCACTGGACATATATTGGCTCACTCTGCCGAAGTCAACGCTTTTATTATTAAGCCCTAAATGAGTGGAAGGAAAAGGATGCATGGATAGACCTGCTGCTGTGACCCAAGGGAGCCAGGAAGAAGAGCTGGCACCTTAGAGGTCTCTCAGTCCAGGATCGTCATTCTAAAGCAGGTTGCCATTTCAATGTCAGCTGTGTTCAGCTGCACAGAGCTCATGCACTGTCTGCACCTTCTCCCTGCCAAAAGGCAACAAGAAATTGTTACAGTCCTGATTGAGCAGATTGAAGATGCCTGAAGGGGCCGATGGCATCACTGTCCTCGATGCCACCTGGTCCCTTTGAGGCCCCAGCCATGCTGGAGATGGATGTGGGGCTGGGAGTGACTAAGGGATTTAGCCCTCCTTTGTCCACGAACTCTCTTGTTTGGGTGGGGCTGCATCTGTTGTGGGGGATGTCTGTCCTGTAATGAGGCCAGTGTCCTGGCTGCTTCTGCCCCTGGCCTCGTTGGCACCGTACCAGCCTTGCTTGGAGGGTGTGTGCTCTGTACCCTCTTTATGGAGCAGGCTGGGCAGAATTCTTGACAAGGGTCTCTGGATGATCACTTTTGTATTTCCAACTGCAGTCTTCGGGATCCTCATGCAGTGAAGGTAAGATGGAGGCCCACGTACTTCTGCATTAACAGGGACACCTGCCTTTCACGCTTAGGTTATTTTTCATGTGCTGCTTCCTAACTAGTTTCCAGAATATGGCTACCCAGTTCCCTTGAGTTAGATGCTGTCCCCTTGAGACCTGCAGGACGATGCACAGTTAGTTACTGCTTTACTGCTGATGCCATTGAGTTGAATTATATAAGAATTGAGGTCATTAAACTGACTTCCAATGTATTTGGGCTTCTGGTAGGAAATGTCGAAAGGTCAGAACACTGCAGGGCGGTGTTCATAAACGCATGCCAAAAGCTTTGTTACTTTGCTGTCAACCCACTTCTTCCCAGATTTTTGTCATTAAAACAAAACTTCACATCTGACAATTCTTCAGCAGTTTTGTGAGTCGATCCTTTATGTCTTTCTGAACAAGAACTGTTTTTTATTTGTTTGTTTGTTTGTTTGTTTAAGTTCATTGTAGTGAAACAAAGAATAATGAAATTTTTGGTTAAACTAATTCTGTTGTCTTTCTCTGGAGAAGAACGGGCACAGTCAGGCTGTCCCTCACAAGGCTCTGATTTTCCACAATGCCCTGGGGTTATTTTGGGAAAGGCAAAAAGACACAAGGAAAAGGAAAGAGGAATTCATAGGTGTGGCAGGTCTGGCAACACAGAGGCACAATGGCTTGCTGGGTAGCTTCTCAGAGCCATTTCTTCCTTGTTCTGCTTGTCTTGTTTCAAACCCACTTTCTGCCTGGCTGCCTCCGCTTGGCTCCCTCTTTTGTTACTGTGCTCACATCTCCGCCATGCGACTGCTAATGCAGACTCCCTTCTCAGCCAACAGCTCTCGGCTTGGCTTCAGTGATTGCTATAGGGGCTCCCAAGAATAAGAATCAGTCATGGGCTGGAGAGATGGCTCAGCGGTTAAGAGCACTGACTGCTTTTCCAAAGGTCCTGAGTTCAATTCCCAGCAACCACATGGTGGCTCACACCCATCTGTAATGAGATCTGAAGATAACGACAGTGTACTCACATACATGAAATAAATGGATCTTAAATCAGCCAGGCCTGATACCCGACATCCAGGTCACATGACTGAGGCAGACCAGACAAGTGCCCCATCTAAAATGTGCAAGCCAAGGGCATTTGGTGTATTTAGTACATTCATTGCATACTATAGCCACCACCTAAAGAGAAAGAGCTTGTGGAGGGGGGGGGGGGAGAAAGGAAGAAGAGACCAAAGTGTCTGTGTTAGGTAGGGAAGAACCTCTGGGGAAGGGCAGCCCAGCCCCTGGGTTGGAGAGTTCAGGGTTGGGGCAGGGCCTGCCAGATCGAGATGAAGGATGCTGGGGGGACTGCTCTGACTTTTAGAGTAATTGGCCGATGGAGTCCTGCCTCTACTCCTGCTGGGGTTACTGATGTCTATCACAATGCTTTTGCACAAGTGTTTTTCCTTAAGTCTTTTCTCAATAGGCCCCACCCCCAACCACGTGGCTGACGATGCCATTGTGGCTTCTGTATTGATCGTTCACTTGTATACGAATGTTACAGATCCATTCAGGCCGTGTAGGGGTTAATTTAGATAGCTGTCCTGATTGGATCAAGAAACACCGAGGCTGCTGACACACCTATTTGGGTATGTCTTCTGAAAGAATAAAAACGGGAAAGGAGAAAGGTGGGTCCTCCCAGGTGTTCCTTCTCTGTCTTCTGACTCTTAAAAAAAAAAAAAAAAAAAAAAAAAAGATTTATTTATTTACTATATGTAAGTACACTGTAGCTGTCTTCAGACACTCCAGAAGAGGGCACCAGATCTCATTACAGATGGTTGTGAGCCACCATGTGGTTGGTGGAAATTGAACTCATGACCTTCGGAAGAGCAGTCAGTGCTCTTAACGGCTGAACCATCTCTCCAGCCCCCTTTCTGGCTTTTCTGATGATACCCTTGGGAACTCAGTTTAAGTGGGACTGTGTTTTGGGGCTGGTGAGATGGCTCAGTGGGTAAGAGCACCCCACTGCTCTTCCAAAGGTGCAGAGTTCANATGGTGGCTTACAACCATCCTTAATGAGATCTGACTCCCTCTTCTGGGGCGTCTGAGGACAACTACAGTGTACTTACATATAATAAATAAATAAATTTTTAAAAAAAAAAAAAAAAGTGGGACTGTGTTTTGCCTGAGTTTTCTCTTGTTGCTTATGTTTGGTGTCCGATCTGAGAAACCATTGCCTGGAGTTACAAGTTAGGAAATAAAAGTGTCCTTGATAATCTGAGCTATTTCCACATTTACTCTCCAGAGTATCTTTCTCTGAATTGATGGGCAAACGACACATGTCCCACCAAAACACTGAGTAAAATCCCACCTAGCATGGTAGAAGGTAGAGATGGCTGACTCCCATCAGAAATCCTCACTTGCTTTACTGTATCTTATGGTTTTGTTTTGTTTTGTTTTTTCTTTGCTGATGATGGAACCCAGGGTCTTTTGTACACTAGGGTCAGCTCCCTCCCAGTGAGCTCTATCACCAACCCTTTCTGCTTATTCTCCCCTGCCAGGCATTAAAATGAATTGTGACTATGTTCAGGGCTGCCCAGAAAGACTTCATTTCCTTGCAATTAAATCTGGTTAGGTGACCAAGTTCTCCCAGGAGATGGGTGCTTAGCACAGTGAATGTGCAGGTGGGTGCTTAGCACAGTGAATGTGCAGGTGAGTGCTTAGCACAGTGAATGTAGTGCCTTCCTTCTAGAGGCAGCCTGAACCCAGTGTGATCCAGTCTCAGGCACACAAAGGATGGCCCTTAGGGATTACAGGATGGACAAGCCTGGGTTTCTAGATAATAGCATGAAGGAGACCTGCTACCTGGGCAACACTGTGGCTGTAACGTGCAACACAAAACACTGTGTCTAGAAGTCTCTTGTGCCAGGGGCTTTGCCTTTACCTTTATTCCACAGAAGAAGCATGTTGCGGTCCTTCAGGTCTTAGCATCATGAACCAATCAGACAGAATAAACAGATTCTGCCATCTGCCTTTGAAGATCAAGCTTGCTCTCAGTTCACTTGTTGGTTGTGCCAACAAGTCACTAACCCCTTTAGCCAATACCTCAGTTTCCATAGATGTTACCTGGAGCTACCAGGGACCCTCACTAGGAAGCTTAAAGAGGTTTTCAAAGGGTCAAAAGAGACTGGCACACAGTAAGCGCCTGCTTGCTCTTATCTCTCTTCATTCTTAAGTGTTTTTTACTTAGTTCAAAAACCTAACTGACCCATCACTCTGGTTTGTTCTGGAGCTACAGAGGAAACTATGACAAACATAAGCTTTATTTAAGCCACTACAGGCGTTATCCGGTTTTCATCTGTATGACTGTATGTTAATATGCAGAATATGAGCTTCCTTGTGACCTTTCCATGTGTGCACTTTGGATGTATTTCATCCTTCATTACCCTTTCTCGTCCTCCCTCCACTCTCGATGGCCCCTGCCATTTTCTCTAATAGCATCTCCATCCTATTTTTAGAACTTAAAAAAATCTAGATTCCGCATATGAGAATACTTGTCCTTTTGAATCTTGTGTATTTGGTTTAACATAATGATTTCTAATTCCATCTACTATCTTGCAATTAATATAATTTCATTCTCCTTTATGGATGAATAATACTCCAATATTGCCTATGCATCACATTTTCTTTATTGATTCATCTATTGTTTGGCTATTGTGGAAGATGCTGTAAGACACAGATGTGGGGCTGGCAAAGTGGCTCACGGGGTGAAGGCTGCCATTCTGAGAACTCAGCTCCATCCCTGTGGCAGGCATGGTGGAAGGAGAGAACTAAGTCTCAAAAGTTGCCCTTCTGGCATCTGTGCAGCGTCATGGTGAATGCGCGCGCACGCGCACACACACACACACACACAGCGAGAACACAGAGAGAGACAGAGAGAGACAGAGAGAGACAGAGAGACAGAGACAGAGACAGAGACAGAGACAGAGACTGGCATCTATGCAGTGTCATGGTGAATTCACGTGCGCGCGCGCACACACACACACACACAGAGCACACACACACACAGAGAGAGAGAGAGAGAGAGAGAGAGAGAGAGAGAGAGAGAGAGAGAGGGAGAGAGAAGCAAGGGAAGCAAACAAGTAAATGTAAATAAACATTTAACCTTGACAACATGGAGTGCCACAGGCTGGCGAGGATGTGGAGAAAGGAACACTTCTCCATTGCTGGTGGGATTGCAAGCTGGTACAACCGCTCTGGAAATCAGTCTGGTGGTTCCTCAGAAAATTGGAAATAGTTGTACCTGAAGACCCAGCTCTACCACTCTTGAGCATATACCCAAAAGACTCCCCATCATACCAAAAGGACACGTGCTCTACCATGTTCATAGCAGCCTTATTTGTCATAGCCAGAAGCTGGAAACAACCCAGATGTCCCTCAACTGAAGAATGGACACAGAAAAAATGTGGCTCATTTATACAACGGAATACTATTCAGCTACTTAAAATGAGGCATCATGATGTTTGCAGGCAAATGGATACAACTAGAAAATATCCTGAGTGAGGTAACTCAGACCCTAAGGACATGCATGGTATATACTCACTAATAAGTGGATACTAGCCAAAAAGTACAGAGTACCCAGGATACAAGCCACAGACCGTAAGAAGTGTAACAAGCAGAAAAGCCAGAGTGAGGATGCTTCAGTCCCACTAGAAGGGGGAAGGAAATAATCACCAGAAGCAGAGGGAGGGAGGGGCCTGGGTGGGAGAAGAGTGGGAAAGGGGGAACAGGATCAGGTATGGGGGAAGGGCAGGAGAGAAGCCCAGAAGGCCACAGAATGAATGGAGATAAGCAGCATTGGGGGCGGTGGAAGGCGTGGAGACCCTCTAGAAAGTACCAGAGACCCAGGAGGTGAGACACTCTAAGAACTCAATGGGAGTGACCCTCGACAAAATGCCCAACATTGGAGAGAGGGAACTCAAAGAGTCCACCTTTGGTAAAAGACAGGGCATCAAGTGGAGGGAGAGGGTTACTAACCCACAGTCAAAATTTCTGACCTAGAAGTATTCCTGCCTAAAAGAACTATAGGAACAAAACTGGAGAAGAGACGGAAGGAAAGGCAGTCCAATGATTGGCCCAACTTGGGATCATCTCATGGGATGAGCACCAAGGCCTGACACTATTACTTATGCTATGATGTGCTCACAGTCAGGAGCCTGGCATGACTGTCCCCTGGGAGACCCTACTGGCAGCTGACTAAGACAGATGCAAATACACCCAACCATTGGACTGAAGTTGGGTACCCATGTGGTTGAATTAGGAAAGGATTGAAAAAGCTGAAGGGGAGAGAGATCCCATAGGAAGACCAGCAGTCTCAACTTATCCGGACTCCTGGGAGCTCCCAGAGACGGAGCCACCAACCAGGAGCATACACGGGCAGGTCCAAGGCTCCTAGCACAAATACAGCAGAGGGCTGTCTGGTCTGGCCTCCGTGGGAGAAGATGCGCTTAGTCCTCGAGAGACTTGAGGTCCAGGGAAGGCCTGGTGGTCGGGAACACCCTCTAGGAGGCAAGGGGGAGGAGGGATGGGATGAGGAACTGTGGGAGGAGAGACAGGGAGGGGAACAATGGCTGGAATGTAAAAAATAAAATAAAATAAAATAAAATAAAATAAAATAAAATAAAATAAAATAAAATAAAATAAGAAGATATGGAATGCTGACTTAGATGACTCAGGGCCTGCCAGCATGGTCTAGCTGGGGCACATGGTCTAGCTGGGGCTCATGGCAGTTCTTACCAATTTTGGGGATGACCACACCAGCTTGGTCCCCATACTCTGGTCTCATTCCCCACATTTTCACCAGAATTTGTTGTTGTTTGTTTGTCCAGGGAGAGCCGATCGGCCTGGGGTGTGATAGAGTCCCAGTGTGGTCTTTATTCTGATTTCTCTGCTGATTCAAACCAGAGAACATGCTTTCTGTACACATTGTGCTCCTCTGTGAGGCTGCCTCATCTATCTCACTAAATGGATTACTTAGTCTTTGAGTGGACTTTTTTAAAGACAAAATTCTTTCCCCAGACATGGAGAATCCTTAGCAGGAAGGCAGAGTTAAGGTAAGCCATGTAGTGAAGGTGGGGCTACATTAGCTTAGTGTGTGGGATCTTCAAGAAGGTTCTGCTGACCCAGTCAGTGGATAGAGAGACAAGGGTGGGAATCAAGAGCAAGAGGGACATTTGAGGAACTTAGCTGCAGTCACACGCCACTTTCCCAATGGGTCCTGGATGTAGAATTCCCAGTTCCAGCAAGAGCTAAGCACATAGGACAGCCAGCCAGCCAGCCTTGTATACTTGAAGTAAGTTGGGAACGGGGAAGGTGTATTGGGGGAGCTTTGCATGCAGAGCAGGTCCTGGCCACGAAGAGAAGCTCACAGTCAAGCGACCTAAGTTAAATCGGCATTTAAGATGCTGTTCGTGGAAAACCTTGAGGAGTCACCCTTAGGTAATGTCTCCACTGGATTTGGTCCTCATGACTTCTGTACAATTTCACTTCTTTCCTAAGGCGAGAGCTCTTTAATCATTTCCCACCAAGGAGACAGTATCCATGCTTAAATACTTAACCACTGCAGTACTGTTTGCTAATGTCTGTGGTCAAAGTAAGAAAATACAGAATTCACATTGCCAGTGCTGCTCTTTCTGAGTTTTCAAATGTCTGAGGTGGGAGGGGGTGATGGGGCAAGGAGAAGGACAGCTCGATGGATAATTTCTTTTTTCTCTCTCCCTTCCTTTTCCGTCCCTTTCCTTCCCATCCCTGCTTTCCTCCTTCCATCCCTCCCTTCTTTCTCTGTCTCTGTCTGTCTGTCTCTCTGTCTGTCTCTCTCTCTTTACTTTACATCCTGATTTCAATCCCACCTCTCCTCCCAGTCCTATGCCCACAAGCCCCTCCCCCATTTCTGAAGGGGATGAAGGGGATGTCCCCCATGGGTACCAACCCACCCTGGCACATCAATTCAAAGCTGAACTATGCAGAAACCTCTTCCACTGAAATCCAACAAGGCCATCCAGCTAGGGGAATGCAATTCAAAGGCAGGCAACAGAGTGGAGACAGCCATCTTCAACTGTAATGGGACCCACATAAAGACAAGCTGCATATCTGTTACAAAAGTGTATGGGGCCTAGGTCCCGCTCCTTCATGCTCTTTGGTTGGAGGTTCAGTCTCTGTGAGCCCCAATGGGATCAAGTTAGTTGACTCTGTAGGTCTTCTTGTGGTGTCCTCTCTGGCTTCCTCAGCCCCATCCCCAACTCTTCCACAAGACTCCCCAAGCTCGGTCTAGTCTTTGGCTGTGGATCTCTGGATCTCTTTCCATCAGCTGCTGGATGAAGCCTCTCAGGAGACAGTTATACTAGGCTCCTGTCTGCAAGCATAGCAGAGTATTAATAGTCTTAGGAAGGGAAAGCCAGTGAAACATTTTAAAGCAGTCTTTTGGCTCCCTCTAGTGGAAGAGTACAGAATTACTTGCCTGGCATTAACCCGAACTGGGTGACAAGGAACTCACCTTTTTTGGTAAATAGAGAAATACTCTTAAATTACCCCCAACCCTCGGCTGTATGACAAGAATGGAGGACTTGGCTAAGGACTTTGGCTAAACTCGTTAGACCGAATTCAAGTGACAAAATGACTAAGCTCTCTGCTAAAAAGGATGTGACATTTTGGCAATAACCCTGTTAGCTTTGAAAACTAGCTCTTTCTACTCTAACATCCCCATGCCTTAGCATTCAATAAAAACCCGTCCATAGTAAAACTTTCAGGAACCCCAATCCCACACTGAAGAATTGTGACGGTGAATTACGCCCTCTATCTGTGTAGATACTGTCCCTCCGGTGAGACTTCCCTTTGTTTACAAGCCCCAAACAGAATGCATGCCTACACAGAGGATTTTTTTCCACCTCTTACTGTTGGAAATTCTTCCACCCTCGACAAGATATTAGCTACACATTTACAACAGTTTGTTAGCAACAATTCTCCCTTCGCATATGGATCCAAGAAGCCTGCCGCCTGGAGGTCAGAGCAGGCACTGCAGGATTTCCTTACGTGGGATTCTTTCCCTTCACCTGTGTCAGCTGACTCTTTCCTAGCCACTGTACTTCAACACCCGCCTTGCTCTTTATAATTCTGCACCATTAATAAGAAGAAACTATATGGTTCCCTGATCCATCCCTCATTGTGATGGCGGTCACACATCGCAGGAGAAGTGACATGAGTCTGCGGATGCATCTTGCTGCCTCAGGCTTCTGCTTCTGGTTGTGGGGGTGGCGCTTCACAGAGAATGCATGGAAGTCGCTCCTCCTTCCCACTCTTCTCTTTCTCTCTTCTCTTCTTCTCCACCCTCCACCTTTCTTTCTCAGACAGGGCTGCTGACCTCAAACCCGCCTCCTGAGAACTGGGATTACACAGCGACGGTGTAAGGGCCCGCACCACTGTACCCAGCTTTTCAGATGGTTTCTTGCACGCTCTCAGTACATCACCTGCATGAGGTCCATTCCAACCTGACTGCAGGCAGTTGAGAGATGCACGTGTGCTTCACCACCTCAAGAGTGGCCTCAGAAACTCACCTATGTGAGGGGTTTTCTCTTTGGCTTAATTCAACACCCTGTTCTTTTTTAAAGTATTGAAGTGAAAATAAAGAGTTATGGAAAAATCAGGTCCATGCTCCACAGACCTCGTTTCTATTTTCCTTACTATGTTGTTTAAAGGAAACCTTTGCTCATATTGCATTTAAAACAAACAAACAAACAAAATCACCTTTTTGTTTAAATCCCTACGTACCATGCACCTTCGACTGGATTGTGAAGACTTGTCTACAAGGAGTTCTTTCCCATGCAGTAGAAAAGGTAGGCGGACAGATAAAGGCAAACTGTGTGACTTGCACAGAAGCAGTGTACAAACCTGGAGCCAGGACTTACCAGGGGTCACGACGGTTATGTGTTTCTCTTATCTGTTGCCCGGGTCCCCTCCTGTCCGACTTAGCTTTCTATTGCTGTGATAAATACTGTGTGTCTTAGTCACTGTTCTGTTGCTGTGAGGAGACATATGACTATGACAACTTACAGAAGAAAGCATTTGGCAGGATTCCATGCTTACAGGGTGAGTCCATGAACACCAGGGCGCAGGCATAGTGCTGGGATAACAGCTTAGGGGCCACATCTGATCCAGGCTGCAACCAAAGAGTCAGTCTGGGCCTGGCACAAGCTTCTGAAATGTCAAAGTCCATACCCAGCAACACATCTCCTACCGGCAAGCACACCTCCTAATCCTTCCCAACCAGTTGCACTAACTGGAGAGCAAGCATTCGAACACGTGAGTCCTCATCTACACCACCACAATGAGTAAAAACAACGTGAAGTAGGGAGGATTTATTCCATCTGATGACCTCAGTCCATCACTGAGGAAAGCCAAGGCAGGAACCTGGAGGCAGGAACTGAAGCAGAGGCCATGGAGGGGTGCTGCTCGCTGGCTTGCGCTTCCTGGATCGCTCATGCTTTCTTACACAACCCAACACCACCAAGCCCAGGGGTGGCACCACTCAAGGTAGGAGGATGATCACTTAACCAAGCAAATGCCTAACAGATTGGCCAGCAGGCCAATCTGATGGAGGCGTTTTCTCAGTTACGGTTCCTCTGCCTAGCTTGTATCAAGTTGTCAAGTTTAACCAGCACACCCCCTTTTGCTCTGTGTCTCTTCTCATCCATTTTCCTCTGCCTGTTTTCTCCCTTTTCTTTAACACAGTGCCTGCATGGTGCAGGCCTATTATAGTTTTAAAAATATGCATGAATGAGGTGAGGAGCTAGGCTGATTCCACCTGCCAATGAAGTGGAAGGACGGAGGGTAGGCAGTGGCCACTAGTCTGTGACAGTGTGTGACATCCTCACGCATAGTAATCTAGTCAGTCACTCTCCTGATTGGATCCTAAACAGCCAGTGGGAGTCTGTATGCTGTCCTTCCTCTGTTCCTTTCTGAGTCAACCCAGCCCAGTCTAGCAGGCGGGGAGTCTTCAGCATGGTCCTTTGGGTTGTCTCTTGCGGGGCCTGTTATCAAAAGAGCATTGCTCTGACCTTATCTGAAAGTGTCTTAGGATGCACACAGAGATAGCTTTTTATGAGCTATGATAGAGGAATTTTAATCCAGCAACAAGGCCGCTCAGGTGAGGGACCATATCCAGGACCTTCTAAGTGCGTATGATCTAGCCAGAATGCAGACATGTCCTGGATACAGTATGACCTGTCTAGGATATAGATACACCCTAAGTATATACCTTTAATCCCTAACAATGAAAGTAAGGGTGCTTTGTAGAACAAAGCAGCCATATTTGAAAGTGACATCTAGGGCTGGAGAGATGGCACAGCGGTTAAGAGCACTAACTATTTTGCCAGAGGTCCTGAATTCAATTCCTAGCAACCACATGGTGGCTCACAACCGTCTGTAATGGGATCTGATGCCCTCTTCTACTGTGTGTCTGAAGACAGCTATAGTATACTCATATAAATAAAAAATAAATAAATCTTAAAAAAAAAAAAAAGAAAGTGACATCTAATTGAGGGGGAGACAAAGTGATGAATCAGAGAAAGATTTGACAGAATGAGTCAGAGGTAGGATATGCCCAACTCTCAGACAGGAAAGAGAGGCTGCTTAAGATCAAAAAGAGACAGGGCCTGAAAGGTGTAATATGATCCTAGGCAGAGCAATTAAGTCAGAAGCCAGGGGAAGCCAGATTTAATTAGTCATCTTGGAAGACTGGATTGTGTGGAGGCTAGAGCTTCCAGACCTAGGCCTAGGATCCTTAGAACAGAGAAGGAAGCACTCTGGAAGCGCTCTGCTAAGCCTGTGTTCACACAGCCTGGGTGAGGCTCTCCTCTCATCCCATCATCCTGAGGAAATAAAAGCAGCATTTGCAAGACATTCCTTCAGCATAGCAGTGATGGGGCCTAGAGCATTCAGCTCTAGGGTTGTTACATGGTCTAGTAATAGAGTGCAACTTAAAAAAATTATCCCAAAATTAGGCTTAAAGCAACCTTTTTGTTACTTCCATTTTGTTGGTCTCAATTCATGAAAACTCACCTGAGGTGTTCTCTCCACGTGAGATAAGATTGCTGCTTTTTTTTTTTTTTTTTTAGATTTTGTGTGTATAAATGTTTTACCTGGTTCATGTCTGTGCACCATGCACATGAAGTACCCAAGAAGGCATCAGATCCTCTGGAACTGGAATTACTGATGGTTATTAGCTGTCATATAGGTGCTGAAAACTGAGTCTGGGTCCTCTGGAAAACTAGGCAGTACTCTTCTTTTTAATTTTTATTTTATTTGTATCTTACTTTTTATTGGTTATTTTCTTTATTTACATCAGAATCCCTGTTTCTGGTTTCTACTTCACAAACCCCTATCCCATCCTCCCTCCCCCTGCTTCTACAAGGGTGCTCCCCCACCCCCACCCCCACTCCTGCCTCACCATCCTAGCATTCCTCTACATTGTGGTATCAAGTCTCCACAGGACCAAGGGCCTCTCCTCCCACTGATGCCCTACAAGGCCATGCTCTGCTACATATGGGGCTGGAACCATGGGTCCCTCCATGTGTACTCTTTGGTTTGTGGTTTAGTCCCTGGGAGCTCTGGGGAGTCTGGTTGGTTGATATTGTTGTTCTTCCTATGGGGTTGCAAACCCCTTCAGCTCCTTCAGTCCTTTCCCTAACTCCTCCATTGTGGTCGCTGTGCTCAGTCTGATGGTTGGCTGTGAGTATCTGCCTCTGTATTTGTCAGGCTCTGGCAGAGCCTCTAACAGGACAGCCATACCAGGCTCCTGTCAGCAAGAACTTCTTGGCATCTACAATAATGTCTGGTTTTGGTGCCTGGAGATGGGATGGATCTGCAGGTGGGGTAATCTCTGGATGGCCTTTCCTTCAGTCTCTGCTCCATTTTTTGTCCCCGCATTTCCTTTAAACATGAGCAATTCTAGGTTAATATTTCTGAAATGGGCGGGTGGCCTCATCCCTCAACCTGGGACCATGCCCATCCTCTGGATATGGTCTCTATAGGTTCTCTCTCCCCTTTGATGGGCATTTCAGCTAATGTCTTCCCTGTTAGGTTAGGAGCCTCTTGCTTTCCTGGCATCTGGAACTTTCTAGTGGCTACCTCCAATTCCCCACCCCCACACTGCTACACACTTCTGTTTAATTTTCTGACCCTCTGTACTTTTCTCCCATCTCCTCCCACACCTGATCCAGCCCCCCTTCCTCCATCTCTCCCTCTCAGGACCCTTCTGCTCTCTACCTCCCGTGATTGATTTGTCCCCCCTTCTAAGAAGGACTGAAGCACGCACACTTTGGTCTTCCTTCTTTTTGAGCTTCATATGGTCTGTGAGTTGTATTGTGGGTATTCCAAGCTTTTTGGCTAATATCCATTTGTGGCTAAGATCAAAAACTCAGGTGACAGCAGATGCTGGTGAGGATGTGGAGAAAGAGGAACATCAAGCTGGTACAACCACTCTGGGAATCCATCTGGTGGTTCCTTAGAAAATTGGACATAGTACTACCTGAGGACCAAGCTATACCACTCCTGGGCATATATCCAGAAGATGCTCCAACATGTAATAAGGACACATGCTCCATTATATTCATAGCAGCCTTACTTATAATAGCCAGAAGCTGGAAAGATCCCAGATGTCCCTCAACAGAGGAATGGATACAGAAAATGTGGTACACTTACACAGTGGAGTACTACTCAGCTATTAAAAACAATGACTTGATGAAATTCACAGGCAAATGGATGGAACTAGAAAATATTATCCTGAGTGAGGCAGTGCTCTCAATTGAGTCATTTATTCAGCCATTTCCCCAAGACTACTATCTTTTGGTTGTTGGCATTTTGTTTGTTTGTTTTGTGACAGGATCTTGGTCCCTCTCTGGGTTGGCCATCACCGCTTTCTGTTTACCTCGTAGAGATTGGGATTGCAGGAACACAACCCCATATAGGATAAGACTGCAGTCACATAAGTGTCTAACTGGGGTGTGGTAGGGAGGGTTCCAGAGAGCATCCCTCAGATGTCTGGGGCCTCAGCAAGATAGTGGAAGGCTGGATTCAGCTGGCACTGTGCATATTGCCCTTGTATGGCCAGTCCAGAATGGCCATCTCAGAGCAGTTGGTGTCTTACATGTTAGCTTGCCTTCCCCAGAGAAGAGGCTGATACCTCTTCATAAGCCACAGAGTCTGGCTTCTGTCATCTTCTGCTAGTTATATAGGTCCCTTGAGCTGTCTTAGATTCTAAGAATCTAATTCTAAGAATCGGAGATTCCCAGGAGAACTGAGACCTCCACTTCTGAATGGAATTGTGGTCACTGTAATTTACCACCAAGTCTTATGTAGCCACCTCCACATCCCAGACTGTGAGACCCTGTGGTAAGGTGATTGCTCCAGACTGGAATACTGATGTGCTCGGAGGAGCTCCCTTTCCCTTTCCTGAACTGCTTACCAGGCAGCTGAAAACTCAGTTCCCCGTCCCTTACAGTTCCCTGTTCCTCACAAGTCTGTCCCAGTCTCTCCAGAGTAAAATACTGTGACAAGACACCCCGCTTAGCCTCCTCCCTGTTCTTCACCCTACTACTCCTCTATCCCCATTCAGGGGAATCACTTCCTCCATCCCCCATCCCCCCATCCCGCCCCTGCCCCCTGTTATTTCCCTCCTCATTCTCTGGCCTCTATGTACAGAGCCAGAGACACACCCCATCTTCCCTCAGTCATCATCTCTCCTCCTTTCTCAAATGCAGCTCATTCAAAGAGAGGTGTGTGTGTGTGTGTGTGTGTGTGTGTGTGTGTGTGTGTGTGTATGTGTGTGTGTACACATAGCACACATGTTCAGGCACCCATGGGGGACTGGAGAAGGCATTATCTCTCTTGAACCTGGAGTCACAGGAAGTTGTGAGCTTCAGGAAGTAGATGCTGGGAACCAAGCTCCAGCTCTCTGGAAGTAGTGAACACTCTAACCACTGAGCCATCATTCCAGCGCTACAGATACAAGTCTTATTTACATTAATGCTGTTTAAAAATTACTAAGAAATTAGACACATTAAGCATTTTGGTCTTTTAATATATTTTTTAGTGATTGACTTTGAATTGTGAAATGGATTTCAAAAAGGAGGTGAAATTTTCACAAGGGAAACTTAAAATTATTATTGTTGTTGTTGTTGTTGTTATAGGAGGTAGGAGTATGTATGTTTGTAAGTAAAAGAAAGATTGAGAGATGGAGAGATACACACAGAGACAGGGAAGAGAGAGAGAGAGAGAGAGAGAGAGAGAGAGAGAGAGAGAGAGAGAGAGAGAGAGAGAGAGATCTGTCTTTCTACCTCTGGGTCAGTTCAGGTACTCTATCTGCTGAGGTGTCTGCAGCCTGAGGGATTTTTAGTGTATGAAATTATGGCTCTAATACTTAATACTATTGTGTCTTAAAGGATGGTGCTGGCACGTTTATGTGTCTGGTGACAATAGCTTTTAAGAACTCTCTCCAAGTGTAGCTGTGTAGAGTTGGGAGACACTCTTTAGATCTCAATCACTGACTATTATTCTTAAATGCCTTAGTTAGGGTTACTATTGCTGTGAGGAAACACTATGACCAAAAGCAACTTGGGAAGGAAAAGGTTTATTTGGCTTACACTTCCATATCATTGTTCATCATTGAAGGAAGTCAGTACAGAAACTCAAACAGAGCAGGAACATGAAGGCAGGAGCTGATGCAGAAGCCATGGAGGGGTGCTGTTTACTGGCTTGTTCACCATGGCTTGTTCAGTCTGCTTTCTTATACAACCCAAGACCAGTAGCCTAGGGATGGCACCGCCCACAGTGGGCTGGGCCCTCCCCCATCAACCACTAATTAAGAAAATGCTCTATAGGCTTGTGTGCCACCTGATCTTTAGAGGCATTTTCTCAATTGAGGTTCTCTCCTTTCAGAGGACTCTAGCTTGTGTCAAGTTGGCATAAAACTATACAACACACTAAACATGGATTGTTTTTTTCTGGAAACAAAAGTGATTTGTCCCCCAAAACCGCATTCATCATGTTTTGGAAAAGACCTTGTGGATTTAGTCCAAAATAGATTAGTGCGTCTATTCGGGGTAGGAGAAAGCGCCCTGTGTTTATGATGGGCCCTGAGAGAGAGGTGGAGAGGAGAGAGGGAGACAGAGGGAGAGAGGGGGAGACAGGGGGAGAGAGGGGGAG
>NC_034592.1:6939651-6943340 GCF_900095145.1 Mus pahari | reverse complement strand
GGGAGAGAGGGGGACAGAGGGAGACAGAGGGAGACAGAGGGAGACAGAGGGAGAGAGAGTGGGAGAGCCCTCTGACTGATGCCTGGCCAAGGTTTAGAGGTTAGGTATGCCGAGACTTGCTCTAGATGAGGGGCATATCCAGGAGCGGGTACAGGCATGTCTGGGTCAGGAAAGGTTGCCTGCTTTTGAGTAGCGTGCAAGTCTGAGTAGTCTCAGCTCTCTATTCTCCCCCAGGAAGTCACTGACAAATAATTAGAGCTGTTGATTTATTAGTGGCAACAGCCACAGATCACTCCTCCAGAGGGAAGTGAATACAGACTGTCCCTGTAGCAGGATCCAGTTTTTTACCTGGAGTAAAAGTACCTCAGTGCAGTTGCCCAGGCTTGCCTGCAGGGTCTGAGCACCCGGGAGAAGCCTCCACCTTGTACTCTAAGCAAATCTGGCTTAGTATCTGTGGGCTGAAGAATGCTGCCAGGCACCGCACCACCAGGAACATAGTGGGAGGTCTGAGGGATGGATGGATGGAACTTCCGGGTATGCATTCTTGCCTATTTATTTGGTCCTTCTGGCTCACATACTGGTCATTCTGACCCAGCTGTCCTTGATTCATTTCCACTCCTTAAACTGACAGAAAGCAGCTGTGGGAACCACAGGCTACACCCCAGCTCCTCTGGGTTTTGCTTCTCCATCTGAACCAGTTGGAACTAATTATAAAGTTCCTGTTTGGTACCCAAATTCAATTTTATTTCAAGTACTCTTGAATAGCATACCACTTGCATGTAACCAGTCCTATTTATTCTTCTACATTAGGCACTGCGTGAGAACTGGCTGTTTTATTGTACAGTCAACAACGTTCTAAAGTATGTCTTGGTTTTCTAATCATCCCTGATTTTACACACAAGGAAGCCGAGGCACTGGGGCATTTTTACAAACTTCCTAAGACCACACAGCTATTTCGTGGAGAAAGCAGGATTCACACAGTAGCAGGCTTCAGAGGTTCGATTTTTAGACACACTACGGAGCTATGAGACCCTGGGGTGGTAACGCGAGTCATGTTTTTCTGTCTGAGGTTGCACAGCAGGGAGGGAGGAAAAAGCCAGGGCTGGCCTCTAAAATCTCTCTTCTCACCCTGTACTGGGTTAGCCTCACATGCAGTTCATAATGGCAGACCCTTGGAAGCAAAGTGGGCACATCCAACACAGAAACATTGGTTAGCCAGACACGGACGGTACAGAAGTCCAGAGAGACACAGATGGCACAGTAGTCCAGAGAGAGAGAGAGAGACATGGATGACACAGCAGTCCAGAGACATGGATGGCACAGCAGTCCAGAGTGTTTGGTGTGCCTAGAGGGCCCGAGGTACAATGATCATGTGAAAGGAGTTCAAGATTTAGTGACTATGGGAAGCCTTTTCAGTGAACACGTCCACAGTCTTACCTCGCTATGGAGACAGAAGAGTGAAGCCGTGTCTAGTCTTTGAGGCTAATCAACAAGCGTGTATTCTGATAATACAAACACTGGTAGCAGCGTGCTGGGTTGGGCTGCATCTGCTGTTGGAGGGAGTGTACAGAGGAAGTGAAATGTGTGGGCCCATACTCAGTCCACTAGGTACACTTGTAAATACACATTAAGCAACCCTGATGAAGAAACAATGCCTCGTTGGTAGAGCATACTCTTAGTATGCAGGGGGCCCTGGGTTTATTCCCCAGAACCAGAAAGACACACACACACACAGAAACTCAAAACAGGAGTCTCTGTGCCAGTTACTGTAATGATAAAACAAGGGAGACAACCTAAATTTTGACAATGGAGGAATAAATAAAATTTATTTATTTATTGAAAATTTTGACACACTGACTGAAAAGACAACACACAACCAGTCAGATAAATCTGTCAATGCCACACACACCTTCAAAACATTAGCTTATTGCATTTTGCTGTATGCATGCCTGTGCATCACATGTATGCAGTGCCCCCAAAGGCCAGAAGAGCCCTGAAGTAGAGTTTTGAGTAGATTGTTGAGAGCCAGCATGTGGGTGCTGGAGATTGAACTCAGGTTCTCTGGAAGAACAGCCAGTGGTCTTAATGGCTAGGCATCTCCCAGCTCAACACCACATATGTCAGTAGTATACAGAGATCTACAAAGTGCAGAGTGGGTGTGGGAACTTCAACACCAATGTGCACAGTGATCACTGTTTATGTAAATAATAAAAAGGCACACACAATTCTGTGCCGGTTGCTTGTGGGGAAAGGGAAGGGGAATAGAACATCAGAGATGAATAAAGGGGCAGTATTTAATTTACACACACACAGGTACTGTGTAGTACCTTCTTTATTCAATCTATTGATAACTGATACAGGCTAGTTTAGGCTACACACCTCCGTGTCAAACTTATTTAAGCCATTACCTATGTGCCCTTATTGCTTTTGTGTGTCCATGTATCCATGTATGATACACATGTATATGTTACATGTGTATAAGCATGCTCCATGTTGGATATATATGATCTGTGTGTGTTGCATGTGTGGATGTATGCATATCACGAGTCATGCTTCAGCGTGTTGAGTGCTGATATTGCAAGTCTCTACTTTCATGCCTGACCCAGGCTTGTTTGCATCAGCTCCGGGTGTGCCTCTGTCCTGCTGATCTCTTTCACAAGCTGGGCCCCATCAGGCTGCTGCCCTCAGCCTGATCCCCCCAGATCCCCTTCCCCACCTTACAGGATTTCCAAGCCTGACCCAGGAACAGCAAGAGGGAGTGGAGATATCAAGACTACAAACTCGTAAAACCATCATATGGGGTCATTGATCGACTGCAGCTGCCAGCCTACAGGACCGAGCCGGAGGGGACCCAGCAGAAGAATTCTGCTAATTCCCAGTTAAAGGATTTTTCTGTCATCAACTCAGGGAGGAACTCACCAGCTGTATTCCTGGCTGCCCTGTCCTTCCCTGCCCCAGGAGCAAAATGTAAGTGGAGACTGCTTTTTAAAAAGCCATCAGAGAATCTTCAGTGCTGTGTAAGAGGCTCAGAGTGAAATATATTAGGCGTGAACAGGTTATGGTTTTTCTTTTTGAAAATCACATAGGATAGAGGAGAAAAAATTAACATCTAAGGGTCTGTGAATCCAGTGTTGATCCTCAGAGCAGAGGTCATAGCTCAGTGATGGTCACCAACAGGTCACTTTCTGTGGTCAGCGCTGCCTTCCTAGATATGCAAACGCTTGGCCCTGAGTGAGTGGTCAGTAGGCATCAGCTTACTGACTGAGTGCAGAATGGTCAGCCGCCTGGCTGTGTACCTAATAGGAAGCTTCCATGGTCAGTTAGGAGGCCTTTTGTCTCTTGACTCAGACAATTCTGATCCTCACCAGCTGGTCTTTTTCCCTTTAGAATGGTCTACTTTAGATGACAGGGCGTTTATTTGTTTGTTTGTTTGTTTGTTTGTTTGTTTGTTTTTGCCAGCTCTCCTTTGTACTAAACAGGCCCTGGATGCTGGAAATTGGAAACAGGGTTTGTATTTTATGTGGCAAAAAATTTTTACCCAGCCAAGATGTCTCTACAATCTCTTGAAAGATTCATTTTGATGAATTTTCTATCAAAAATTTATTCATGGCCGGGTGTGGAGCACTCCTTTAATCCCAGCACTCGGGAGGCAGAGGCAGGTGGATTTCTGAGTTCAAGGCCAGCCTGGT
>NC_034592.1:6934730-6939276 GCF_900095145.1 Mus pahari | reverse complement strand
GTAGGTTGGTTGGTTGGGTTGGTTGGGTTGGTTGGTTTGGTTGGTTGGTTGGTTGGGTTGGTTGGGTTGGTTGGTTGGGTTGGTTGGTTGGTTTTGTTGGTTGGTTGGGTTGGTTGGTTGGTTGGTTGTTTGGTTGGGTTGGTTGGTTGGTTGGTTGGTTGTTTGGTTGGGTTGTTTGGTTGGTTGGTTGGTTTGGTTGGTTGGTTGGTTGGTTTGGTTGGTTGGTTGGTTTGGTTGGTTGGTTGGTTTGGTTGGTTGGGTTGGTTGGTTTGGTTGGTTGGGTTGGTTGGTTGGTTGGGTTGGTTGATTGGTTGGTTGGGTTGGTTGGTTTGGTAGGTTGGTTGGTTAGTTGGGTTGGTTGGTTGGTTGGGTTGGTTGGGTTGGTTGGTTGGGTTGGTTAGTTGGTTTTGTTGGTTGGTTGGGTTGGTTGGTTGGTTGGTTGTTTGGTTGGGTTGGTTGGTTGGTTGTTTGGTTGGGTTGTTTGTTTGTTTGGTTGGTTGGTTTGGTTCGTTGGTTGGTTGGTTTGGTTGGTTGGTTGGTTTGGTTGGTTGGTTGGTTTGGCTGGTTGGTTGGTTGGTTGGGTTGGTTGGTTGGGTTGTTTGGTTGTTTGGTTTGGTTGGTTGGTTAGTTGGTTGGTTTGGTTTGGTTGGTTGGTTGGTTGGTTTGGTGTTTTTTAATCCATCCTGGGGAGCCCATGCTTGACAGTCAGATGACAACCCTGGGTGTGAGTCCTTGTCTTCAGCCTTACCTGGGTGGGGTCTGTTGTTTGCTTCTCTTTGCTGCTGGGGACTTTCCTGTCTCTGTCTCCCAACAGAAGGAGCTCTGAGATTGCAGATGTGGGCTGCCAGACTTAGCTTTACATGGGTGCTGCCGATCCAGACTCAATCTTTACATTGGTGTAACAAAAGCTTTAGCCATATCTTCAGGCCAGAACCACGTGTTAAGTACAAATTACTTGTGGAGATTCCTGGAAGCTTTCCCATGGCAACGTCATGTGACCCATGGCAACGTCATGTGACCCATGGCAATGTCATGTCATGTGATCTCAGGAGTTCTGTGATGCTGAGTGTATTTTCATTCTGGATCTTTCCTGCCCATTTTTTATAACCTCAACTTAGCAACAAGAGACCTGTGGGTTGTTTTCAATTGCTAGGATTTCTTGAGGTCCCCTTACTTCAAAGACAGAGAACCCAGGGAAAGATGCTGCCCTTTATCTGTGTCCAGGATGGCAGTTTAACATGAGATCCAGGACTGGCAAATGCCTTAGGATTATGTGGCTGAGTTCCTGCCAGGGACGGTTTCTTCTCCTTCTCACTTTATCTTGGTGATGCTCTCAGGCCAACACCACCTCAGCCTCACTACTTTAATTTCCCTGCCCTTGTGTCTGTTGGATGCCCCACAGAGAAAGGAAGGAGACGGTGAGCTGTCTAGGATATCAACCGCAAGGACCTTGTCAGGGGAAGACGCCTTTCTGCCTCATCCAAATCCTGACCCTGGTACAAGGCTCCAGCCCTGTTACCCAGTCTTATGACCTTCAGAGAGGCAGATGTTGAAGCAAGTGAAGCAGGAGAGGAGCCTACAGAACATCATCACATTTTCTGAAGCTCTCAGAGCATCTCGGATCTGACCGTGGCCTCAAGAAGACCATTCTTCCTGTCAAGTCCATTCTTCTGTAAAATCAGACCCACTTATGAAATGCAAATGCAACCTCTTGCTTTCCCCCAGACAGAAACTGCCTAACCCAATTTCTAACCATAAACAGTGCGAGCAGAAGCTCGGGTGAGGATTCTGCAGCCCTGGGGGGAGGGGGGGTGGCCTTTACCGTTGGACTGCGCTCTCTAGCATTCAGTCTCCTTATCTTTGAAGTTCAGAATTTGAGCATGCTGACTTTTTCTTCTCTGCTCTCTGTGTCACACTATGGTTTCTGGGTTTGTTCCTATAGCCCAAACATGATAGCAGCATTAGGCAAAGCACATCATGTGCTGTCACTGGGGGCCTGAGAGAGCCCAGTGTTGTGATGGATGCATGAAATGTGCCTGCAGTGAGGCGGGTAGCACAGGTACTAGCATCATCAGTGGGATACCCTACTGAGGAGCTGAAACCAACATGATGGACGGAGGGAGGGAGGGAGGGAGGGAGGGAGGGAGGAAAGGCCCGCTGGGAGGACGGAGAACATTGGGGCAGAGCTTTTGAAGACTCTGTTCCAGCTATCCACTTCCTGTTAGTCTGTTTTCTACCAGTTATGAGGGGAGCATCTCTGTCCACTATGCCTTCGTTCCAACATCTGCCTCAGCACAGGTTCAGAAACTGCCTACCATGGACAGTGACCTTTGAAACTAAGGACCTAAGCAAATCTTTCCTCTTTTTAAATTGCTTCAGAGACTCAAAGTTTTTATCACACAGATCTTTCACTTCCTTAGTTAGAGTCACACCAAGATATTTTATATTACTTGTGACTATTGTGAAGGGTGTTGTCTCCCTAATTTCTTGCTCATCCTGTTTATCCTTGTGTGAAAAAGGCCGCTGATTGGTTTGTGTTAATTTTATATCCAGCTACTGCACTGAAGCTGTTTATCAGGTTTAGGAGTTCTCTGGTGGAATTTTTAGGGTCACTTATATATACTATCATATCATCTACAAATAGTGATATTTTGACTTCTTCCTTTTCAATTTGTATCCCCCTTGATATCTTTTTGTTGTCGAATTGCTCTGGCTAGGACTTCAAGTACTATATTGAATAGGTAGGGAGAAAGTGGGCAGCCTTGTCTCAGGTATCCGTCACAACTCTTCAGCTGTCATGGTCTCCAGCCATGGCTTACTGAGACACCAGGCCTGAGCAATAAATGGGGCTCTGGAGAGTGCACTGGCTATGCTTAGAAGCACATTCTCTGGAGAAGGCATCAAGTTGTATCCAAAGCTAAGGAGACCCTAATGAGCAGCTGAGAGCTGCTCACCATACTTACGACATGTCTGAGAGCTGATGAGGGTGAGCAGGGTGCTCTGCACAGAGCAGCATGGTGACTGTGAAATCAGTCATGCAGTCCTGTTTATATTGCAAAATGTAGAAAATAGATTATTTTAATTGCTAATTGTTCTCGAGACCCCTACCAAGATATCTTTTAAAATGTGGCCTAAATATTCTCCTTGACAGGCCCAGTGAAGGAATTACAGTCCATTCAGCCGCTGACACGCTACTGATTGAAGTACAAAGAGGAGTGATCAGGGTTGTTGGTTTTTTTCTTGTGGCTTTTAACATTTACAAAGAAAATGATTTCAAGGGGTATAACGTAGAAAGACACGTCTGTAAACAGTTACCAATCAACCAAATACTCCCATTACTAGAAATACCTCCTCTCCTCTCCTCTCCTCTCCTCTCCTCTCCTCTCCTCTCTTACCAGCCCTTACACCCCATAATCAGCATTGAAATGCAACATGAACTATTCTTTTGTTTATGACTCAGATGGAAGAGGATGAAGGGCTAGACTGAAGGGCATCCAGTACTCTGAGACGCCAGGACCATGTCTAGGATAACTTCGCAGACATAGACCCATCATGGCACAGCCCCAGGAGGAGGTGGCATGCTTCAGGAGATGAGGAGAGCAAGGGCCAGGAAGCAAGGAGGCTGCCAAGAACAACACCTCGGCCGGGCCACATTCTTCCTGCTCCTTAGAACAGGGCTGGAGAACTCAGGGTGAGCTTTCATGTGAGCAGTCTGAAGAGAAGGAAGAGAAAGACACAAAAGGAAGCTTATTACCACCCATCCTTTGTAGATTTCCTCACATCTGGACTCTTAGAACATGGTCACTAAGAGGATTATTAGGGACTCAGGAGGGGACTGGAAGAGAAAAGAGATAAGAGAGGGTAAAAGAAGGAACACATGACCAAGGTATGTTATATACATGTGTTAAACCATCAACATGCAACCTGTTTCTTAGAACAAATAATACAGGCTACTAAAAATCCCTAGAGCCCTGGTGCCCCTGTGGTGTCTCATGGGACAGTTTGGGATGTCACCTTAGAACAGACTAAGGATCTTGAGGTTACTGGTCATAGTGGGGGATGTTAACACTGTCTAAGGCCTACAACAGAGCTGAGTCAGGCCACAGCCATCTGCAAAGCCATTGGGATCATCTTAAAGATAGACTTTCTTAAGATTTAAGAAATCTTGATCGAGTGGATGGTCTTCCAACATGCCCAGGACCTAAAGGAAGAAGCCCCTGGGGAGCCACTGTCCAGTGTGCAGACTGAGGTTCCACCATCCCTATCGTGGGAACACTTCTTCTTATATTGAACTCACTGTTCAAGCTTGGGTAGATTAATGGACAGGGAAGGCAGCTGTGCACCCTAACCCTCACTGTTCCACGGTCTTATGGTATAAAGAATCCCCAGATTTCACTCATCTCTGCCTTCAACGCTGCTTCTGAGTCATTTTCTTGGCTAAGGCACAGAAAAAATTCCTCAACAGAACACCAATGGCTTGTGCTGTAAAATCAAGAATTGACAAATGGGACCTCATAAAACTGCAAAGCTTTTGTAAGGCAAAAGA
>NC_034592.1:6901609-6933251 GCF_900095145.1 Mus pahari | reverse complement strand
AAATTCCCAGTTAACCTTTCCTATCACAAGAGTCCTTAACTCTATCGTTACTGAGTGACACCTTCTCAGTGAGGGATAGCACACGCGCTTGTTAGCTTCAACTGCATGGATCCAACCTGGAGTCAGCGGAAAGGAAAGCCTGGGCCTGGCATTGTCTAGACCAGAGAAGCCGCTGACTATGTCTGTGGCCCATAGATTCCTTCAGAAGCAGTTCTAGTAGAGGAATTTGGATGGGACCCCTTTACTTTTGTATAGTATACACCCACTCTTGAGCCAGAAGGCTGAAACAAGAGGATCAAATATTTAAGGCCAGCCTGTGCTACATAGTGAGATCCTGTCTCAAACAAAGAAAAAGAAACAAAAGGAAAGATACCCTGGTTTCTTCCTCCTTCACTCTCCACTTCAGCCAACATCATACACACACACACACACACACACACACACACTCACCCAAACACACATTCACACATTCACACACATATGCATACATACACATACACACATACTCACACACACATACACACACTCACACACACTCATCCAAACACATTCACACAGACACACACAAACATACATACACACATACTCACACACACACTCACACATTCACGCACTCATACACATTCACATATATACACACAAACACACATACACATACACTCATTTACATACATACATACAGACATCCATATGCAGAGAAAACCACAGAGAGACTGACAGAAACAGAGAGAACACCCAGAGGTAATAAAAACTTGAAATAACCTATTTCTAAACTTCCCCAGCATGGAATCAGTTGGTGGAGGCAGCTGCGAGGGTCTCTGGTCTATCCAGTTGTTATTTTAGTGTTACTGGGGTCGAACCCAGGACTTCTCATATGCCTTGCTTAGCATCTTCTCTAGCACTCAGTTATATACCAACACTTTTTATAGGAACTTTAATACTTTCTGCAAAAATGATATATTCCAACCATGTCCAATGAGCTCTATGGGGCATATGCTAATTTAAATTTCCTATTATGTCATGCTTCAAATACAAAGTGCTTCCCACAGAATCATGTTCTGAAGCTTAAGTCCCTAACTGGTGACATCTACTTTGGAGGTGGTAGAAATGTCAAGAGATGGAATGTAGTTGGAGGGAGTGCCACACTGAGGTGTGACACTGGTGACTCAGGGACACACTGAGAATGTGTCCCTGAGACTGTATTTGCTATGGCTTCTTCCTTTATTGCTCCATCTACATCCTGTGTGTCGGGAGGCCAATGGCCCCTACCACACATTTCTGCTGTCACCATGGATTGAGTCCTCTGAAGCCATGCGCCAAAATATTTCCTTCCTGCTCTTAATTCATTTATGTCAGATATTTTGTCATAAGACAAAACCCAAACACAACTTATTCTTATACTAAATTATATAAATTTTACTAAAACCATTATGTGGTTTTATAGGTTTTTTTTCTGAGATCACAGTCTTTGTTGTTATTATTATACTATGTTTTTCTAATTCATAGTGTCTTCCATAATCTGTCAATACCTGAATAAGCTGTGATGTTTCTTCAGTTAGGTAACTCATTAATTAATTGATTGATTGATTGATTAATTAACCAGTTTTGTTTTTCTAAGAGAGGGTCTTCCTGTATAAACCCGGCTGCTTTGGAACTTGTGTAGACCAGGCTGGCCTCGAACTCTGCCTGCCTCCCCCCCCCCCCCCCCAGTGGTGCGATTAAAGGCGTGCACCACCACACTGAGCTATTCAGTTAGGTCTTTCAAGTGCATTTTCAATGTATGAAGGGTTGAGTCCCACACCCTGTAGTAAGTGAAGGAATGCCACACTGCAAAATGAAAGTCCTACATTTCCACGTGCGATTAGCAGTTGAGGCCTTTCTATATGTCTATGCTTTGGCAGGACAGCACAAGACAAAACCATCTGCCACAGCACTGGGACAACAGGAGCCCGTGGTGATGGAGAGGATGGAGACCTCTCATGGAGGAGCACATGGTGATGGAGAGGATGGAGACCTCTCATGCAGGATGGAAGCGCTAGTCTGTCCTTACCTAGTCGGACCTTAACCACAGCAGGGCTGGAGAGATGGCTGAGTGAGTTAAGGCACTTGCCATACTCTGACATCTGATCCTCAGAAGCTATGAAAATATGAAAGAAGAGAACTAACTACATAAAACCACATGGTGCCTAAAGGGGAAAGACTAACAAGAGAAAACCTCGAAGCATCCTCAACAGGAAAGCAAGCTCGACCAAGATGGACCAGGCATCTCCCTCAGTGAAATAACACAAAACAATTCTCTCAATAATTTACAATATCAGTAGCCTGGGCAGGGGGGCTCAACAAAGATAAAAAACAAAGTAAAAACCAGAAATGCAAGTAGAAACTAAAAAAAAAAAAAAAAAAAAAAAACAGGATCTAAAATAAAACTTACTTAGTATTCCCCAAATTAAATAGCTACAGTGGAAGGAAGAATAAGATAGCTGAGGGGGCAGATGAATGCACGTTCCCCAAGGTGAAGAACAAAGCTGGTGGAAAAGGCTGAGAAGAGCTGGACAGAGGAGGTGGGGAGAGGCAAGCTGCTAGGCAGCGGCCGGCTCAGGCGTGTGCTGTGTCTAAAATACCAGAAAGAGTGGGAGCTGAGGAGAAATGTGTGAAGAAACGATGCTAGTCCTAATGTCGGACAAAAGACACAACTGCAGATACAAAGCAGAAAACTAAAGGACTGGGCTTTGGAGCGTCAAACATTCAAGCTCTGCCCAATGGCTCTCTCTTCCTGCTGCCTTCAGATTGGGAAGGAGAAACTTCAGCTCCCTTTCCAGCACCATGTCTGCCTGTGTGCCACCATGCTCCCCACCATGAGGATAACAGACTAAAGCTCTGAAACTGTAAGCCAGCCCCAATTAAATGCTTTATTTAGAAGGACTGCCTTGGTGATGGTGTCTCTTCACAGCAACAGAACATTGACTAAGACATAGGATGATTTAGGGCTAGCAAGATGGCTCAATGGGTAAAGCCACATGCTGCCAAGCCTGATGACCCAATTTTGATCCCCAGAGCCACATGATAGAAGGAAAGAACCAATTACATCAAGTTGTTTTCTGACCATCACGTGCACCAATGCATGTGAGTGTCCACACCCTTACTGAATACTAAATAACTGTAATTTAAAAAAATATATTGTTTCTAAAATTCCTTTCCAGAGGGATACAGAAACAACATATATGACACAATGAGGCATAATTCCACCGAAATTTGTTCTGGAGAAGCAGTGAGCTTATTGGGTTTCCTTACAGAGTACAAGTGAGAGGTTACGAACAGAGGTATGTATATTGCCCCCACAAAAGTTTCACCAGAAAGGTATTACCCAGCAGGAATCAAGGGTCACTTAGCACTGTGGATGGAGCACTGCCTCCCCTTCTGTGGCCTACAAACTCTAAGCCCTCTCCTGGGCCGTGTGCAGTTTGGATATACAGCAGCAGGACAAAGGGATGCTCCAGGCCCGCCCCACTCCTCCGCGGATGATCCAAGTGGGCACAACTGAATGCTCCAAGATGGGAGTTACTCGGCTCTGAGGTTAGTCTTTCACAACAGGTATACATAATTAAGGCAATAGTAACACAAAATGATGGCATTAGTGTTCTGAGTTAGTATTTGTTTAGAATCTGTGATCTAAGTTATCATTCTTTTTAAATGTATATGAATACACTGTAGCTGTCTTCAGACACACCAGAAGAGGGTATCAGATCCCATTACAGATGGTTGTGAGCCACCATGTGGTTGCTGGGAATTGAACTCAGGACCTCTGGAAGAATAGTCAGTACTCTTAACTGTTGAGCCAACTGTTGAGCCATCTCTCCAGCCCAAGTTAGCATTTTTTTAGAAGCCAAAAGAAGCCATAATTCACATTAGGTTAGACAGTACGTGAAATGTCAAATAATGTATAACAGATCTGCAAGAAGAAAATGGGGTAACTAAGTTTCCAACAACACAAAAAGAACTATTTAAATACTTTTTACTAACAAATAATTCAAGATTCCCAATTTGTAAAACATCTGATCCAGTGTGTCCAATTGCTGGATTTTTTTTTTTTTTTTTTTTTTTTGGTCATTTTGATTTACAGTCATGTTCCTAAAGAACAAATTAACAGACTGAGACAAAAAAGTAAACATTGATCTCAATACTTTATTTGAATATTTGAAGTTTAGTGCTGTAACAAAGAAAAAGAGAGCATTCTCAATTCACATGGATCCCAGCTGTGAGTTGTAAGGCTGAGTCAGAGGAGTTTTGGGTAAGAAGCCACAAGTCTCATCCATTATATCATCATGGGTATGTGTGTCCCATGCTCAGCCACTCTGTCCTCCTCTTCAACGCTGGGATCTCTCATCTGTTCCAGCCCATCTCTTCCTTTCTCTTCCCCTTGAGCCCTCATCTGTGTACATCCATGAAGAAATGAACAGAGATGTCCATAACAGGTTCCCTTCAGGGGCTTTAGGGACCCTCGTCAGCCCATGAACCTGTGGAAGTCCTGCCTGGGTCCCACCCTGTGGTCTCACCCAAAGCCTTGGCAGTTAGTTGAAATCCCATGGCCCAAGTGGAAGTCAGGTTGAGTTGCTTTCAGGTGACTAAGAAGCTGTGACTCCCCTGTGGTCAGTATCAACCTTCACCTAAATAAAGCAAGGCATCTACCTGAGTTACAGGTCCAAGGCTCCACAAGGAAGGGCACAGCACAGGCCTTCTGCAAACAGTCAGGGCTTGCTGGGTTTGAACTTCAGGGCCACACTGTTGATGCAAAACCTTTGGCCAGTGGGCTTGGGTCCATCAGGAAACACATGGCCCAGGTGAGCTTCACACTGCACGAGAGAGACAACATCTTTGTCAGTGTCCAGGAAAACAGCTCCACATGGCCCACCACACCCAGAGCCTGGCAGCTGGGAAGCATGGTCTTTTGCATTAGAATTTGGTTCAAACATGGACAAACGGATATACACAGAGAGTTGTGGTAGTGAGCAGTCCTACTTCTCCAGGGAGCATGTGGGTAAATGATTACACTGAGGCCTTGACTTGCTCATCTGTCAAACGGGGACCATAACAAGGAGCCATCATGAAGATGAATGAACGCAAGGATGGGAAGGGTTAATGTAATCCGGGTGAGCACTCAGTAATCACCTTTCTTTCCTGCAGACAAAGCTTAACCTTTACATTTGCCAGCCTCCGCCAGCCTATAACACACGTCAGGAATTGTGAGTCCCAATGACATAAAAACCAGTTTTCTCCAGCTGGGAAGATGGGTCAAAAAGATAAAAAGCAGTTGAGCCACAATGCTGACAATCTGAGTTAATCCCCACAGTGCTGACAGTCTGAGTTAATCCCCAGAAGCCATGGTAGAGGAGAAAACCTCCTCATATGTACAGTGGTGTTTGTGCATGTGTGCACACTCGCACATAATAGTAATGATAATAATAATAATGGCAATAACTACAACAATAACAATAAAATACAAAACTCAAGTTTTGTCTGGATCTAAGCTCCCCTCCCCAGGTCCCCGGAAGGAGTAAGATGCTAATGTTTGCCTTTTGGTGTCAAGCAGGAACGGGATGGGGAAATGCCACCCTCATCTTCAGTGCCAGGTGGGACTGGAGAGAGGGATCACTAAAGTGTGGGTTCAAGTCCAGTGAATGTTAATGGCAAGGTATATCATGGAAGAACAAGAGAGGCACCAAGGAAAGAACAGCTCCTTTTCTTTCAGAGAAAATGAAGAAAAGCAAAACGCATCACCTGCTTGCAGACCACCTCCATGCGAGGACATCCTAAGGAAGTGTCCAGTCGTCTCAGGATCCCTGAGTGACTTTCATCTGAGCCTTTTGTGCCGTGAGCCTCAGAAAATGAAGGCCAGCCAGTGCCAGAAAAGTACTTCTTCTCAGAACTGCAGGAGTCAGTACAGACCCACAGCGTTAGAATTAGAAGACAGTGCAGACCCACAGCCAATACACATGGCATTGACATAACAGCAGTTTCTTAGGTCCCATCCCTTTGTTCTGCGCAAGACTCAGCTCCCACTCCTTCTGCCAGATTCCAAGCTGGGCTTCATGAACAGTCAGTTCCAGGGAATAATTCCTTCTGCCTCTTTGTGTTCAAGACATTATCTGGCCAGAGTGAAATGAAGTATTGTTCTTTGAATGTTAATGGCTTCTTTCTCTGGGTTTGAACTAAAAGAACTAGAAAGACTAAGGCTCGTTTGCATATGAGGAACCACAGATCAAATCCTCATACTCTAAAGGCAAAAAAGGAAGAGATGGAAAAGGAAAAACAACAATGTTAGAGTGTGGTCTACAAGGCAGAGGCACATCAGCATAAGAACTGATGTAGCAGCACTTTGTAGCAATGGAGATTTCTATTCTGGGAACACAGGCTGTCCTGGAGAATGAGAACCCCACATGCCACTTAGAGATGTGAAGGGAGAGAAACCACTCAGTCTCCTGGGGATGTGGCGTCCTCACTGGGGACACAGTACCTGCCTTGCAGAGATACTTTGAGGAGTCAAGAAGACTCCTCCATGAAGCCAGGTGGGAAGCTTAGCTTGAGGTGAGGCAGGTGCTCATGAGCACTCATTATTACTGTCATTAGTCAATTAGCTTAGCACTCTGATTAATCACTGGGAAAAGCCTGATGCTTAGGACGGTCTCCCAGGCACTAAGGATGCTAATGGCTGGAGTGGGCCAAGGGGCTGAGGAGAGGAGGAAAGAGGACTACTGGAGATCTGCTCCCAGAATGCCTCACCCTCAAGAGCAGGTTGCAGCTTAGTGGCAGAGCCTGGCACATGCAAGGTCCTGGGTTTGATTTCCAGCATCATCTCATCCCAAAACAAAGACTTAATAATCTTAGAACTCCCATAGGAAAGTGTCTGTAAACAACACTGGAAAATAAAGAAAATTTCAGACAGCATAGAGATGATTCTCTCTACCTAAGAAAGAAATGATTTGAAATTAAATTCTGCCTTAAACTAAGCAGATCAACTTTTAAGGGTCCCCAAACTATTAAGGGTCCCCAAACGCTTTAGTATGGGTTTTAAATACTAATATTTAGCAAGTTTCGAAACATAACTTGGAACTTTAGAATATGTGAGTATTATAGTACTTTTTTTGAGACGGTTTCATTGTGTAGCCCAAGATGGCCTTGAGTTCATAATCTTGCTGCCCGGCTTGCTCAAGCGCTGGGACTATAAGCTCATATCACCACGCTTGACTTTTATGGGTTTTAAAAAGTAGTAAATTCTTGGTGAGTAGTGGTTTTACACACCATTTATCCCAACACTCAGGAGGCAGGAGGAGGAGGAGGATCTATGAGTCCAGGGCTACCCTGGCCTACAAAGTAATTTCCAGGATAGCCAAGGCTACACAAAGAAACCTTGTCTCAAAAATAAATAAATAATCAAACAAACAAAACAAAAGTAATAAACTCTTTTTATGTTAACAGACATCTTGTGACTGTTACATTTTCTTAATTGAACCAGGTTTCATAAGAATTGCATTATTTCATAATTTTCTTTTTTTAAACTTTTTATTGGTTATTTTATTTACATTTCAAATGTTATCCCCCTTCCTTGTTTCCCCTCCACAAACCCCCATCCCATTCTCCCCTCCCCCCGCTGTGAGGGTGCTCCCCCACCCACTCACTCCTACCTCACCGCCCTAGCATTCCCCTATGCTGGGGCATCAAGACTTCACAGGACCAAGGGCCTCTCCTCCCACTGAGGCCCTACAAGGCCATCCTCTGCTTCAAATGCAGCTGGAGCCATGGGTCCCTCCACATGTTTTGTTTGGTTGGTGGTTTAGTCCCTGGGAGCTCTGGGGGTGGGGGTGGGGGGAGTCTGGTTGGTTGATGTTGTTCTTCCTATGGGGTTGCGAAGCCCAAATATTTAATTGTCTGTTTCAAAAACATTGAAGCAAACCCTGATCTATGTCCACTGGCGCTGCCTCCAGACTGCAGAATGAAGAGGGGGTTGGGATAGAGAGGTAGAGGTGCAAGCATCTGCTTAGCAAGCAGAAGGTCTGGGTGTCAGGCTTTAGCGCTTCCTTGCTCCCCTAGAAATATGCCAGGAAGCATCGGGGCTTCCTTTTGAGAAACTCTGCAGCGATAGCTTGGCTTCCAAAAGGTCTTGGTGGAAGCTACACCCCATTCATTACATCTGTACCTTTATGGTGTTATTTGATCCTCTGATGCCATCAGCTCATGGCGGATGGGGCAGCAACAGAGGCATGATGGCCTCGCAAGGTTGCTAGGCAGAATCCCTGAGGCGTTTTGGTACTCCGCATGTTTAGCATAGTGCCTGATCATGGTAGATGCTGTCAGCCTTTTTATCTTTTGTTAACATTGCCAATAGAAGGCGTGTGTGGAATTTCAGCAACCCTGAGTCCAGCTTGAGGCATTGGAAGATTTGGATTGGCTTCACCTGAGATTCCTGCTGCAGCTTATCGACGGGATGCCTATCTGGTGTGCACAAGGCACAGATCCCTAGCATTGGGGGTGGGGTGGGAGGTCACTTCACCTGACTACTTCCGTATTCTAAGCACCTCTTGTCTTCTTCCCACCCACCCCCAGCATTATATGCACTACTAACCATTAAAGGAATTTTGAGAGAGAATTATGAAGACAATAAAGCTTTTTTTTTTTCAAACCAAGAAATGAATCTAAAGCTAATAAAAAGTCATTAAGGGCTTTATGGGAAACAATAAACCTTTACTGCTGGAATTGGCAGAAACTTGGAGATTTTACTGAGTAATATAAAGCCCAAGAGACATCGTCTAAGACTGACAGTGTACATATGAAAGCAAATTAGATACATATTTAGTTGATTAGCATGTTACATGGCTCACTCCTTCCAAACTGAAGACGCTCTGGATCATACACTCTGAGCTTTGTTCTTTTTTTTTGGGGGGGGGGATTGTCCTCCCATGTTAATCTCCCCCTTGCTTCTGGATAACCCACTGCCACCACAAACCACAGCGGAAGCAGTGGGTAATCACTGATAATTCTAAATGGAACTGTAGAAGCACTCACATTCATTTCTGAACAAGAATACATGAGGTTTTAAAGAACATTACCTTGTTACTTGGGACATGCAGGGCATCAGGGCACAATATAGAAAAAACTAATATCGGGTTCCCAAATGCTACTATTTTAAGACTTATGACCATAAAATACATAATCTTGAACAGTTTTTCTTTATGTAAGGTCTCACTGTGTAACCCAGTCTGGCAACTCGATCCTCCTGCCTCAGCGTACTGGTCACTGGGATTGCAGATATGCCCCACCACCCCGGCATTGACACAATTTAATAAACCCTTCCAGAAACAGCTTGAGGGAGGAAAAAAGAAAAGTAGAAGATGCAGGAGGCAGACCAGTGTCACCAGGGCCTCAGGTTAACAAGATCCAAGATCTGGATCTGTAGGAGAGCACGGGCAAGCTGGAAAGTGGTGTTGACTTGGTAATCCTCCCCCAAGTTCTCAGCCTAGTTGGGAACACTCCACGAAGAGGAACCACTCACTGCAACAAACAAGAACCCTGAGGGGACAAGGGGAGTCTTGTCAGACATGGCTGGGGACCAGGCTCTGGAAAGGGAGCTTGTGGAGGAACCTGGAGTCTGATAGTTTGCCTAGGGCCCTACGGCTGGGATTTGGACCGCTGGCACCAGGCAGTGAAGACACTAAGGTAAAAAGCAACGTCTGCGTGGCGTTCAGGGAGCTGGAGGGTAAAGCGCGACTTAGCGTAAGGCTGGCAGCAGCGAGAGCCTGGGGAAACCAGCTACCCTTGCCGGGCCTCAGTACCTCCCAGGAAATGATATCACTACGGAGAGCCCGAGAGGCCAGCGGAAGTGAGGGCACGCACAGCAAACCTTGTCTGGCAGGCAGTGCCTTAGTGCTGACGCACTTCCGGTTCCTGTGGCACAGGTGCTCAGCGCTAGCACTGACTAGCAGGGTGGTGACTCCTGGGGTCTGAACAGTTTCAGTTCAGGTTGAAATTTCACTGCCACACAGCAGTGCTGAGAGGTGACTGGGACCTAAGCAGAAATACTCAAGTTCTTTCTCACAGGGCTGGGTTAACTAACAAGTGAGCTGGTTGTTAAATAAGCTCTTTGGTCTTGTGTTTTATTTTCCCCTTGGCCTTCTCACTGTTTTGAAATAGCACCAAGCCCTCACTACAACACAAGAGGTTGAGGTACCATCTCCTTGGACTTCTCAGCCTCCCGAGGCCTGGCCCAAAATCTCTGGTGTTCTGTCTCAGCAACACGAAGAAAATTGACATAAGGATGTTGAGCAACTTTCTTACAGACTGTAAATGTCAGTTTCCACATCTCCTACACGGACACATTCAGGTCCTCATCGCAGGTGACAGCTTCTGCTGGACTGAACCCGGGGGACAGGACGTTTTAATACACATACACTTGTCTCTCAGAGCACCTTCACTGAGAGGTTCATAATCTGCTGTAACTCCAGGGTGTTTGACACACTCTCCTGGTCTCTATCCTCAGGTGCTCACACAAATACATATACAAGTAATTTTAAAAATGTAAAATTAGAAAATATTTTCTAGAAAAGATGAGTTCGAAAAATCCTAAATTCTATACATACCCACGGGGCTGCATTCACTTCCTGTCTAGAGCTGCTCAGGGGCAGAGAAGGTGCTCTGGATTAACTAGTCAAGAAGCATGTTTTGAGCATGTCATGTTAGCTTTCTAGGGTGGTGCTAACACATTAAAACAAAGTGGTGGGATGCCTTTATGGTTCTGAAGGCTGAAAGTCCAAAATCAAGATCTCAACGGTGCTGTGTCCCCTAGAAGACCCTAGGAAGTGTTCTGTTCCTCTGCCTAGCTTCTGGAAATGGCTGGCAAACCTCTGTGTTGCTCCAGCCTTTGTGTCCGTTTCATGTGGCAGTCTCCTCTTTGGTCTTGTTTGCCTTCCTCTTACTAGAACACCAGAAGTATTGGATTAAAGGAACATCCAATTTCCTTGTGACCCAATTGTAACAAATTCTTTCTGCAGTGACCCTACCTCCACCTCAGGACACAGCTTCTGCACGTGAAGGCCTCAACATGTCCACCTCTGAGATAGCGCTCTACCTGGCTTTTCTGTTACATTTTTTTATCAGTCTCTGGCCAAAAGCAGCAGAGGGACTAAAAGGGTTCATTTCATCTTACAACTCCCATGTCAAAATCCTTCTCTGAAGGAAGTCGGAACCAGAGCCACAGAGTAAGGATAACGATCATGGCTTATTCTGTCTGTGCTCACACTCTATTCTTACACGACCCAGGACCACCTGCCCAAGGCTGCTACTGCCCACAGACAACAGTGGGCTGGGCCCTCCCACATCAATCATCAGCCAAGACAGTTTCCACAGTATGCCCACAGGCCAATCTGATCTCGGTGATTAAAACTCCTTCCCAGATGGCTCTTGGTTATGTCAAATCAACAGTAAAAAAATTAACCAGGCAAACAGTTCATCCCAGGAAGTACATAGATAAAATTAACTGGCTAAGGGGCCCAAACATCCTATCAGCTTTATCTCCTTCACTGAATAAAATGTTTGGGCCAGTAAGAAGCACCTACATGCTAAACTATGTGCTGACACAGTAACTTAGAAGAGAAAACAAAGCCAAATGCAGTCCATGTTCTCAAGGAGGCTTCATGGAGAAATCCACGCCCTAAGGAATTTAAGTCAGCACACAGTAGGGGTGGGCACCTCCCAGAGCATGAACAACATGACCACCAGTCCACAGGTAGCTTTCTCTAAGGTTTGGTTTTTGTTGGCACACTTTATAGTTCATTCTGACTCTATGCAAATGTTTGCAGGGATGGCATTTGTGCATCCCTGCTTCCTACAAAAGAAGCTCAAGTCTAGAAATGAAGAGGTAATATGAGTGAGAAAACAAGAATATACTCCTAACACTATCCTCTTAAATGGTAAGGGCTTATCTCTAAGAATATACCACGGTTAGTATGTCCTAAGTATTTAGTAGGTTTTACACCTCATTCTGTTGTATTAATATTTATTAAGTCATAACTCAATTAATACTCCCATCAGCCCTATAAACTGGATGCATTGTATTCTCATTTTACAGGTAAATGAGGAAATCAAGCCAGAGAGACGTTAAGACACCCAAAGTTACCCAACAATGGAACACATACAGACACATAGACAGCCATTACTATACTCTTACAAATGAATGTTCTTTAAGAAGAGTGTGTTCTAGAATAGAAATGATTATTGTGATTTGTTTGACTTGGTGTTAAATGCCCCCTAAAGCCTGTTAAAGGCTTGGTGCTACTGGCAAGAGAGGAACTATTAAAAGATGGAGCCTAGTGCACAGTCTTTAAGTCAGTGGGCCGGAAGGAGGCTGCGGAGTCTGGCCCTTTCCTCTTTCTCTCCTTTGCTCCTCGCCAGGAGGTTGGGGCTTTGCTTTACCACCATAAAAAATGAGACCTTCAAAGCTGTAAGTCAAATATCTTTCTTATTTATAAATTAACTAGTTCCTGTGCTTATTATAGTAACAGGAATCTAAGTGGATATATTCATATTATAGTAACAAGAAGGTAGATAGATACATTTTTATTTTCTTCATCAGCAAAAAAATGGAGCAAAAACTCAAAAGTTGAGAGAGAGAGAGAGAGAGAGAGAGAGGAAACCTTAGCATTGAAAACTAAAAGCAGAGAAGCAATAACGGAGACTCCTGAACTAACTACCAGTTCAGTGAACTACCGGCTTTCAGGATATTGCTCGGATTGCCTGTGGATCTGGGCTCTTTCACTATGACTCAGGTTTGGTCACATAACTTTCCTAATTTGAACTAACATTGTGTTAATGCAGAAGCCACTGGCTACACGTGGCCCCTTAAGCTTAAATTTGCCCACACTGTAATCATAACAGGCCCAGCTTCTCAGCCACACTGACTGTATTCCGATACCTGTAACCTGGAGCTTCTATGGAGATCTGTAGAGGAAGAGTGTGTCCTTCACCACAGCAAGCCCCGTCTATCCAGAGCCCTGCACTCTGCTCTCTCGGCCCCCCTAAGTTTTGATGCTATGAGTAAGCCTGTATGGTGAGGGAAGAGGAGCCACTGGGCAGTAGGAAGACCTCTTCCGGAAATGCACAGAAAACAGGACACTAATCCTGAGTCCACAGAACCTTGGAGATTAGACATTAGGCGTGCCTTCTTACAAGGACAACTTCTCATCTTCCATATTGAGAAACAAGACACCTGCCCAGGGGCCAAATAGTAAGAATGCAGTCTTACACCAGCCTGCATCTGCTGGAGAACTGACTTCTTGCTGGTGGACAAAAGTCTTCACAGCTCTTGATTTCAGAGATACAGAGATGGCTCAGTGGTTAAGAGCACCTGATGCTCTTATAGAGGGCACAAGTTTGATTGGCAGCAGCCATGTCTCAGACAGCTCACAATAGCCTGTAACTTCAGCTGCAGGGGCATCTCTGGTTTCTTTGGGCTCCTGTACACACAGAGACTCACAAATGCACACATATACATGTACAAGCACATACACACACACTCTTGAGATTACAGAAATCTGTATTGACCGTTGTGATGTGGAAGGGGAAATCATGTGTTCTTCTAACACTACTGTATAAGAACTGACTTCATTCTGGTTTTCCTTGGCACTCCTGGGTTGGTGGCTAGCAGTGGGCTCTTCCAGCTAGTTTCTTACCATCTTGGATGTGCCTGGGCCACAGCCTGGCCTCCTGAGCATGAAGGGAAATTGATCTTACTTACACCTGTCCTCGAAGGAAGGTCTGGCTTCCTAACACAGCCCACATTAGCAGCGGGCTGGCCAAAAAGCCAGACTGTTGAAAGCCCAAAGGACAGAGGAGGCTCTGCCTAATGGAAGACTCGCAGAGCTGGCTTGATTTATATTTTATTCTAAACCAATTTAAGGTTGATGCAAAAGAAAGGAAAACATCTTTGAAGTTCTGAAAAACAAGACTTCAAAAGATGTTTTCCTTTCTTCTTTCTCGAATCTACTTTTTAAAGACTATTTCCTGCATATCTAAACAAAAAAAGCCTTTGTTGAAAGATTTTAGATGCTGATTGACTTAAAAGAGGCTTTGAAATCAAGGGACAATTAAATTTACTTTTAGCTACATAGACGAGGGCACGGTATTCGCTTCTGTCAAGCACTGTGGGCATCAAGCCTCACAAAAGCCTGCTTTGCTAAATTAAATTATAAACCCATTTTCCCTGGGAGAGGGATAGTTTTAATCATATGGCCAAGTAAATACTATTAGGGTTTTGATTTCTTTAAATACTTTTTCCTCTAAAAATTCTAATGGCTTTATCATGAAGTCCCCATCAGAAATCGTTTGCTCTCTCTTAGAGATACATAAAGCAAAAACATAAGCTGAGAAACCCTGTCTGCTGCATTCAGTGTCAGAGAAAAAGCAAGATAGATAAATATCCTCCATGAACAGCTCTCCTTCCAACAGTAATAACAGAGGACAAAGGCAATTAATGGTCCCCTGAGGCTGGGGGATCTTGGTGTCAGCAGACAGAAAGTCCTTGGGTTCAATCTTCAGCACCGAGAATAAGAAACTTCAACAGTATTTATTTATCTAAGATCTGTATTCTTCATCTTACCTGAAGAGTGGGCTATCACAGCACACACAATGGTACATCCCTGTCTCCTTGTTGTTCAAATACATTCCACTGAAAGGCTGGAAGTAAACAAGGAAGAAACATCATCACACTGGGGGTAAGGGGGTTGATAGAGCAAGTCTAATCCCAACTGTAAGGCTGAGGGTGTGGCTGTGTTTGCCTAGCATCTTAGCATGTGTAAGGCTGTAGGTTCAGTCCCCACCATGACAAATAAATAATCAACCAAAAACAAACAATGAAGCCCCAATCGAGGAATTATATTAATTTGACCAAGTGCAAGTATCAACAGTAAAAAACTGCAGTGAGCTAAGGAAGCAGCCTGCAAGCTTCCTTATAGCCTGGCCTTTATCATGCCAAATATTCAAATTGTGGCATTAATAATGTGTTGTGTTTATGGACCATCTTTCATCCAAGAACATCAAAGTCCACAAGAAAGCATGAGCACCAGTCCCATCCTCGGCTGTCCTGGAAGCCTTCACTCTCTCATTTCGAAAGAGCTAAAACAACAGGAGTCTAAACACTTGTCAAAGATACTTTGAACTCTCTAATGAAAGATGGGATGTAAAGGGCTGGAGTGCAGCTCAGTGGCCATGTACTTCCCTTGCATGCATAGACCCTGAGATTGATCCCTCATGGGGTGGGGGTGGGGGTGTGGGGGAGAAAGGGAAGGGGTGAGAAAGCACAAACACATCAAAAGCATCGTTCAATGACTTTGGGGTTGTGCCTTTAACACATCATGCCATGTCAACACCATGTAGAGTCAATCAGCTTGGAATGATGAGCCAGGGCCCCAGTTCTAGGTCATCATGTAGATGACAGCACCACACACACAGGAGCTTAAAGACTGTGGGTTTTCAACTGCTGAGAGGAGTAGGAAAAGTGAAGCAGTGAGTGAGTACAGGCCAGGTCTGATGCCCCCTTCTGGTCTCCTCGGGCACCTACACACATGGTGCATATAAGTTCATGCACAAACACACACACACACACACAAACACACACAAACACACACACACACACACACACTCACAATCTTTTAAAACTTTTGTCAAATTCCTTTATCTCCTCAGTCCAAAAAAAAATTAAAAGTAGAGTTTGCACAAGCTAACTTTAAAGCATGCTATAGTAGTAAGCATTACCCACGCACACGGGCAACAAGACCCAGAGCACAGACTGCTGCCAGGGGGTAGGCTCTCCTGTCTCTCAGATTTAACAACTCAAAGCTCTTCACGGTGATGACTGCATTTGAAAGCTTCCTGGGGAAGAGGTTTACATCCACTTGCTAAGTCTCCCAGATGGAGACTCAAGGCATCCCACTCTGATGCTGGTTACTACCCCACACTAGGGAAGATGGGGCCCCCGCCCCGTGGATGCTGCAGCAGAGGAGGGGGGCCCACTTGGATGGGAAAAGGGTGTAGGGCCACCTCCCCTTGTTCTGTGGGGGAGGGGTGGCCAGTATTTGTCCCAGCCTGGGGCTTTCCCCCCCTGGTTTCTTTTTTGCAGTTACTTGAATAAAAAACAGCCTTTTCTGGACAAAAAAAAAAAAAAAACAACTTAAAAGTCTGACCTGGTGGCACATGGCTGCAATCATAGCACTGGGTAAGGCTGAGGTGGGAGGATCATGAGTTCAAAACCAGCTTGAACTATCCAGACTCTATCTAAAAAGCAAGCAAGCAAATAAATAAATAAATAAATAAATAAATAAATAGATTGATAGCACATTTATCCGCAAACGTCTGCCTGTGTCTAGTGAGCCACTCTTTCACAGCGACTCATGACATGAACACTGGACATCCCTGTCACGAAGGCTGATTAGAAAGCCCGTCCACAGAAACCAGGCAGCCTACAAAATGCCAAATACAACGTCATTATCGTAAGAGTCGGGGAGCTGCTATAACAGGAAAGAAAATACATAATCCAAATGAACAGGACTATTACCTGACTTATGCCCTGCCATGACAATTACCTGCTGCTGCCCCACCTGCCTGACATCTAATGTCTCCTCATCCACTCTCTGACGTAGCAAAGCCCTTTCATTAGGAACAGACTCAGCTTCTATTTTTCACCAGTCTGTTCTGGTGTTTACTGATAATCTAGTATATAATCAGCGCTGGGCTGGGTACTAATATTGCAGAAGGGAAACGTTGACTCAAAAGTTACCTTCCTCAAATTAAACCCAAAGCTGTTGTTCTGCCCTGGTGACAAGAAACTGAGAAGACAGTCCTAGTCATGATGACAGACATGAGAGATAAACACAGGACCCTCCCTTGGAAGCAGCGGCCATGAAGACTTTGTGAGCAGTCAGTGTCTGTGGAGGGAGGTGTCCTTATTCTTCGAACCTTTCGTTATTAATATGCAGAGCTGATAGATGCTGATTGTAGGAAAACGCCAATCACTACTGAGGAGAGTTTGGAAGAATAGGTAAGAACCGAGCTGAGGGAGAGAAACAATGTGTTTCAGACAGGGAGGACATTCCAATAATAATGACAATGGGAAGGCAGGAGAGGCCAGCTCCTGCTCTGCAGTGAGCTGACTGGGATGGAGAGGGGGACACTGCAAACTCGTCCACTGACTGTGCTCATCATAAATCACAGTGGCTGTGCTTACTCCCAGTGGAGTGTGGGGCCTGCAGGGGGGGGTGGGGGTGGGAAAGAGGGAAGAGAGGAGGAGGAGGAGGAGGAGGAAGGGGAAACAAAACCATACACATTAAAAATAAAAAATGACTGGAAGGGCAAAGAGATTATCATTGGCAAATTGAGATTATCATTGGCAAAAGAGATTATCATTGGCAAAAGAGAAGGGGAGGTCATGGGGAAGTCAATCATTAATTCAGGCCTAGATGCTGCTGCTGTTCCAGTTGGAAAGTAAAAAAGAAAAGAGAGAAGAGGGATGGAGGAGGGAGAAGGGATGGAAAAGGGAGGGGGTGGGAGGGAGGAGAGAGGGACATGGGAGTAGGAAGGGAGGAAGGAAGGGAGGAAAGAAGAAAAGAAGGAAGGAAGAGATGGAAGGGCCTGGAAGATGACTCAGAAGGCATAATTGAAATGACTGCCTGCACAGGGGAGAGGGGAGCAGGGTCAGAGGCAGAATGAACTTCAAGGTCACCCTGAGATCTCAGGTCTGTCTGGACCAGCATCAGTTCCCTCTTCTTTGATCCTGTTGGTTCTCACAAGCTGGAGGCAGAGGACATGCTTGGAAGAGGACAGCAGCAGGTAATCCCACACAAGACCATTTCTAGAGGAAGGGTCAGGGCAGATGGAAGTCAACAAAGGGAGTTGAGGAGTCACTGGACTGGTGGCTACTGGACTGAGAGAGGCCTGTGGGAAAGGGGAAAGGAAGATCACCAGAATGGTGAGGCAGTGGCTGCCAGGAAGGCACTCATGGGCTGTCTCACACAGGATGCTGGGTCCTGACTGAGTTCTCTATCCTGCTTTCTGGGCTCTTGGTGTCTTCTGTAGCCTCAATGAGAAGCCACAGGGCAAGAAATCTGGCCCTCCTCCTGGAACTCAAAGCAGGGAGACCAGATTGGGAGAGGGAGCTGAGAGGGTCCCCTTCTGCTGACACCTGACTCTGGCCGTCCCTCCATCAGGGTGAAGGTTCTTCCACTGGCTGCACGTACAGCCGGCATACCACTACTTCCTGATCTAGAACAACAGAAAAACCCCATGTAACTGAAATTTAATTAGGAGTCACCAATCAGGAGGCTTTGGAAGTCTCTCCCCCTTAGACTAATGAAGCAGACCGATGCTTACAGTTCTGCACAGTTCTAAAAAGTTAAACATGGAAATGGAGCAACTAGAAGGGATTTACAACATCAGTTAAAATAATGGATGGTGCTCATTTTGTAAAGGGCCAACTGCAAAGTATACGGCATAGCCATCTGCTTTGGATGCCCTCAGATTTATTCTCCTAAACATCTGGCATACCGTCTCCAAGCTCCCTGTACACACCAAACCCGGCCTGGCTGGTTAGAGAATTAGGCTCATCTTAGAACATTCTGAGATTAAACACATCCACCTGCTCAGAGCTTCCTCTGCGGTCCCCGTGTGCTGTTGACAACAATGAGAAAGTCTCATTCCCCTGCCCACAGGAAGTTGGACAAAACCATAACTTCAAAAAACTTTCACAAGAATCTGCAGGGACCTGCCAGCCTGTCTTATGGTTGTGGCATCATAGGAACTAAGCCTATGACCATAGTGCACTTTGCATGGGTACCAACAGGCAAATGCATTCATTGGTCACACAGATGGAAGAGCCACTACACGGGGATCTGTCCACGGGATCTAGTTCAAAAGAGAATGCACCTCACAGGGACAGCCCAATATAACACTGCAGTGGCTGTGTTTATGCCTGGGACCCAGCAGTGCCGTCTCACCCGAGGGAAGGAGCAAAAAGCTCAGGCTGTCCTGTGCAGTGTTCCCACCTCTGGCATGCAAACATCCAGCAACACTTTTATGTTGAACGCTTACCACAGTCAGGCACTACAGGAAGTCCCAGCAAACAGAACTCGAGTTGGAGGGGGTGGGCATTGCTGTGGGGGAAAGCACAGGAAGGTGCAACCTAAGCTAGGGTTGAGAGAAGGGTTCCTGAGGAAAGTGACTTGGGCTGAGTTAGAAGTGTGGTCTGGGGGCTGGTTCCCAGAGCTCACATTGGTGGTCGTTTACAACAGTCTGTAACTCCAACTCCAACTCCAAGGGATTCCATGCATTTCCAGGACTCTGAGGGCACACATACATGACACACACACACACACACACACACACACACACTTATATACACATATGTATATACACGTTTTATATATATATATTATACATACATGCATAATAGTAAATCTTTTTTTGAAGATTTATTTATTTATTTTATGCATATGAGCACACTGTAGCTGTCTTCAGTCACACCAGAAGAGGGCATCAGATCCCATTACAGATGGCTGTGAGCCACCATGTGGTTGTTGGGAATTGAACTCAGGGCAGTCAGTGCTTTTAACTGCTGAACCATCTCTCCAGCCCCATAATAGTAAATCTTAAAAGTTAAGAGAACGGTCTGAATTCATTATTAGGGCAAATGGATGAGGGAAAGGAACCCAAGATGCAGGGGCCTAAAGGGAAGAAAGCAGCCATTGCTTGTGTGAGGACAGTGTGGCCATCGTGTAGGAAGCCAGAAGAGACATGTGAGGATGGAGTGCAGGTAGGGACCACTGCAGGGAGGACCAGGTTAATATTTAAATGCTATGCATTTTAAGAGCAATGGTAAACTTCTGAGTGCTTCTGATCTGGGAAGTAGCCTGGTCCACTGTGTTCTCCTAAGACTCCTTTTGGGAAGGGAGAGAGAAAGTGGGGAGACAAGAGGAGTGGATAGAGGTGGATTGTCAGCAGGGGTGGGAGTGGATAGTGGATCGATCGAATAGATGGTGGGGCTTGGAGAGCACGTGTGGCTCTCTGAAGGATGGGAAAGGACTCTGGCTTGGACAGGCGGATGGAGGCCGACGGCCCAGAACAGAGCCTGCTGGTGGCCCCCAGGCTCTCGCAGTGCACGTGAGGGTCGCAGGCATCTGTACTCCGATCTCCACTTCTCAGGAGCATCCTCTGAGAACACTGAGCAGTCTGCTTACCGCTTCAGTTCCTTTCTCTCTGGTGACATGGAACTGTTCAGGGGTCAGTTTCTTCTGCCAGTCCGCTTCGCTCAGAGCGCGCTTGGACTTTGTTAGAGACCCTGCGTTGTTAAGTAGGAAATGGTTTTTATTAAAATAGTCATTCCTCCCCAAATTTTGCTTTGCCCTTTCACCTGGAGAAATAATCCCAGACCCTTCTCTCTCCCATGACTTCACTCTCCACAGGGAACAGGAGGCTCAGTGGCAATGCACCTCACCCATCTCATTAGCAAGACATCAGCAATAAGTAGAGAGCAAGTGCGCTCTCTCTGGTCCTTGTGTGGCACAAACCCCCAAGAAGTGGCTCCAATAGGAAATACTACCAAACAAACTTCCACTGAACAGTGAAAATGGATTGTTGTTGTTGTTGTTGTTGTTTTGGAGACAGAGTTTCTCAACCCCACCCCACCCCCTGTAAACCAGGGGGGCCTCAAACTCACAGATTCTCCTGCCTGGGCCTCCTTAATACTGGGATTAAAGGCGTGTGCCACCCCTGCCCAGCTGAAAATAGATCCCCCAACCCCCGAATTTCTGCTTTAAAAACTGTAAAGTTCTTGCTGGTTTAACTGTTGTCATAGAGCGTGTACTAGCCCTTCGCAGCAGGGCACATCAGCCATGGCTTTGATCCCTTCTGGGAATTGTTGATCAGTTCCATGACTTCAGAAAAGCTGTTTGGCCTTCAGTTTCTTTTTCGCAATTTAAAAAGTTACCTTAAGAAACAGCATGCAGAGTATCGGGTTCCATTATGGCATTTCTGTTACTGCTCTCCTCTCTTTCTCCTCCCCCACTCCTCTGCCCCTCCCTCCACTCCCCTCCTTTTGCTGGTGCGCATATTCTGTTATCCCCCTGCACACACACACACCTTTCCTCTAAGACCTCCCCTCAGCTCCATGTCTTTCTTCTATGTTTATGGACTGTATCCTGATCCCCACACACAAATATATACTTTAAAATAGAGGCTCTGCACAAGAGAGAAAATGTGAGGTATTTGTCTTTCTGGTCATCAGAACAACCCCACGTCCTGCTGATTCCCTGCAAATACCATGATTTCGTTTTCTTAGTGTTGAATAAAATCCATTTTCTGTGTGTGTGTGTGAACTGTGATGGCTAACAAACTCCATTTTGTGACAGGTATCCATCTTGGTACCTAACAGCCATTTGTCTCTGATTTGAGTTCCTAAAAAGATAAATTCCTGACAACCCCAATTCCTTGACCCCCTACCCCTCTAGAATGCGCACAGTGACCATCTGCATGACTGACTCCTGGCTTCAGTGTTGTTACTGGCTTATGCAGGTGTTCGAGAACTATTTAGAGGTCACCCTGAAAGTCTAACCTTAGCAGAGCAGAGCAGCTCATCGGCTTCTCTACCTTGCTTTTGCAGATATTCAAGGAATTCTTGTGGTTTTGGCCTTTAAAAGCCAAAGGTTTCCTTCCCCTACTGTGTGTCTCTGATGTGCGTTAGAGACTGTGGCCCTGCTATCCGTTTTAATAAAGTCAGTTAATTATTATCTGAATTGAGTCTTTTTCCGGTGGTCTGGAACTCCACAGCAGTGCTATAGTCTCCTTATCCATTCACTGACAGTATATCTCGCCTGGTCCCACTTTCAGCTGTTGTGAGTAGTGCAGCAATAAACTTGAATGTGCAGGTATCCCTGAGGTAGGACTTAGAATCCCTTAGGTATGTAACCAGGAGTGGTGCAGATGGGCCACACGCTAGTTCTAGAAAGTAGTTTCCATCAGGGCCAGCCAGGAGCAAGGAGAGGATGGGACTGAGATGGTCTTTGAAGAAGGAGCTATTAAACTCTCACTATTAAAAATTCTCTTGCATAGATTGTATTGTATATAACCCCAAAGTGAATCTGTGGTCTAACCTAATCTATTATTTGTTTGCTTGTCTATTTGGTTTGAGATAAGGTCTTGAAAAGTTCAGCCTGCCTCATACCCACCAATATAGCCCGGTCAGTCTTGACCTCCTGACAGTCCTGGCTGAGATATTACTGTGCTTCACAACTTCTTGGAACAAACAAACAAAAACATATTTTGTTCCTCTTCCTCCTGTTCCTCATGACTTCTTTTTTTCTTTTTTATTTTTTGAGACAGGGTTTCTTTATGTAGTCCTGGCTGTCCTGGAACTTGCTCTGTAGACCAGGCTGGCCTTGAACTCACAGAAATCCTCCTGCCTCTGCCTCCAGAGTGCTGGGATTAAAGCGTGAGCTTCTCCTACCTGGTGTGCCTTATTTTTATACAGACACATGTACCCAAAGCATCTAGGAGAAGACTCTATTTAGTTAAGGTGGTCAGAAAGCTGTCATAGGGTTTCTATTACAGTAATAAAACAGCATGGCCAACAGCTTGGGAGTAAAAAGGTTAATTCCATCTCCTAACTCTCACTGAGCTCACACGCCATCACTGAGGGAAGTCAGGACAGGAACCCTGGAGGTACAGAATCTGGAGGCAGTACTGTAGCAGACATGATGGAGAAGGCTGCTTACAGGCTTGCTCCTCATGACTTGCTCCCTCAGTGTGCTTTCTTATTCAGCCAGGACCACCTGCCCAGGGATGCCATGGCCTACAGTGGGGCTGGGTCCTCCCACAACAATTGTCAAGCAACAAAATGCTCTTCCGGATTTGCCTACTGGTGGCTAGTGGCAGTTTTTTCAATTAAGATTCCTCTTCTCAAATAACTCCAGTTTGTGTCTAGTTAACAATAATAACAAAACAAACAAGAAAACCCCAACCAGAACAAAAGCCTAATTCAGATAATAAATGTTTTATTGTTCAACAATGAAAGGAGTTTATAATCGGTCAGCTCTTCAACTTACTAATAAACAAAGACAGGCCTCAGGGAGGGGAAGGAATGTCCTAGGCTTCCTTTTGTTTTCATACTGCAGGCTTGGAGATTTGATCTCCTTAATATCTCCAAATCCCAGCCCTAATGCAGACCCCCCAAACCTTGTTTCCTCCATTATAGATAGATGGGCTGTCCACCTCCATTTATAATCACAATCTGGAAGTCTATATTCATGTCCATCTGAACTACACACATCCCCCCGCATCCCAGCCCACATCTGGACTTGTGTGCTCAGCAGCCACACAGACCAGAACCCTTCCTCTTTTCCGATCACCAAGTTCTGCAGCTCAGCATCCTCTGCAGCCTGCAAATCTCCATCCATTTCCATCACTGCCTAAGATCAAGCGGCCGTCATCTTCCGGCTACCTCCAGCACAGAGGGTTGTAGCTTCCTCGCACGCCTTTCTCTTATTGGACCACTTCTGATCTGACTCTGTCATGGCTCCAAACTGTTCGGTGTGACATGATACCTGCAGAATTGTTCCCAAACATGACTTCTGAAGCCATCTATGCCTTGGTCACAGGCGCCACTTTAAACTAGTAAATTCTGTGATGTTCCAGTAACTCTGAGCCACAACCTTGGAGTTCCCCCAAACATCTCCGTTTGTCCTGCCCTGGCATTGGCAACCCCCTCCTGCCTTTTCTTTTCCATTCTAACTCCCCCTCCCCCTGGATGGAGCCATTCACAGATGCCAGTTCTACCTGGTGGGTTGACGCTGTTGAATTCAGCTCTTGCCATCGCTGTCTGTCTGCCTGCTGATATCTCCACTTCTAACAGAGGATGTTAAGTCTCCCTGCATTTGCTCTCAGATCAAAATTTGACACTATGCTCTTAAGTGCATGCACATTAAAGACTGTCATACCTTCTTGAAGAACGGGTCTCTTTATCACTATGAAGTACTACAGTTCTCTTTTTATCACTGACAGCTATGCTCTGATGTCTGCTTTATCTTAAATTAACATAGCTGATTCTGCCTTTGTGTTTTGTTTTTGGAAGCCTTCCTAAATGGTCACAGTGGGCCTGGAACTCACTATAGAGCCCAAGTTGGCCTTGAGACCCAGGGATTACGGGCAGACATCAGCATGTGCTGTTTGTTGGTCCTCTTTAAAAAAACCAAAACAACAACAACAACATAGCTTATCATTCTCCTCACAGTTACTTTACATTATACGTGTCCTTATCTTCAAAGTAGATTAGGTCATGAGAGCAAAGTTCTTACTATGTTAGTTTATTTTAGAAGTATTTATTTTTATTCATTTATTATTTATGTTGCTGTGCACATGTCTTCGGGAATGTATGTCATGTGTGTGGTTGCCAGGGAAGGCCAGAAGAGGGCAGTAGCTCCCCTGCAACTGAAGTTTCAAATGGATGTGAGCCCCCTGACGTGCGTGTCTACACCTGCATACAGGTCCTCAGGCAAAAGCAGAACTTGTACTTAACTGCTGAACAGTCATGTCAGCTCCTTCAACTAGTGTCTTAGTAAAGATATTGGAAAAGCAGAAAGTTCTAGCCTAGGTTCTAGGCGTTATCTTCATACCAGAGGCAGGGTCAGGAGAGACAACGGAGAGGAACTGTGAGTTTGTCTCCACTGCACTTGCTCTGCAGAAAGCCCATGTGAACACACACAGGACAGGGGACCCAGATGGGGTGTCCCCATTGGAACCAGAGCTATCTCCTTGATATTTGATCTACCAGCCTCTCAAATGGTGAGAAACACATGCCATTTATGCCCCCTGCTTAGCATTTGTTATGGACGCCCACGCTTACACATCAAAGGCAGTAAGGGACTGTGGGAGAGCTGGGATCGTAACTCATGCCCATTGACAAACAAGACCTTAACCACAGAACCATCACCTGCTTCTCATTCTTGTTTTTCTTTTAAGACTTATTTACTTTACTTGTATGGGTATTTTACTTGCATCGTATATATACATGTGCATCATGTGCATGCCTGGTGCCATGGGTCCCCTGGAAGTAGAGTGAGTTATAAGCTGCCATGTGGGTGCTGGGAATTGAACCAGAGTCTTCTAGAGGAGCATCCAGTGCTCCTAACCGCTGAGCCGTTTCTCCAGCCTCAGGCTCCTCATTCTTAATGCAGGCTGCGTGTTTTCCTGGACCGTCATGCTTTGCTTAAGTATCCTTAACTGATTGGGTTGAGGCCAGTTCCCCATCCTGAGAGCAACGCTGTTAAGAAGGACTTTGTGAACACAGCTTTGTTCTTCTTTTGAATTATTTCCGTAGAATAAACTCCCAGGAGGGGCTGTCTGGTAAGTTACACAGGTCTGGCTATGTACTGGTGTCTGGCCAAATTTAAGATGGCTGAGGACTCTCAGCTCCCAGCGCTATTCATCGGGCCGCTTCTGAAAGCACCAAGTTCCATGAAGTTTCCACTAAAATCAGTAGGTCATAAGGGTCAGCGACTTCCAGCCCAGTAGGCTTGCAACAGGGTCTGGCTGAGACACCAAAGGATGAGAAAAGCTCTAACCGGAAATCGTGTTGGATCAGTTAACATTTCATATTCTCAGGACATCTGTTTATTGAACATTAAAATTTCAAACTAGCAAGGACCTAAATTGGAACCTGTCAGCCGCATAAGATATAAAACGGGGTTGGAAAGGAGGTCAGGAAAGCAGCTGCCCAGTGTCAACCACAGGGCCACGAAATTACAGAGAATTACACCTGGGACTCCTCAAAGACTCCTCCTCCTCCCAGAGAAGATGTAAAAGTGTCCAGATTCACAAATGAGGGCAAGAAGCACTTACCATCCCACCCCATCCTGTCTCTTAGCCACTAACGATGACCTGTTGGAACACGAGAATGATTCACCCACACGTCTCAAGACCTAGATTCACACAAAACCAAGATAGTGTTGCAGCAGCACCCGTGATGGTGCAGTGGGCACAGGACAGGAGGCAGCTAGCAGTCCTCGCGAAGGAGGTGTACAGGGCCAAGGATTAACTCCCGCCCAGGAGAGGGCGCGCGAGGTACGGCTGTTGACCGCCGCTGGGTCCCTGACACGATTTTGTGCACTAAAATGTAACATATAAACGAACTGTGTGCAAGCATGGGACAGAATTCGATCCTCTCCGGCATCAGTGCTCCCCCAGCACACCAAGTTTCCCGAACGCGTTGCTCTGCTCGACAACTCAGGCAGCGGGCCGCGGGGACCAGTCTCTCAGGGCCTCACAGGAGGCCGCCCCGGGGCAGCCAGGACTGTGAAACCGAAAGCCACGAGAGACGGCGGCGACTGAGGACCTACCTGTGTCCCTGCTTCCCGATCCCGCGCAACCCCGAGCCAGCGGCCCAGGCGCCTGCAGCAAAGGCAGAGCCCGCAGCGCTCGCAGCAGTCGCGCCATGACGCAGCCACCAACGGGTTTCCTCCCCAGCCTCCCCAACCCCCACCCTCCGCCGGGTCCCTCCCCTCTGCCCAGGTCTCTCCTCCTCCTCCTGCTCTCCTTTTCCGCTGGTGCACCGCCCTACCCCCACCACTTAACTTATCCTCTTGACCTTGATCTTCCCGGGACTCCAACCCTTCACTGCCTCCTCCTCCCGCAGTAACTTTACTCCGATTGGATTCATGCCTAGCCTAAAACCTGCTGTGTTTCAGTTTGTTTAGGTTTTCCAGAGTCATACTAATTGCAGTTGGTTATATCTGGCTTCCCTTACTCAACATAATTATCTGGACATTGCTGCTTGGTCTTTTGCGTTACATACATTATGCACAAATCTTTGTGTGTGTGTGTTCTGAATAATATTCCATTATACCAAACTGCTACTCTTTAGTTTAGGCTGTTTCCAATTTTTGCATATCAAAACCAAAGCTGCCAGGAGCGTTCCTGTGCATGCCTTTGGGTGGACGGAAGCATTCTCTCTGTGTGGGTACCTGGAGGGGGAATAGCCAGGTCTCTAGGGCAATGGCTGCTTTACTAGCAATGTATGAGAGTTCCTGTCATCATCCCCTTCCTACGCTTGATTATTCAGGCATGTTTTTTGGTTGTTGGTTGGTTAGTTGGTTGGGTTTTTTGTTCGTTTGTTTTGCTTCATTTTTGAGATCCAATCTCTCTATGTTGTCCAAGCGTCCTCAAACTTGGGATCTTCCTGCCTCAGGACTGAGTTTATAGAGATGCAGCACTACAAAGTTAGACTTAAATTTTTCACAGTAATAGGCTTCTCTTGTGTTATTTTTCAATAACTGACAATTAGCCATTGCTAAATCATACACGTTTTTGCCCATCTATTATTAGAGTTACTCGCTGAGGTGTTTTTTCAAGGCTCTTCAATATACTCTAAGCCATTATCAAATCTTTTCCTCACAAATTTCCCTTCCCCAGACTGTGGGCTGTGTTTTTCTATTTCCTAATTGTGTCTTGGGATGGGAAGTTTTACATTTTGTTAAACTTCATTTTTTCTGTTTGTTTGTTTTTGTTTTTTATACTTTGTGGTGGCTTAGGGGTATCATATTTAAGGAATGGAGCTAGTCCAAGATTACAAAATATTTTATGTTTTCTTCTGCTAATTTTATAGTTTTAAGTTTTACATTTAGGTCTATTATCTATCTGAGTTAATTTTTATTTATTCATTTTTTAATAAGGCAATTATTTTTTTGTTCTTTACTGCCTGCCTTTGAGTCCTTGCTAAAATCAGTGATTGGCTGAGAATGCAGCTCTGTAGTAGAGCAATGGCTAGCATTCATGGCCTCAGAGTCCCACACAACCACTGGGGAGAAAGCCCAGGTTGGTTGGTTGGTTCGTTTGTTTGTTTGAATCAGTACAGGGATCTGTTTCTGGACTTGCTGTTCTTTCCGATTAATCAACAGTGAGTATACAGAGTACGGTACCGCCTGCATCCCCGGAGGTGGAGCCAGCTAGCATCTGCAGATCCCTGCAGACCTTCACACTCCCAGAAAGCACAGAGGAAAGCCCTCCTGGATCCTTCCCTCGCCAGGTTTCCTCTCTCCACTGCTTTGAGAACTTTCATCTCATCCTAGCACAGGACTTTCTGCCCCCACCCCCATGCCCACCAACTTACTACCAAGAAAGATCATGGGATGGGCTGGAGAGATGGCTCAGCAGTTAAGAGTACTGAATGCTCTTCCGAAGGTCCTGAGTTCAAATCCCAGCAACCACAAGGTGGCTTACAACCATCCGTAATGATATCTGACGCCCTCTTCTGGTGTGTCTGAAGACAGCTTCAATGTACTCATATACATAAAATAAATAGCTCTTTAAAAAGAACACAAAAAAAGCAAAGAAATATTCTTGAACAGGATGGTGTACTTACATATAATAATAAATAAATCTTTTTAAAACAGAAAGACAGAAAGAAAGAAAGAAAGAAAGAAAGAAAGAAAGAAAGAAAGAAAGAAAGAAAGAAAGAAAGAAAGAAAGAAAGGTCATGGGCTAATCTTCGCATTCCTGGCCATATGGCTTTAACCTGATAGATAAAACCCACTTAACAGTTTACTCTTGATTTTATATACTACATGGCTTAGTCTCTGAAATGCCTGACCAACCGCACCTTTCCTGGTCTATTTACAAAGAGATCTCTCAGTTCCTGGTCTATTTACAAAGAGATCTCTCAGTTTTACGGAGAGTCACAATGTGCTCACTCTCTTGCTCTTGGTGATCATATGACATCTGTCTGGAAAACAACAAAGCAAGCACCACTGGAAGGGACTCTGCTAGGAGACTCTGCACCCGCTGTCGTTGCCTTTCCTTTCCGCTTGGGAATACGTTGTAATGGCTGAAGGACTGACAGTTTTCTGGTATGCATGAAGATAAGATTTGCATCCTGGCCCTGAGTAGGAGATACATGGAGCCTGGGTGGCAGGGGTGTGAGGCAGTAGCCAAGCCCTGAGTTGCACCCCTATTGTAAGAGAGACAAATGCATCCACGTGTTGTTTAAACTGTGGTTGCCTTTTTGTGAGGATGATACAATACTCAGCTGGCACTCATTTGGTTGTGAGAATCTTCGATAAATGCTAAGCTCTACAGCATCAGATCTCTGTGCATCTCCCAGCATCAGATCTCTGTGCATCTCCCAGCATCAGATCTCTGAGCATCTCCCAGCATCAGATCTCGGTGCATCTCCCAGCATCAGATCTCGGTGCATCTCCCAGCATCAGATCTCTGTGCATCTCCCAGCATCAGATCTCGGTGCATCTCCCACGATTCTCTGCAAACTATACACACAAGGGGGGGGGTAATGCTAATTAAGTCCCTAAAAGAAAAAGATGGAGGATCTACCAAAATGATCATTGAATCTCCAGAGGAATAAGAGGGACTGACCACTAACAGGTCAAAAATCAGTAGGCTTTTTGCTACTTCAAACTATTTGGAAAGAAGGAATGAGCCGGGTCATCTCTGAGCCATTCTTTCCTCCAGGACACGTAATCTCCTTTCATCTGTTGACAGTCCAATATTGATGATCAGACTGTTCCCTCTGAAATCTAGAGATTTCCTGGGGACGATCCTTCTGGACCAACTCTCGTATCTGTGAAGGATTTGAACGAATGGCTTAGTGGAAATGCGTAGCCTGGCACAGCTGCTAGCTTCTGTGTTCAGCTACTTGTCATGGATGGTACAGATATTTGCACAAGTCAGCGTTTGGGCTTGGATCAGACATCTGAAAATATACCAGTGAGGAGAGGAAGTAGAAGTCAAGCACTATTTAAGTTCTTTTATGTCTATTATTATACAGCTTTTGGTAACAAACGGAAAAATACGCTCTTCTGGTGAACAAAGACCTAAAATACTGACAGTTAAAGTCATGTTAAGGTATTCTATATATACACATACATCAGCCACATATATTATCCACTAAAGCACAAAAAAGTATTCATCCCAAAAAATCAATAGGATAATAAGTACACATGACAGATAAACATTTAGTATTATGCATGTAAGACAGGATAATATCTGTGTGGGCCACAATCAGGCCAGACTGGACAGATGGCTTCAAAGATGCGAGCAGATGGTTTGCACCAAAGAAAATACAAATAGTGAACAAATCCTTGGAAAAATGTTTAACTTCCATAATCATTACAGAATTTTTAATTAAAATATCTCCATGTATTTCTTCACGCGTATCAAATAATGATAGTTTTTTGTTTTGTTTTTTTTTTTTTAAGAACCCTTTGCTAGCAAAGCTTGGGGGTTGAGTGGTATTCATACATTTCCTGTAAAAAGAGTGGCACATTTCTTTCTGAAAAGAAACATATGTAGACTATAGAACTCATTATATTCCTCATTTTGGAACGTTAGTTTAAGGGTACAAATCCTCAGGGAAGCTGTGATATGAAGGGGAACATTATTTTTGCAGAAAGATTTACAGTTATGCTTTTCATAATGACCAATTAATTTTAAAAACTCATCAACAGACAATGACTAAGCAAATCTTGACATAATAGTTTAGTGAAAAATATATAGCTCCTAAAATGCCAAAAGTGAGGATGACTTGGGTTTGAGGGAAATGATGTCAAAAGGAAGCAAACAAGACAGAAAACAGTTCCATGACAACACAGAAAACATGTGTAAGGAGAGTTGCCTGCTCAGGCATAAACACATGCAAGACGATAGTACTGTGTAACGAGAGTTACCTGCTCAGGCATAAACACATGCAAGACGTTAGTACTGCTTCATAAGAGAGGACACGTTTATTAGATGATTTCTCAGGCTTCGGATTTGTTGTAGATAAATTATGAAACAGAAGCATGCATAAAATATTCTTGAAAAAAGACTGTTAACATGTACTATTGTATTTATTTTTCTTTTCATGTGGTGTGTGTGTTGTTGTTATTGTTGTTTACCGCTTTGCTCTTTTGAGGCAGGCTCTCTCAATCAAACTCAGAGGTCCACGTACACAGTAGGCTCACTCTGCAGTTTGCTCCAGGATCCCTGACTCCACCTTCCATGCCTGGAATTGAAATGAGCTGCTCAAGCAGCACTCAAGACCTTTACATGGCTTTAGGGATCCGAGCTCAGTCCTCTACTGAGTCAGGCTTGTCTGAGGCCTGCGCCATTTTCTCACCCTTCAGGGAATGCTTTCAGGATTCATTAAACAACCCCCCTTTGCCCCATTCTAGCCCTGTGGTATAGAGGGGATGGGCCATTAGCTGGGTTTCTCTGTCTCAGCACTGTGGACATTAGTGCGTGCACAGATGGGAGGAGAGGGGACTAAGTTGTGGTTATCTTGTACCTAGTGTGGATTTTGGCTTTCCAGGGCTTTAGTGGTATGTTCTGTAATGTGGTGGCCTGATTTGGCAGGATGCCTATGCTGAGGCATCCCCACCTTGAGGTACTAGCCATACAACGGGTCTAGTATAAAATGAAGTGTATTTAGAGGCATGAGAAAGGAGGTAAGAAAAGAATGTGGGAAAGAAAGGGGATAGAGAGGGACAGAACGAGAGAGAGAGAGAGAGAGAGAGAGAGAGAGAGAGAGAGAGAGAAAGAAGAGAAGAGAAGAGAAGAGAAGAGAAGAGAAGAG
>NC_034592.1:6899108-6901394 GCF_900095145.1 Mus pahari | reverse complement strand
GGAGAAGGAGAGAAGAGGGAGGGGGAGGGGAGAGGGAGGGTGAGGAGAGAAGAGGGAGGGGGAGGGGAGAGGAGAGGAGAAGAGGAAGGGGAGGGGAGAAGGAGGGAGAAGGAGAGAAGACAGAGGGGAAGGGAGAGGGAGGGGGGGAGGAAGAGGAGAGGAGAAGAGGGAGAGGGAGAGGAGAAGAGGGAGAGGGAGAGTCCAAACAGTCCTTTTATAGCAGCCAGGCTCCCACCTGGCTGTTGCTAGGTAACTGTTGGGTGGGGCCTAGAAGAAATGCTAACATTTACTCCAGATGTCTGCAAGGATGGAGCCAATATATCTCAGAAAACAGGATATACGGAGAGAGAGAATCTGAGCTATTGATGGCTGTCAGACTCCTGGCTCAAGGAACAGTTCTCATCTTTGACTTTTCCATGAGCCACCCCCCCTTTCCTCTCCCAGTTGGTTGAACCACCAATCTACATAAGTGCATTTTTATTCCAAATTTTCAGCAATATTTGATGTTATGAGGCTCAATACCTTTTGCCAATATGCAAATCTCATTGATTTCCAACGTTCATTTCTCTAATTATTAACATAATTAAGGAGGCTTATTATTATGTCCTCTGTGTAGATGCTTGAATTTGGAAGCAGTTGGCTTTATCCATGGTTATCTTTAGAATTTGTATGCCATTTTATCATATTCATCCATGTGTATACTGAGTATCATTTTCCAACTTAATTTCCTTCCCCGTCCCCTGCTTACCCTTTTGATTTGTTAAAACAGCATGTCACTGTGTATCCCTGACATGCCTGAAACTCGGGACCAGGGTGATCTCAAACCTGTAGCATCCTTATTTCTCTGCCTCCCAGGTGATAGGATAATACGTACATGATGACATGTCTAGTTTTAACTAGGGTTTCTTTGTGTGGAGGGCGGGGTGTGCATGCAGGTGCAGGTGCTGGTGTGTGAGGAGGCCAGGGGCCAGCCTCAGATGCTGTCTTCTTTGGTCAGATTGTCCTCTGTGTTATGAGACAAGGTTTCTCAATGGGACCTGGCTCTCGCACATTAGGCACATTAGGCTCGGGTGGCCCGGTGGCCGGGCAGCAAGCCCTCAGGGGTCCCCCTGTCTAGGCCTCCTCAGTGCTGTGATTAGGGGTTTGAGCCACAGTGCCTGGATTTTAAGGCAGATGCTAGAGTTCAAATTCTGGTCCTCACACTTGGGCAGTGATCATTTTACCCACCAACATATCTTTCCAGCCCCAACTTACATTTCTAACTCTACAGTTTATTTAAAAATTTTATCATAGTGGATTTTCAAATCTACTTAAACGAGTCTTAATATACTAATAGTTTTCTCTTATGTTGTATCCAGAAGTTAAAACTTTTAGCCCACATAACATTGATTGCCATGTGTAGTGCGAGAAAGGAAATTATTTTGCCCTTTTCTGAAGACCATGTTTTTAGAACCATTTACTACACATTCATTTATTAACCATTCATTAAGATGCCTGTTTAGCTTTATTGCCTAATGTCTGTTGCCTCCCCCAGCCTTGAAGCAGGCTGATTCAGACCTTGTTGCCACTAAGCACGGGACCACCTGGGGTGGGACCTTCTCACTTGCAAAGCATCGCTACCTGCTGAGACCCTTGAGATTTTCTGGAGGAGACAGCATCCTGAGATCATCTACAGGCTCCAAGAATGGAGTGGCGGGGGATGGGCCTTCCCCCTTTATAAGCTCAGAATCTTAGTAAACTTACGGCTTTGATCAGACTCTCTTGTCTTAACCTCCTTTCTTTTCGCCGTCTAATTCCTTTTAGTCCCAGCCCGCCTTTCAGGAGTACCCGGTTCGTGTGGCCACTGGAGGTCACACTCAAACATCTATCACTGCCTTGATGACACTATAATTTTACTTTAATCCTTAGTATTTGATAAACATGATTCTCACTTTTCAAAATTCGATTAGTTCTTGATTCATCAAATTAAGTACAGAGCCGTTTTTTGTAAAATTTACTAGTAAAAGATAACTATTGAGATATTGACTGAAATTGCATTGAATTTTGTTATTAAGGGGTTGATGACTGCTGTTTTGAATATTTTTATCATCAAAATAACAACACAGAATAAAATACTTGTAGTGGCTATTCCTGGTTGTCAACTTGACTATATTTGGAATGAACTACAATCCAGAATTGGAAGGCTCACCAGTGAACCTAATCTGGAGGCTGGGAGATAGAAGTTTCTGATCTGGATCTTGGTATGGAGATCTTGAGACACAGTGGTGATTGAATCCAGAAGATTAA
>NC_034592.1:6896506-6898783 GCF_900095145.1 Mus pahari | reverse complement strand
AGAGACTATCTGTAAGTTCTGTGACTCTAGAGAACCCTGACTAATACAATACTGTATTGCCCATTCATTTCTGTGTTATCTATATTTCAGTTGTTACCCAGGAAGAATCCAGAATCTTTTGTTAGGTTTATTGGTAAACACTTTGTATGTTATACTTTGTATGTTATACTGCTGCTGTGTGTGTTTATCACCTGTTGTTTATATGTAACTTAGCACATTGGTATTTTTCTAGTTGTTGCACCAAACTCTCTTATTACATTCAATAGTTTGTCTTAAAGCATTTCTTCAGTTTCCTCTGAAAACAATCTTATTATCACACCATCTTATTTCCTTTCCTGTCCATTCATTTAATTTCTTCCTGTACTGGCTTGAGCATGTGGTAAAAGTTGACTAGAAATAGTGACAGCAGGCTACCCTTGCTTTTTAACTTGACAGGAGAGGAATACTCTCAACGATCCCCCAGCTTGTGTATTTGCTGTAGGTTTCTCTTTTTCTTTTCTTTTTCTTGTCTCAGTACCAGAGATAAAGCCCACATTAGTCAAGGACTGAGTTATAACCATCACCTTTAAGGTTATTTGTTTTGTTTTTTAGTTTGGTTTTTCAAGACATAGTTTCTCAGTGTAGCTCTGACTGTCTTAGAACTCACTCTATAACCAGGCTGGCCTTGAACTCAAGAGATCTGCCTGTGTTCGCTTTCCAAGTGCTGAGATTGAAGGCATGAACCACTATAGGATTTTGCTACAGACAGTAAGCATGCCTCAAATGTGAGACCTTCCTATCCCAAATGGTGACATTAGAAGCACGTGCTGGCATGACCAGGGATCAGCTTCAAGCAACGTAACTCCTCAGCTATCATCCACCTTATTTTCTGAGACAGGACCTTTCACTGACCTGGAGCTTAAAAATTACACTCGGCTGAACATCCTGGGCTCCTTCTACATCGACCTCCCCACTCCAGCAGGTTCTGGGGCAGATGCTCATGCTTTTTGGTTTGTTTTTTTTTTAACATATAATTAAATCAGATACTTATCATTTATTTAGGCTTAGATATAAGTGTTTTACAAAAATGGAATAATAAAATTATACTTTGCTAACTGAACCTATTTTAACTCATTTCTTTTTTTTATTTCATTTTTTATTAGATATTTTCTTCATTTACATTTCAAATGCTATCCAGAAGTCCCCTATATCCTCCCCCCCGCCCTGCTCCCCCAACCCACCCACTCCCTCTTCCTGGCCCTGTACTGAGGCATATAATTTTCACAAGACCTAGGGGCCTCTCCTCACATTGATGGCTGACTAGGCCATCCTCTGCTACATATGCAACTAGAGACACAGTTCTGGGGGGGGGGGTACTGGTTAGTTCATATTATTGATTCTCCTATAGGGTTGCGGACCCCTTTAGCTCCTTGGGTACTTTCTCTAGCTCCTCCATTAGAGGCCCTGTGTTCCATCCAATAGATGACTGAGAGCATCCACTTCTGTGTTTGCCAGGCACTGGCATAGCCTCACATGAGACAGCTATATCAGGGTCTGTCCTGTCAGCAAAATCTTGCTTGCATATGCAATAGTGTCTGGGTTTGGTGACTGTATATGGGATGGATCCCTGGGTGGGGCAGTCTGTGGATGGTCCTTTCTTCTGTCTCAGCTCTGAACTTTGTCTTTGTAACTCCTTCCATGGGTATTTTGTTCCCCATTCTAAAAAGGAACGAAGTATCCACACTTTGGTCTTCCTTCTTCTTGAGTTTCATGTGTTTTGCAAATTATGTCTTGGGTATTCTAAGTTTCTGGGCTAATATCCACCTATCAGTGACTGCATATCATGTGTGTTCTTTTGTGATTGGGTTACCTTACTCAGGATGATATCCTCCAGATACATCCATTTGCTGAGGAATTTCATAAATTCATTGTTTTTAAACATTGTGTAAATGTACCACATTTTCTGCATCCATTCCTCTGTTGAGGGAAATCTGGGTTCTTTCCAGCTTCTTGCTATTATAAATAAGGTTGCTACGAACATAGTGGAGCATGTGTCCTTATTACAAGTTGGAACATCTTCTGGGTATATGTCCAGGAGAGGTATTGCTGGATCTTCTGGTAGTACTTTGTCCAACTTTCTGAGGAACCGCCAAACTAATTTCCAGCGTAGTTGTATGTCTTAGTCAGGGTTTCTATTCCTGCACAACATCATGACCAAGAAGCAAGTTGGGGAGGAAAGGGTTTATTCAGCTTACATTTCCATACTGCTGTTGATCACCAAAGGATGCAGGACTGGAA
>NC_034592.1:6889827-6895816 GCF_900095145.1 Mus pahari | reverse complement strand
AAAAAAAAAAAAAAAAAAAAAAAAAAGGATGTTGAGCTGTACACACTATGGAGTAGAATTTGGGGCTCCTGTCTGGGTCACATCATCTCTATCCCCTAAACTCTGGTTTTCTCTCATTGAACTGTGAAGCCATGCGTTAAATGCTTACCTTTCTGAACCCTCTACTTTCTGAAATTAATCTAACTGACCCTTTTGCCCCCTGAGGGTAGGATGTAGCTTCATAACTCAGGCCATGGGTGTGGGTCTGCCTGCCTTCGCCTCTGCTTTAATTTTTCCTTTATTCACCAAGGAATCCAGTGCTCCAGAACAGATCTATAAGCAGAATCCCAACTCAGTAGTGTCCATGCCGGCCTCTGCCTATTTTCAGTCTCACCAACCTTTATGTTAAAGTTTACAGTGGAGCTCAAGGTCCCCTTGAGTGGCTGTCTTTAGAAGAACTTTCAAGGTGATGTTTGAGGCCATCCTGTGGCCCAGGAGAACTTCAGTGTACTGGGAGGTCTTCAGCCCCTTCTAGTTGCATCTTATTCTCACCAGGTTAACAGACATGTCTTTCAGACACTGGAGCTTGGAGTACCCTCGAAAACCACACAAGTGTAGTGGCAAATCTGAGCATATTTACAGGGGTAGTGGGTCTTCTCTCTCCAGATGGCTCGCCACAACAAGGTAATCCCACTTCATGTTACTGGTGATTGAATTCTACCCGGAGAAGGAAAGTGTATAAGACCCATGAACATTTGATGTATGGATATTTCTAAACAGCCTGACTTGGAAAAGATTAAAACAACCCTGCATTCACACTCTCTGGACCACTTCACCAGCAGGATCATGGTTTTAATCTGCTCCAGGTGGCTCAACTCAGAAAGGCATGTATTCCTCAGCATCTTCAATTAATGCTAAGTGCAATCAGAGTTGGCAGGGTTCAGAGGGTTCTGGCACATTCAAAGGACAGACACAGAATCTCCCTGCCAAGTCCTGGAGTATTGTCTTTGGGACTGCACTGTTCATAATCGAAAGCTACTGTGATTAACGAGCTACAGGCAATGGGGAATCCCCTATCCTAAAGAATCAGAACCATGGCAGGAAACTTAAGAGCAAATTATTACATAGCTTGTCCCATAGCCTTGGGTTTCTTGACCTGGAATGCTTTGTGCAACTCTTTCTTTGGGAGCCTCTGCCACACAAACAGCTATAGTCTGATTGCTCTGTTCTGTTTGCTGGCTCGGGGATTGCTGCTGACCTGCATCAGTGGGTGTGTTTGTCTGATGTTGCTCAGAGGCACTGGGAGCTGGCCTCATTTAAAAGCAAGAGATCACTCTCCAATGCTAGGCTTAGGAAGAAATCATTTAACTGACTTCGCCGTTGCCTGCTTGATTGGCTTCTGGTCTGAGGAACAGGAAGTGTGAGCATGGTAGATGGCAAGAGTCACTGCCACTTGGGCACTGCCTTCAGCAAGTCACAAAACTGTTACATACCTCAGGGGATAAAACTCAGAATTGAGAGGATTTTTTTTTTTTTTTCTGTCATCTGATGGTTATGGTCAGAATTCCGCTGGAGACAAGAAAACTAGTATTGCAAACAGAAGGATGAGAGTCTATTACTTGAATTTAATGTCTCTTCAGAAATATTATCAACATGATAGATTTAAAAGCACCTCTAGAAACCATAATATACTTACATTTTTGATGATGTAGGTTATCTCAGCCTTGTGACTATCAAGAGGTCATCAGAAGACAAGAAAACAGGGTGTACTTCTTTTCAATTTTACAAGTGACTAAAGTTGATATTTAAATTGGATTTCACTCCTCATTGTAAAATGGCACACTGACTTCATTGTGCATTGCTTTAAAGGTGGGAAAAATGGAGTCAATTTTATTTTATCACACACATAACATAAAAGTCTTTGTAATTACTTTATGAGATTCCCCATCAGCTAGACATATTGTAAATATCATGTTCCACAGATTATAGGTGGAGAAAAACAACCACATGGAGGCTAAGTTGCCCATGTTCATGTTACAACGGCAGCAACAGAAATGCACCTAAGATGGTATTTTTAAACGAAGTCTCCATTTCTACCACACAAGTAGACTCTGAGCTCACCAGCCCTGTCCTGTAGGTAAGAGCTCTAGAAGTGGCAATGATGTCCCAGAACCAGAGACTACTTCCACATGTATGCTCCAATCTGCCCCAGGAGATGATGCCATTTTCTCTGGAGCAACTGGTAACCAGTGTCTTGCTCTGTTGCCAACAACATAATAACTTACTGTGTTCCACTTAGCACAGTCCAAGAAAATGGATAATTCCTAAAGAATGTGAGTAAGTGCAAAAGCAAATTCCAGAGGGTCAGGACCACTCCCTTCCGCTAGTCTGTAACTTGGCATCAAGGTACCCAGGATGGTCTCGCTGCCCCCTGCCGTGCCGCCTTTCTTTCCTACGCTGTCCCCTTGGATTTCACTTGCTCATGGACAATACCTTTGAGGATGAAGTTACTTATGTCTGCAGTATCCGTGACCAGGTTCCCAGGCCCTCCATCTGTCACCCTTCAGGTCACTCTCCCACACTCATTGTGGAAATTTTAGTTGTGATTTTTAGATGATCTAAGTGTTCACGTAAATGCTGTACAGCTCCATCTGATCCCTTCCACCGCCAATCAGGAAACAAGGGCATTCATGCTCAAAAGCCATGGGCAAGAGCATCTGAGTAAGTGACAACCCAGAGTTTCCCATCTCAAGCAGACGAAGTAAAACTTCTCCCGAAGAATGGGAGTCACCTCTATGCTTAGGGAAGGAGCTCCCAGGCTTAAGGTGTGTCTTACCTGTGGCAAGGAAGAACTCCTAAGCCCTTTGTTGAAACTGCTGGGTTAAAAAAAAGTTCTGAAGTTTTCTCTTGAGTACAAGATGGTAAATGGAAATTATTAATAACCCATTCAGTCTAACTTAATCTGTCTGCATATCATGTGTGTGACTCCCGAGTCTGCACGCCACTGTGCTGCTGGGATTTCGTGGATGTAACAGCATTTGTTAGGAGTCTTCCCTCAGGAAGCCAGTCCCCCTAGGAACCATGGTGCTTGGCCCAGGGGGTTATTTTCTGTTTCACTTCCATTTGTCCCGTCTAGTTTTTGTTTCTCATTCTTTCAAGTATTTATTTGGATTAGATCTTGGTGGCTTTCAGATGCTATTCTCTCCCTTTATTGTCTCTTAAAATTATGGGTACATTTTCATTTCTAGTGGTTGCCACCATGGCCATAATTTACCTCAGCCTGTTATCCTCTTCCCACAGAAAACCCTCAGCTGGGACCCTCTGCTGAGCAGATCCTGTCTTTGTGGCACTGTTGTTAAACATCTTATCTCAGCTTAGACAGCAACTCAAGATGCATGGTTTAATTTGTGCTTCCAGCTGTCAAATGACCTATAAAGAAGTTTGATCATCAGCAACAAATGTGCATATGCTCAAGTACGGATTCTACATGTGTGAGAAAACATGCTGTATCCGGCTTATTGCACGTAACATGATGATCTCCACTTCTATCCATTCCCCTGAAATCATTCTATTCTTTACAACTAGAGAAAACTCCATTGTATATTTCACCATTTCTTGTTTATCAGTCTGCTGAGGGTTCCCTGTCTTTGCTATTGTAACATTTATCATTGACAGTTATTTCAACTAATTGTAGAATTCCAGGACAGCTTCCTTTTGTCTTTGTCCAGTAGCATGTTAAACACATCCTTCCATTGATTTCTGGCATACATTGTGTCTTATGAGAAGTCAACACTTATCTTCACACTGCTATTTGGTTTTCAACACTTTAAGCACAATGTATCTTGACATGGCTGGTGTTTGGCTTATTTTATTTGAAATTTGTTACTGTTTCTGAATCTATGGATTAAAGTGGTTCTATGAGTTTGGAATTTTCTGTTGTTATTTTCTTACTTGTCACACTTGTGGGATAGCTTTTTTTCCAGGTAAGCCATCTCCCTGGCCCTTCAGTGCCTTTTATATTCAAGAATAAGAAGTCTACAACTGTAAGAACGTGAATATGGATGGACAATATTAGCAATGTTATTGACTTGTTTCTTGGTAGATACAAAGAAAAGAGCTTATGATTAATAAGGTCTTTATTTTTCCAGTGTATTTTATTTTGATGTTTTAAGACAGCTTCACTGTGTTTATTGCACAGGCTGCTCCACCTGTCTCAGCTGGGATTACAGGCATGTACCACCATGCTGGGCACACTGTGCTTATATTTGGTAGTTGATACAATCGCATTATACAACACTGACTGGACTTTGTTAGGTCATCTCCTGGGGGTGGGGAAGTTCTGGGGTTTCACTTCCTTACTGGACCTGCATCATTGAGCTAACTAAATTAGCAAAACAATTCACCCCCACACAAGCCATTAGTGAAGTGCCTCCATTGTACATGACTATTCATTAGCAGGCCCTGAGCAATTCTCCATCAATCCTAGGATGCAAAGCGCTGACGAGTCAGGGCAGATGAACCTTCTCTATGGTGGAGGAGTGCTAGCTTCTTGTATTGTAACACAGGTTGTCTCTGGAGTTTCCTTTTGTAAAGCTGAGATACTGTGGCTTCCAGACAACAAGAGATGCTCACAGGACTCACAAGACAACCAAGGCAAGACTGGAGGGGAACATGGGAAGGAACAGTGGTTCTTTGTCATCTTCCTGTAAACTTTCTGGGAAATAATCTTTCTGAAAGCTTCATTAAGAAGGAAATAACCACCCTTATTTTGGTCCATATTCTAAGAATTTTGAAACATGAAATGTGTTCCAGGAAAATGAAACAATATTCAAGTTTATTTCCTTAAGATCTGATCTGGGGTCAAATGTGTTGCAGAAGGTCTGCTTTTCTTACCTACATGATCGATAATTTATTCAGTTGTACAAGACTGATGGCTTTTCTTGTTATATTTTCATGCATACATATAATATATTTTAAATTTAATTCCTCCCTTTTCACTGAGAAAGCTGTGTACAGAGACTGGAGTACTTGCAAGAAGAGAGTGTGTGTATGATGTCTTTGTTAGAAGTGTAATGAGCCAGACCAAACTATGCGGCGAGAACTGTCTAGAAAAACTGACATGAATTCTCTAGACTTAGGGTACTCAAGCAAGCATATGAAAGCTATTGCTACTCTTTGATCTAAAGCATTCTGAAGAAGCAGGGTCCAGTGCAATCCTCTGACCAAACAAGTCTTGAACAGCAGCAGTGGCCCAGGAGTAAGATGCACCTCTGTCCCAACCGATCTTTTAGGAGGATAAAGGTATATCTTTTTATTTCCATGGATTTGCACAGGGAAGTGTGGATTCCAGAGGGAGCAAGGAGCTTTGAGGATATCCATAGGCTATCAAGCAAGCGATGTGTGAGAAACGGTAGCAGTGTGAGCTCCTGAGGAGGCTACAGAGATTTGTGACTTGTTGATCTAAGAGTGCTCTCTGCCGACAGAGTGACATAAAGCTAACTACCATGCAGGGAAAAGATTAGTCTAGCACACAAAGCCTAAAACCTCAGCCTAGGTCAGCAGTATTAGAGAAGGCGTACCAGTGAGTTTCATACAGAATTCTCTAAAGCAAAGGGCAGCTCTATCCCAACCACAGGTAGCCATATTTGTTCCCTTCCATAGCTCTGACAAAATGCCTGAGGCTGAATACTTTATAAAGAAGAGTTTTATGGAATTCATAGTTTGGAAGGTTGAAAGCCCAAACAGTATGGTGAAGAAAGGCATTGGCAAGGACCCCACCAATTGTCAAGTCATGGAGGGTGGCTTCACCACAGGACAGGTGTGAGAAAGAAATCACAGAGACAGTCAGGAATCAGGAGAGTGGGGAGGGGCTAATCTTGGATTTTCATAACAACATCATTAGGCCTAATCATGGCTCCTTGGTAACTGTCTAGTGCTGTAGAGCCCTAAATTTTAAAAAAATTCCCCAAAACCTGTTCCCTAGATCATTAGGAATGTGGCTAGTAAAGAG